>NC_047533.1:58393279-58719279 GCF_012275295.1 Melopsittacus undulatus
CTTTTTAAGTGACAACCATTTTTACTGTGGGATTGAATTAGATGTGAGGTCAAAGATCAAAAGATTCATTCTGCAGCCTGGAAACATCCTTTCCCTCCTAAACTGGTCTGCTTTTTGCTTAAAATAACAGGGATGATGTAACTGCCAAGGACAACCTAAAACACAAATAGTAATGATGCTACAATTCATCTTAAGGATTCATTAGAGCACTTCATGTAGGGCTCTTTAGTGTAGCTGGTTTTGTTATTGACTTTAAAACAAAGTTGTGGCCAACGGTTAACATAAAATCTAAGTGTCTCACCTGATACAACTGAAATAGCCAAAGGTACCTGAAAACAACAAAGACAACATTTAAGTTCACTGAAAATATTCCCATACTGCCCCTTGGAGAACCTGTAAAGTAATGCAATCTTTGAGAACATAGCCATTCATAAATTAAAAGCAATATCATAAAAATAATTTATTTTAGCAACCTGCTTGCATTAAAAAAAGAAAAAAAACAACAAACCAAACAAACAACCAAACAAAAAAAACCCAATAAAACAAAAAAAAACTTAATTAATTCACAAAATGAAGCAGTGGGCACTGGACCAAAAGACAGATTTATGCTAATATTTATGCTCTGGGACAGTATCATTAAACCAGAGTTCTGCACAACAGCCAAAGTAAACAAATATATAAACAAATGAGACAAACTTCAGGTCATGCTTCAGTCTGAGACCAGTGCTATGGGCCCAAGTGGAGGAGTTTGGCTGAAGATCGGAACTGGTTACATTTCTCTTCTCAAATACACTGTGTTTATACTGCTTTTCAGATTTTCAAGTACATTTCCCAGGGCTGTGCAATAACCTGTTTTAACAATTACAAAATACAATTACAAGAATGCAATGAGTCAGAACAGCTTCAGTCAGACTATTCTGAATGAAAATTAAGTAAACAAATCAAGCAAATGTTAAAAGCTTGAATGAAAATAAAATTCCTCACTTTGATCAGTGCGTTTCAACAAATGGAGAGGACTGAATATTTGAACAGCCTGTGCTTGGAATTTATTTGGGAAAAAAACAAACAACAACAACAGCAAAAGACAAAATTCTGTTTTGCAATATTTAAAATTTGGAGCAAGCTAGCACACATAAACCATAGGGACTAGAAGGAATTTACACTACTTTAGTTTCACTTTTGGGAACTCAAACTATTTTTTTTTAATGGTGTGTGAAGCAGTACCCTGTTTCATATGGCAAAAAAAATGATAGCTGTACAGTCACATAAGAACATCCCCCTAGAAGAGTCTGCAAATATCTCAGAGACCGTTCAGGGTTGCTTTCACCAGAAAGATGAAGCATGGTATTGAGGTTTTGTCCTGAAAGCTTAATGCTAAGTGCCTTTGGTATGGTCCACCACAGCATTCTTACCTCTAAATTTGAGAGATACAGATTTGATGGATGAACTATTTGTTGGTTAAGGAATTGGCTGAATGGCTGCATGCACAGAGTTAGAGTCAATGGATCAATATCCAGTAACAAGTGATGTTCCTCAAGGGTCAACACTGGGACCTGTACTATTGAGTATCTTCATCAGTGACATAGACTGAGCGCACCTCCAGCAAGCATTTTGTGAATGACAAGCAGTCACACAGTTGATACACTTGAGTGAAGGGCTGAAATAACTTTCTGGACTGCAAGCACACATTGACAGTTCATGCTCTAATTTTCATCCACCAGTACTGATGAGCTAATGCTAAGCAGTAAAACTGAAAAATACTGCGTAAGTTTAGAACGATTCTGTTTTAACAAAACACCTCTGAATTTCCTTATATGTTACTGTTTTTTTGAAAAATCAAGTACATGGTTTCCTGATTTAATAAAAAGTGTCTAAATTAATCAGTAAGACCTTGAAAAAATTTTCTGGTGCAGGTTACCTGTCCACAGATTGTGACACCTTCCATTTGTCTGTGACAAAGAGAACCTCGGGGCTTTTGAAGAAATATCTTTTTGTACTTTTTGCATAGAGTGAAAACATGGAAACCACAGCAGAACTGAGAGGAGGACACTGGGAAAAAAAATAGAGGTGTAAATAATTTACAGTAAAAAGAAATATTAATAAAAATAGCTAAAAGGTAAATAAAAAACCTCAGCAGAACAAGAATTGGAAGCAACAGGTAGAAAAAGATTAAGCAAGAGATAAAAGGTAAATAAACAGTGTGGAAAAGAGATATGAAAAGAAGAAAGAATCAATCTCGGAATGTGTTTTAGTCAAACACCTAAGGCAATGTAGGAAAAAAAATCAGGGTACATAAATATGCCCTTTTTATGTTTCCAAATACATTAATCGATCAGACCTGATAATGATCTGATCCAAGTTCTTCAATCACAGGGCTCATAAGTGTGGAGAATGTAGTCATGGTAGTCTGCCACAACATGATTTGAGAGCTGCAGTTTTACAATCTAAACAAATTCCTCAGATTAAGAAATAAGTCTGTTACTCTTAGAAGTAACATGCATTGGAGGGCTTAGAAAAGCAGGCACTGGAGTACTCTAAGCATGAGATCTAATAATTTACTTTCTTCATTAATGATTTACTTGCAAAAATAGTTTGAGGAGTTTAACAGAATGCACCCTTAGCTCTTCTCAGAAGGATATGCTGTCATCCTGGTGCAGGTGATATTTCAGTTGAACACACAACCCCTTGCATCTATAGACAGGATTTTGTATTTATTGTAGGTAAAATTAATCTACATTGGGAGGAGAATAAACAGAAGACAGAATAATTTTTTACTTCCCCTGGGGCAAAAGAGATCTTAACTCACTAGTGCAAACATCAGGATCTACAAGGTGAGTGAATGAGGCTAGGCAAGGTGAAATTTGTCACACCATCTTATAATGCACAACTGATGTCTTACTAAATGTGTACTCTCATAGAAAAAAGGCTGCAAAAACAATAGGAAAAAGGTAGGAATGAGGTAGCATCTTTGTCCATTATATTTGCAAACATAATTCTTTCAAAAAAAGTTTTGTACTGGAAACTCATTAAGAGCCATGTGAGAAATCATAGGAATGTGTTTCTATTTTTCAGTAAATATTTGGGAGGAAGAGGTTAAAAATCATTACAAGCATTTGCAATGAGACTTTTGATTTCTTAGAGTGTACTTTTGTTACACTTAAAGAAAAAAAAAAGAAAAACAACCTGCTGACTTGGGACAGAAACTTGGTTTTAGTGATGGATGTTGGGTTGTCCCTGCAATCAATTAGCATGAGAAAATGAAGCTTTAAGTAAAATATAAAATATTACGAGTTTCATGATAAAAAGGATAAGAATTCACCACAATGAATTTTTGAGGGTGCCAAAAAAGCTTGAATCAACTCTTGCTGTTTTTTTCAGATATACCATATTCAGAAGACAGAACAAAGTGTAATCGTGCACTATGATTAAGATAAACATTTGATTTGTGCTCTTTCTGTGCAGTTACTGCTTATGTTGTGCATTTTAAATTAATTACCAAAATATAACTATATTTGCTTCTAACAGAAGACAATTGTGACTTTTTTGCCTGGGAGGGTGACCCTGATGCACCAGCCCCTTTCTATAACAACTCAGGGGAGTCTGAACAACATGCAGGCAACTGCATTCTTCAGGGCTTGGCAGACTTCTCGTTTTCACAGAGAGGTTCTGGTAGTGTTGAGGGAAGCATGCATGGGGTAGTGGTCTGAATACTTCAACACAGATGTTACTTGCTATCTCCTTTTTCCATGTGATTGTTAATATCACTAAAGTGAATAAAAAAAAAAGCTTAGTGCCTTAAAGAATCATAGAATAGTTAGGATTGGAAAGGACCTCAAGATCATCTAGTTCCAACCCCCCTGCCATGGGCAGGGAAGAAAACCCCCAAGATAAACTGACAAAAAGACGAATCCCACCAACCACAAAAAGCCCATCTAGTTTTAATTAGCTTTGATGTTTATAATATTGCCACAGTATTCAATATATTTTTCCTTGTGTAGAATAAGGCATACTACTTGCAGCAAACACTGTTTAGTCTGAAGCTTCACTTTCACAATCTGTATTAAAAACCCAATAATAATAAATAAATTAATAATTTAATTTATTAATAATAAAGCTTTAATAAAAGATTAAAATCTGTATTAAAATATGTAGAGCTAGCAACAAGTCTGTTGCAGCAGCAAATCTGTCTAGATTTCAAGATACTGAAAAGACTCATAGAGACAAAAAACAAATTTCGAGCAGTCTCTGTAGACAAGGATTTTCTTTTGAAGTGCAACAGACTATCAAGCCTGCATTTGGTTACTTTCTGCATTACAGCATCCTTGGTTCTACCACATGAAAGGGAAATGTGATGATGGAATGATTTGATGTGCACCTCTGTCTGGCCCCATTAGCATGTTACCTTTGCACTTTCCAGGTAGATTATGATATTTTAATAATTTATATTAAAAATAGGGACACAACAGGTCTTTTATTAACTATTGCAATCAGGTTTTGACAAACACTGCAAGTGTTTGCAAGGCAACAACTAGTGCTGTGTGGAATGCAGATTTCAGACCACAGTGTCAACTGTTAGTTCATGCTGCTGACTTTTTAAAAACATCTAACTTCTTTGGCAAAGGGAATTCAATACAAAATATTCAGCCAAGGGAAAGATACATATCATATTTTTACTGTCAGTTTAAGCATTTAACCTGCTGCCTTTTCCTCATTATTGGACCATCTTCCATGGTTTAGTCAATGGAAAAAATGAGGGAATGAGGATTTTTATAGCTCTTGTCAGATGGGCCTCAGAATCATAACTGTCTTTGCCTTAAAATTTGCCAAGTATAGCAGACATTTTGGCCTTAAGCACTCCTCAAGGGGCTTGTACCCTTAGAAATTATCCTCAAGAGAGCAGATAAGCAAATTAAAATGTCCAAGTTTTTCCTTCCATCACTTTTTATACACTGGAAGAGGTGGAATTAAGTATATCTATGGTGCAAGGAAATGTTAAGTTCACATTTCATCTTTAAAGGAGAAGAAAATATTGAAGATTAAAAAAATAAAAAATTAATTTGAAAGCACTCTAAAAGTAAGTTGTCTGATAGGAAATAATTCTTAATGTTTTGGATTAGTCTGGGTGATGTAATGTGACAGTCAATCACAGCACTATATAATTATCAATGAAAAAGAACAACCTAAACATATAAACTAATTTTACTCTTAAGCCTACACACTGCAGTGCAATCAGCAGCACGTTGTTAAGTCAATGTGTTCATAATTCATGCCCTGATGAGATGCTGGATGGTTTCTGATCTCTGCAAAGTTTCTAACAAGCAGGGTTGCTACTGGAAAAGGAAAATTAGAAGAGTGAATAATAGTAATTTTATCCACAGTGGTGGATCAGAACTGCCCTCACAACTGCATTCCTCTAAGGTGAAAGTCTAGTTTGAGTTCTACTGCTTTGAAAAGACATGGTCATTCTTTATAGTGTGCTCAACTACCTCAGTGCCGGGAAGATAAGGTTCTTCAGAGGTCTTCCATAGCTAGAGTGAATGAATTTTATAACAAATTCTTCCATTTAAGTCTATTAAAAAATTCAAAAAGGGTGTTTTTTAATTGTTTTAGTTCTCCACAAGTATTCTAATTCTCTCATGAGAAGTCTTTGCTTCAGGATGCAGGGGAGAAAGAGGGCAAAACCTCGTTTTTCAGCATTTTTTAGCAATTCAGAATATTTTATCTAAAGATAATTTGCTTTAAAGGCTCTTGTTAAATTCTACCCACTCATTTTTAAATAGTGCTTTGGAAAAATATATCATACTTTCCCCTTGTATTTTATTTAGAACAACTGCAGTAACTCAGTGGCAGCCAACTGAATTTAATCAAATATGGCTAATTTTGTGGAACTTCAGGAGGCTTCTAGACGACACATCAGTTTACAAAGGTTAGATTTTGCAGAAAAATAATATCCTTCTGTGAAAACATGTAATCTGGTAGCATTTTTGTAGGCATCAGTATTATAAGATACTTTAAAATATTTAGTACTTTAGAATATTTAGTTATTAACATTTTAATGTTTTGAAGCAACAGCAGATCAACAGCCAGATTATTGTGAATATTGCACTGATAATTTTAGGGTAGGATTTTTAACCTGCTATTGGCTGCATCTACTTCTCTTTTGAGTGAAAGGTAGAAATCACAGTGCTATCATCTGCAAGCAGAATGAGGCCCCTCTCAGCACCTGATTCTCTTTATCATCCTGTTTACACAGCAGGTGTAGGATGAATGGTCTGTCATTTCTCACCTTTCTTTCATCTTCCTGATATTTCTCTCAATCTAAACATGTTTGCATTCACTAATGCTGAGAACAGGTACTTTTTCATTCCAAGATAACACTGGACAATATTAGAACTAATTGCCACGAAGAGTTTTTTTCACCTCCCCCTGCCTCTATTTGATTCATATTCAGATCTCATAAGCAGCAGGACCAAAGTTATCAATCTGTCAAGAGGAAAATATATAGCTTGATCCTAATTTATATGGTAGAGATCAAGGCAGCCAGCGCAAGGCTTTATAATACCATATTTCAGAAATATTTTAATTTCTCCTAGAATATAGAAAATAAAGAACTACTGAGAATTTTAGTCCTTTGAAGTAGGATTTCTGCTAAGCATAATTTTACTTTTGTTTAATGAAAAATTCTTAGCAATAAAATATATTAAATATTTGGCATGAGAAATGCATGTGGGGTTTTGATTTGGATTTTCTTTTTCCTTCAGTTTAGGGATATCCTTATATTAGTCTTACATTTGTTTTGATCTGAGAGTTTTTACTATGGACAAACAACAAAGAACCCAAATGACACTGCCACAAAGACTTAGGCTTGGGTTTAATGAGTTTAACAGAAGAAACTACCTCTAAGGATTACTTGTTATTATGTTTGAATTTTAGCCAACAGAAAACTTTTTCACTGGGAGATAAGTCTGAGATTTAACTGTAGAGGAGGAGAAAAAGACTATTAATTTTGCCTCAGGAAATCAATGATTCAAGTTGCAATCTTTTTTAGGTGCATCTTTATTCTTTATCTCCCTGTCTGGCCTCAGACATAAACTCCCCATATACTTTGTCATATGATTTACAGGTTGTTGATTTGAGACACAGGGACAGTAAGTCAATAGTCTCTCTCAGAAAATCCTGCTGAGAGTTCGGATTGTCTAATATGAGATGTATAATCAGAATCAATCTGCTGTCAACGAGTAGTGTTCTCTACTTTGTATAGAAACACCAACTGGAATAATTTCCCTGGAGTGTTCTGAAGGCTTGTCAATGAAAGGCGCAAGGGTATTTGGATGGAGTCCTGGAAAGTCATAGAAGGCATAAGAGTATGACCTTGGTAAATCTTCATTTTTAGTTTCACTGCATAAGCTGGTTGAGTTGATTTTAAAAAGGAGAAAAAAAAAACATGGTATTTTTGTATGTTCAATGTCTATGTGCAAATATTTACTATAAATGACTTCTTATAAAAATATGCCATTCCAATTGAAAGTAGGAGTTTAATACTTCTTGTTTCAGGTTTTGTTTAATTTTTTGTAAAAGAAGATGCAGAATCTCTTGCCCTTCTTTCACTTATTTGATTGTATTGTTACATATAGCAAATTTTTTCAATGTAAAACCCTATGATTTTTTTTCACAAGGTGTTGATGGGTTAGCCTGACTATATCTCCTGAAATGTACAGCAGGGAGGAATTTAAACAAAATTAAAATAAAATAAAACAAAATACACTTTTGACTTCTTGGGTTTCTTTGGTGCACAAACTGAAACACTTTTACTGAAGTGAGTAGTTTCACTCTCCCTGAGAATACAGCCAAATTAGTATGCTGTAAGATTCTGAAGATGATTTCTGAAGATGTAGAGCATTTATTTAGCTTTTTCTTTCTCACAAAATGTTTTCAAGACTTTGATAAGCTTCAACACAGGAAACTAAATGAATAAGAGCAGTTTATTCATTCTTATTCCTTTTCTGTGTGTGATTTTCTTGTATAGAAAAGAATCATGTAGAAGATTTTGAAAGAGGTGAGGTTAATGTGGGCTTTAAAGAGTTTTAGTTTTGAAACCAAATCATGTAAACTTAGAAAAATGGACAGGAAGTGATGTATGTCTGCAAGAAATATTTTCTCTTTGTGGGAAAAAATACTGACAAGGGTTTTTTTCCTGTGAAAAATATGATAGACTTGAGCTGTCAAAATTTTTCTGCACTTTTGAAGAAGGTGGCATGTGAGAAGGAATGACAGAGAACTCACAAGCTCAGGCTATTAGCTGCATTAGCTGTGCTGTATGTTTTATTTCTTGCCAAAGGGAGTATTTTTGAGAAAGCTATTTCTCATTCTATGATTCTATGATTCCAGTAGGAAAGTATCAATAACAAAACATAACAATGCAAGCTGCTGTTGTGATAGAAGTCTTGAGTTCGTCATTAAAAAATGGAGCTTGGTGCCCGGAGTATGTAGTGAGCCACTGGAAAAGATAACTTTTCACTTCCCAGGAACACAGTGCTATCCTATGTATGAAAACAGTGTCAGTATGATGTCTCACAGGAACAGAAAGGATAGGTTTCAAGCCCAGCATTAAAAATATTAGGAGTTAGACCTGAAGTTGTCAGCCTAATATCCATTGGCTGTAATTTTATGGATCAAGGAACCTTATAGACAGTCAGTTATGTATTGTTGAGAACCCTAACTCTCTTGCCCACTAGAAAATAATGCATCAGATGCCTAAACTAAGTTTCATCAGCAAACCCTTTAGCTAAATTGTTTTGACGAAGTTTATTGTGATTGACCTGATTAAAATTAATAATCCTTTGGAAATACTGGTTATACCTTTGGCATGTTGCTGTAGCAAAGATTTGTAAAGTCAGTTCAACATGGCAGTGTAATATGAGATTATAACCATCAGTTGTTTCTTTCTATTTTACTTTACAGCATGCAATATAATGCTATTTTCAAGTCATTCCAGTAGCCACATGCCTAATCTGTAATTACAAATTTAAGCCAATTGTTCTTCAGTGAAATGACTGCCTCTCGTAACAACTGAATTAGGATAAATAAAGATTAAAAAGTACTTTGTATTCCTGAAAAGGCTTTAAAAAGTTTTATGGAACTAGTAAGAATCTTAGAGGGGTTTTAGCAAAGCTGCAGTGGACGTATTTATTTGAGACCAAGCTGTTCTGCCAGCCTCATAATTGGGAGCTGCCAAAGGTAAATCTAGCCTTCATAGATCAAAAGCACGGATGAGTCCTCCAACAGTTTTGTCTGGATTGAAGTCCATGATTAATCTCTTTACTTTGATATTAGTGAGTTAGCAAAGAGTTTGATCCCTCATAATCAATGATTCTTTGGCAGCTACTGATCTGAGCCTTGCTAGCTTCAGTTCCTGAGCCAAATGGGAGTTCATTCTGTCATTTATTTACCGTTTGCAGAAAGAAACATTTTAATCAATGACCTCATCACATTTTTGATATTTCATTGGCTCACAACACTTGTTCTGTTAGTTTCTGGATTTTAAATTCTTTATTTGTTTTAGCCACTGTACAAATTAAATAATAAGGTTTGAGTAATTTAAGTGGTATGAAAGTGAGGTGTACAAAAGAACAGCTGAGTTTTAGCTCTAGATTTTCAACACAAACATACATTTTTTCAGAGTCAAGTTTCAGGTTTATTTAAGTGTAAGGAAAGAGTCCATTCTGGAGATTGCATGCAGAGTTGGGACTGAGGCTTATACAATTAAACTATCCCTGGAGAAGTAACATGGTTGAGAAGTTTTTCCATACTTCTTAGCATCCAACCCAAACTATTCTATGATTCTGTGATTTTCAACCTTGTCAACAAAACCAGAACTGATGGCTACTGAGAAGGCTGAGACTCACAGGGGTAGAAAAATCTTGCTAAAACTCACAGTTCAGGTCAGCTTCAGAGAATTAATATCCATGTTCCAAGTCTAATGATGGACGTGCCTTTTCTTCTTGTTACTGCTGATGTTTGATCTTTGAATGCAAGTGAAGCCAGAAGCAAAGAGCCGTCTGGTGAAGGCAGTTTGTCGGTATCTCTAGAAATGGCTCACCTGACTGAGTCAACAGCACTGTTATGATGCAATGGTAATTAATAGCGTGCTTCGAGATGAGAAGCCTAGTCTCTGTTTTGTGATACTCTCTAATGTTATAATTAAAAGAATAAAACCTTAATTTATTTCTCCTTAGCAACTTTGCCTTTTAAATTAAGTGCCCTGTGGAATTCTTTACAAATTAATGTTGAGCAGAGCTTCTTATCTTGTGAAATACCAGAGTACTGGTCTGTAAAAAATGAATTATGTGAAATATGAAATAGTACTTAAAGAATTGTCTTTGTTGCACCTTGAGATCTTTCTCTGTGTATTTAATTCAATATGTGCATTAGTTTGTGACCTTTAGCATCCCCTAGAAGAAACATATGTAACCTTCCTGAACTGTTCAGTTTGCATTTGAAACTGCAGTTTTGCTGAAAGATGTGTAGAATCCCAGTAGCCAGATAATTCTCTGGTGAATGCACAGCTGATAATACTTAAAATCTGAAGCTATTCAGCCAAGTGTTAGCATTTATTTATACTTGCTGCTTTCCCTCTGAATGCAGCTCTTTGTGATGTGTCAATATATTTTAGGTTTGTGATTATAGAGATTTTATTTGCATTTCTTGAATTCATGCCTTCTAAATAAAGGGGACTTTTCAAGCAGTTACAAAGGAAGAAGACCAACAAAAGATTCTTGAATAAGTGTGCCTTTACTATCAAATTATATAATTCAGGGGAGAAAATAATCAACTTTTATTCTGTATCTGTTTAAAACAAAGCAAAGAAAATGCTTTTTCTTTCCCTTATCTGACATTCCTCATCTCTTGTATCTGTCCTGGTGAAGGGTTCCCAGCTGTAGATTACTTGAGAATAGCCAATGGCACGAGGAATGGTTATCTGTTACCTCATGTCTTCTTTTTCCAAAGCAGACATTCTTCAATTTCATACTACCCACTTCCTTAATCGCCTCTAATACCCATACATATTCTTAAACCTAGTACCAAAATGTCGGCCAGTTCATGATCAAACACATTTTAGGACCATCTGATTTAGTTTGAAATCTTTTTTGTTACCTTTAGAAAAGCCTATTGTAAAATTACTCAGTCTCAATTATATTTGAAAACATGAAGTAAATTGGGGGGGGGTCACTGGAATAGAAATGTATAATATCTTTCGGCAGTCTATTCAGTTCCAAGCTGAGTAAAATCATTCCCAGCTTGAAACATAGGCCGTTTCCTCTTCTACTAAGCGCATGTGTTCTTCCAGAATTAAATTACCTGATTCTGTGCTGGTTTAGTCCCTTTTTCCTGTTACTTTGTCTGCATCTTGAAAATGAATGTGAGAGGAAATTTTAGTAATCTAAGAAATTTAAGTCATAAGAGAAGACCATTTCAGAACAACTGCAATCATACCATGATTAGGAACTTGGGAGCTGCTTTCAGATTTCTGAAAAAAAAATTTAAAAAATACCCAAAAGCACAACACCAGGAATAAATTAAAAATATGAATGGAAGGAAATTAAGGGCCAGAAGAATATAGTTTTCGTATGACATGGACTTTAATTACATATATTTCTATGAAAGGAAGGAAATATGTAATACCTTTTCTTCAATGTGAATGGAAATAATGATTGCTCTAAAGAGCATAAACAGCTCTTCAGAGAACTTCAAACTTCAGAGACTTTTATAAGTAGTACATATGTTATCCTTTATGCTTGAGGATTTAAGCAATTTTATATCTGTGGTTCATATGTTTTTGTTGTGCTGCACTACCTGGAGTGGAGGAGGACTCAAGAGATATCAGCTTGCTCTACTCAGATCATGCTCAGTGAGAAAGAGCTTTCTCCCAGGCTTTCCCTTCCTGACAGATCACAGAACAGCTTTTCTTTTGCTATCTAACAAAAGCTTCCTAGTATCTGTACTTAGAGAAGGTTAACTTTTCTCACCTTTTATGAGAATTTTGGCATATTGAGTCATTTTATCTGACACATCTAAACCCCTCCCTTATATTGGCCATTGTATGTTGTGTGAAGAGATTTCATTGTAAAGAGAATGGAAGCTAGGCTGTTCATCTGTCTTTTTATTGTGGAATCATGTGGTATTTGAAAGCATTCAAAATATTCATGTGTGCAGAAGCACATTAGTTGTTGGTTGGTTCCATGTCTGTAGGAAGTTATGGAAGGTTATTTACATGCTGTGATCTAAATAATGTGCAACTGTCTCTATCTTACTCTGTCTCTTTTTATGATCAAGGGATCTGTTGGATCTGATTTCATTGCATGTAGTTGCTGAAGCACTGCCATGGGACTGCAGCAGTAACTTCTGAGTGGTATTTAAAAGTATGAATATGCTTTGGAGCCTTCCACTACAGTTTGTTTTTGATTTATAAAGGTCAAATAGTGACTGCATAGATCAAAATTTGACTTGTTTTCAATAAGAATCTAGCTTGGTCAATCAATATGTTACCACCTTTCAGTAAAAAAAAAAAGAAAAAGAAATCCCTTGAAAAAGCTTTCTTCCATAGCCATCTCACATCCCTATTTGAGGATAATTGAAGAGCATGGTTCTTTCTCTGTAACAAAATAAGAAACACTTAAAAATACTTTTATTCTGGAACATCTCATCGTTTAGATTAAATCCCCAAATGTGAAGGCCATTTGTATTAACTGGCTTTGTTAGTGTTGTCCAGAGCATCCTACAAATTTGTACATGATATACTACCTGCTGAAGTACAAGCCATAATCGTAAATCACTCACAGAACATTTCTTTCCTTTCAAATCTTATTCTAAGCAGTTTTTCTTGCTTAGGGCCTCAAAGCGCTCTTGTCCTCTGTTCCTGCATTTACAACTGCGTAAATTCATCACATAGTCATACAATGTCAGCTTTCCTTTATGTAGTTGGAACGAGGTTATATGACTTCGTAAAATGAATAATTTACATTATATTCAAATAATTTTTTATGAAACTTCTAGAAATGAGGAAGAATTGATTCCTCTGAATTAAAGTAAGTTAAAAAATCAGGGCAGGAAACTATAGGTAATTTTTTTTTCTCTTTATTCACTCAGTTATTCTCCCAAATAAGCTCGCGCTTTCTTCTATGAGCAATTCAGAGTATGAAATAGTCAATCTGAATTAATTGCTAAGTATTTTTAGATCATGAAACACATCCTATCAACCTTCTCCTTTTTCCTTAAATATGTAATAGATCTTGTTGGCATAATTTCTGACTTGATTCGAAAGCAAAGTTAAATCCAGAAAATAGTCCTTCATTGTTTGGGAGATAGCATAAGAAATCCCAAACAAGTTTATGCTCTTAATGTGTTGTGTGTGACTTAAATAAATGACACAGAACCCTATATATTGATTTTGTTGGAAGCCAAGTGGTTTTAGAACAAATTCTACTCATTCAGTGGACCTGGAATAGCTTTCACCTACGTACATGCATGTTATAATTTCCAGCTCTAGCACTTCAGGAATGATGATCTTCAAACTACTAGCCTATGAACTACTTATAGAAAAGGAGCTAGAAGCCTGCTGACTGAAAAATGCATCTGTCTGTGTGTGGAAAGTGTTTAGCATGGCTCCTGTCTTTAAGAGTTTTCCCTGAAATTCAGTGCCAGTTAAAACTTGCAATCACCTTAGTGTCTTGAGCTTGTGAAGCCAACTCATATTCTGAGTCCCCAAATGAAAATTCTCTGACATACCTGCTCAACTACGAGTTAAGCATAGAGGTACATGAAGTCCAACTTCTAAGGCTGAAGGGTTGATATTGAAATATTTTAGTATTGATACTGAAATGCACACTTTAGCACATCAGCAGATGCATCTTTATTGCAGGGGCTGAGTAGGCTGTCTCTTGATGTGTGCTGTTGAGATTTGGAAGCTAGACATCTACTCCATCTGTTTTGTCTGAGAGACTTGATCCTGTCATTTTTTCTAACGCATAGCTAGTTTGGACTCTGTCCAAAGAAGTGATTGCTGTAGGTGCTTTCATTGAAATTGCAGAGGACTTTTATATTGCAGGACAAGGAAGATAATGGTGCCTCTTTTTCTAGATGGGATGCTGAGAGTGTCATATGCCAGCTTAGTAGGTAATGGGCACTTATCTGTGGACCTATGACATAAAATTAACTAGTTTTGGTACAAGGAAATAACTATACCACATGAAGTGTGTGGTGTCGATGCACCAGTTCACTTGGGATTGGTTTCTAAATCTCTCAAATACAGAAGTCTATGTGGATGGATTTTTCTTGCACCAGGCTGCCATCATCAACAGAGATCACAGAGTTTGGGTACTGCTCAGCATAGGCACTTGCATCCTCAGTTTTGATTTTGTGGCAATGCTACCAAACCATGGCCATTAATGGGATATGAAAAAAAAAAAACCACAAAACCAAACCCAAACATTTCTTCTGACACTTACTGTCAAATGCAGGCGACTGAGATGCACTGCATATAGAGGGAGGTATTTTAAAGAACTGAGACCTCCAGAGTGTTTTCACCCTGTATTTTTGTTGGACAGCTTTTCAAAGTTGAACCTCTTGGATGCAGTTTGCAAGCGATAAAATTCAGTTTTCCAAATCTCAGAGGTGGTCTTTGAAAACATAATATTTAACCTAGCGAGGATCTAGCCCTTCAGATCTGTTGTTTTGTAGACAACTGCTTATGAGGGGGATACTTTAACATGCACTGCTCAACAAGAATGTACAGAATGCTGATCTGACAGGGACATGAATTCATGGTGTCAGGGTGCTAGGTGGCAAAATAGGAGGCCTTACATTTCTTTAGTTCCTCCTCCTTTTTTGCCTAGGAAATCCCTAGTTTTTCATGATTTCATTGACTTCCACTTCCATCCAAAATGTTCTATTAGTTGATTTTGTATTGGCATGCCTTTAAAAATTAGTTATTTGATTATTTGCTACCAAGTAGCCTATGTAATACTACTGGGGGAGAATTGATTTATGACCATTGCTTTAGGCAGAGTGCGTTTTTTAAAAAAGATATAAAGCAGAGAGATTTTTAAACTGAGTGAGACTAATATTAATGGATGCAGTATTCAACTGGACATTTTGTATATGTCTGTTTCTTTTTTTTTTAAAGAATCCCATTTCAATCAGTTACTTAAAAGGTCATGTTTAATGTCACATCAAAACTCTCCTAGAGAGATTTATTATTGTTCTGGTGCTGGTAATGTTAAGCAAACATCCAGGGTTTGTCTTCAATTCATTCTCTTTTTAAACATTACATTCAAGCTTATTAAGATATTTCAATCTTGTTTGCAGCTTTATGTTTTAAGGGACAACTCCAGTTCTTCTACCACTGAAAAAGCACCATAATGATACGAAAAGACTTCAGTTATATGTGTGAAGTGTACATACCTTAGTAGTAGTGCAATAGTACTCACAGAGATTAGGGACAGATGGCATACCTTCCACAAACATGTTGATAAATCCATCATTCAGTTACATGTAACTTTCTGTGAGAATTATTAATTAGATCTTTGAGATGTCTCTCAAATCCTAGTTTTGAGTGTCTTTGCCTACATATTCCTTCTGTAGAAACCAGAGATAACTTTGCTTTCAAATATGGTGGCTTTAGCTATTTCATGTAAGCAACACTACTGTTCTTTTGATTATTTCATTCATCTTAAAGGTAAATAAAAAGCAGTAATTGGTATGTTGAAATCTTCAGACACTGCAGTCATAAAAAATAACATTTATCCTTATTCTGGATGGAGGTACGGAGGCTCGTATAAATGAGAAACTAAAGCAAAATGAAAAGGAGTGCATTGTAACACTTTTATCCTTAGCAGGGAAATTGGACTAACAAAGAAAGTTTTAAACACAAAAAACGTAGATAAAACTAAGGCAAGTAAGGTGTCCCTGTCCATGGCAGGGCAGTTGGAACTAGATGATCTAAAAGTCCTTTCCAACTCTTACTATTCTATGATTGTATGATTAAGACAACTCAGGTAAGACAGCTTCTGCACTGAACTTCAGTTTAAATTAAGTGGAAAATATCATTAAGTTTGTCAACTTTAATATAATCAGGTCCTAACAGGTGGCATAAAATAGTTTGGGAAGTAGCTTGTGAAACACATTAAATTTCTAGTAGATATATTTTTTTTCACCATATTAATCCCAGAAAACATATCAGTACTCTGCAGATTAGATACAGGAGTGATGAACTAAGGGTAGACTAAAAAAAAGAGAAAGCTATGTTAAAGCAGAAATTATTTATTATTAATGTTTGTTAGGAAGGATTTTATGTCAACCTTTTTATAAGGGCCTGAGACATTGCCTCGAATTGAAGTGTCAATGTAAACAGCACTGGAAACATTTGGTAAAATAGGGAATAATCAGTTGCCAGGTTCAGGTGGTATTTACTGAAAACTGGAAGTAGAATTTCCCAAAGTGTCAATGATGGTATGAAATATATTGTCCTAATCAGCTTATGTCCAAGAAAATAAAAAGCAGAAAATGTGAGGAAATTTTAGAGAAGGGATCCAAACAGATTTAGAACACTATGAATGAAGTCTGACTTCCATCACTGGTTGCAGACATGATGGAACAACTATAACAAAGAGAACAGAAAAACATATAAATATTTTTAGCAGATGAAAAATCAGTGTGGCATTTTCAGAGGTAATAATGCCTCTCAAATCCAAGGGGTTTTTTTTTTCTTGAAAGAAATCAGTAAACCTGAGGCAGGGCCATTGGTGCTCTGCACTCAGGTTTCCAAGCAACTGAAATGAAAGTCCCTCACTAAGTATTTTTAAAGACTAAGTATTCTTAGAGAATAAGCATCTTCTTCTGAATAAATGCTTACTAAAAAGCTATGAGATAAAGCGTTGATTCTACATCAGATGTATCACAGAATCATAGAATGTCTTGGGATACAAGGGACCTTAAAGTTATATAGTTCCAACTGCCAAATACGCATCTGTATTTTGCTGTTCATTATATTAATAAGTGATCTGTAAAGCAATGTAAGTACTATGATGACAACATTAATTCAGAATTATCCAAACTTAGACTGTGAAGATTGGGGTAAATGAATTTCAGTGCTCATGAGTGCAAAGTGATCTATATGCAAAACAGTTTCAGAGGTATGTGTGCATAGCAGGGTGCTCTGAGCAACTCAATAAAGACATCGCAGAGTTTCATACCTAGAATGTTCTAAAACCTCGTATATTTATTGCTGTTCAGAATGTTAGAGATTTGGGGGGAAAATTAAGGGAAAAATAGAATATAACATTGTGTCACTTTAATTTATTGTGCCTATCTCATGACAGTATGATATTTTCTTTGCCTTGTCTAAGAAAGGAATTTCTAGAGCTAGGGAATGTAGACGGAAGAACAAGGGTGGTCAATGACATGAAGCAGACTTTGTATGACAGCTGGTTAAATAGGCTTGTTCTCATTCACTTAGAAAAATGAAAGCTGAAGAAGGGTATTACAGAGCACATATATAAAAACGTGTAGGGTTTGAAAGGGAAATAAAGATCTTTGCTCTTCTTCCATAATAGGCAGCAAATTCCCAGTACACCCAGTGAATCCCTTTCTTAAATAATGCAAAGTTAAACCATGGAATTTTATGTTGCACAAAGGTTTTTTCCACTTTATTCTAAATGCAATAAAAATGTGATCTTACATTTCCCTAGTATTCTAGGGAAAGAACAATCATGAGTAGCATTAAATATTATTTTGAGACTAAGATGTTGCCTCTGGAGATTTATAGAATGCAGATACTTGGAATGATGTATGCAGGTGAAGCATCATTTGTATATTTCCCATGTTCCTTATATGCTCTCCTTAGCCATGAAATGTCTGCTGAAGAACATCTCTGCTCTGTCCCAACAGTCTCCCTTTTGTTCTAAAATTTTAATTACACTATTAGTAATTATAAAAATTTTGTGTTTTGATTCTTATGTCATTGTTGCTGGGAGAGTGTAAATTTTACAACTGGCAATGTTCTGAAAGTAAAAGCAGTTCTGTAGCATGCTGCTTTGTCTCAGGACTGTCACACCTGTCTCCTACTATAACTGAAAAACCTCTGTTCCCAGGCAGATTCAAAAGTTCTGGAATGCTTTTTAATTTCATGGGACTTATTTGAAGCAGACAGGAAGAGTTATAATGAGGTTGTTAGCAAGCATGTGGACAAAATACATACAGATTTTCAAAAAGGCTTTGACAAGTTTCCGTGCCAAAGTTCATTAAAGGAACATTGCCATGAGAGTGGAGGAAATGTTCATTTATAGACTGAAAGGATATAAATGGATAAAGGATATCCTGTTAAAGGATAGGAAACAAAGTTCATTGATGACATGGTTGTTTTAGGCTCATTGGTCCTTTTCATTTTTCAAAGTAATTTTGAGGAATTTTTTGTCCCTCATTCATTATTACTGCTGCTTCCAGTCCCTCTGGGTTCTATGGGGAAGGTGGGGGTAAGAACAGCACAATGGTTTTGCTTCATTTTTGAGACAGGTAGCGTAGAACTTTAATTTTCCCTGCCCAGCCTGAGGTGAGTGAAAGCACTTATATTTACTGCTAATGCAAATAATTTAAATAGGCTCTGCTCATTTACTAGCAGAGAAGCCTGGTCCATCATCTTTTTCATAGGGAACAGCAGTCCCAGTATGTGGTACTTGCTTGCTCCTATTGTGTAGAACAAAAGAGGACTTATGAAGCTTAAGTCCCAGTCTGCAGTGTAACATAAAACCTGAATTTTTATTTCATTCTTTGTTAGTTTTTTTTTAAACACTAAGTGGTAGTGAGGAATTCTTAGAATGGTAATGTTCCTTTTCCTTGAGATTTTCCAGTTTGCGAAGAAATTCTACTTTGTCATCTTTCCGCCTGCACTTTGCTATGAAACAACTGAAATATTCAGCTATGCATCAGTTCAAAGTCCAGGTAAGTTGTTTACAAATATATAGAAAGTGTTAGAAAGTTTTTTGTTAGAGATGTTACTTACAGCACTGTCCTTTGCTAAACTTGCCTGACATTTTTTGTTTTGAGATCCAGACTCACTTAAACCTGGAAAAAGTTTAACTTTATGTGGCCTATAATTTCCCTTACGGGGTATCTTCCCAAGTCTTGAATTTTTTGATAACTGGAAGGCAAAATTCATTATATTGCTCATGTTAGAAAGCATGAATGCAATTTTTCAGGCTTATTACTCTGAACATGAAGTTTAGAAAATAACAGTTTGCATTATATTTTCATGAATTATTCCATGACGTATCTTTATATTCTTATCATAATATAAAAGAACACACATGTAATTAGATTTTATGAGAGACCTGAAACAAAATCACCTGAACTACTTTATTTTGCCTTTTTCCTATTGTAAATTACATGGCCACAGTAACTTTAAATTTCAGACTTTCAAAAAGACATTTGTGCATAGGTGAACAAAGCAGTCTATCTTGGGTTTCTAGTTCAAAACACAGAGTAGAAACCCTGCCAGTGGAATGCTAAGACTCTGTAGGCAGCTAAATTGCTATGATCAAAACCCAGAGTCATTGCATCATTAAACTCGGGTGAATTTTCATCTTCTAAGATTGTTCTTTCTTTTTGTGTAAAATCAGCATGAAAGAACTAGATCATAAAGAAGCAGGTGTCCTTTTCTTTTTTTTTTTTTTTTTCCTGGAGGAACTGGGTATTTAGGACTAGATTTTGCTGGTTTCATGCAGTATAGCATGTTTTCATAGTTTCAGAATCAGAGCAAAGGTGTGCTGCCCCAGGGAAGCATCAAGAGCGAAACCAAATCAGATCCCCCATTTAAGATGTACTTGGTAAGTAAGTCAGTCTCGATGAAGCACACCCTCATCAGTGCCCCCATAGAGATGTTAGAATATATTTTTTAGTCAGGGTAATAAATTGTCTGGAGAAGGCGCACATCAGTCCAGGCAAGCACTTTTTCAATTGGAAGGTAATAAAATGTTTGTGATGGTTTGCATTGCAGGATTTCTACGGGCAAAATATCAGGGTTATTCTAACAGCAAGTTTCTACTGCCCTGGGAAAATGATATATTTCAGGAGGTTACCTAGTCTGTATTTCTCATGCCCTTTATCATGCTTAACAAAAGTACATTCAGCTGCATCTTGCCTGATAGTTACAATACATGCAGTGCTCATTTTGTCCAAATGAATGGCAGTAACCTTTATTCTGAACAAATCACTAGTCCACCATGGGAAACGCAGCATTGTCTCTGCAGTTTCTCTGTGTTAAATCCTCATCAGTTATGGCTGAGCAGCAATCATATTTTCCTCCTCTCTATTTTGGCAACACCAATTCCTGTCTCTGAAAGTGATCACTGTACAGTTCATTAGGTTTTTGTACATATAAACTGATATTTTAAGAGTTGTTATTAAGATCATAAAGAGATGGGCTCTGGTCAAATTTCTTGTACTGCTTTGCTCAAAGTATGTTTCCCCGTGATAGTATTGTGTGAAATGACTCTATATTGGATGGTAATTCCATGTTTAGAAAGCAAGCTTCTTTTTCTGAATTTTCAAAATTATGCTGAATTGTTGCAGAAAACCATGGTAAATTGTGAAAGACAGGATTTTCTATGCAGTGTGAGGTTGATTTATCTTTGCTGTTGCCAAATTGCATGAGTCTTATCATACATATACCATAGCATATAGAAATGCAATGGGATGAAAATGGTTTTACTTTAGTTCATATTTTATTGCTTTCAGATGAACCACAGTTAAAATTAAGGCAACTTTATATGCAGAAATATAGGGATATGCGAATATGTAATCTGGTAATCTAGAAGACATAACAAATACACACCTTTTTACATTTTCACCATGTGCTTAAATTGAAACATAGATATGGACTGTTTTGATGGGTGAACCTCTGAGTAAATATTTATAGGACAAAATCATAAGACTACTTTGCTGAAAAAAAGTTGTTTTACCCTTCATTAAATACCAGCACAAGGAAGTAGAGCAGAGAGAGGTTTTATTTCTGCATCTGTCAGATACACTCACGAGCCCAGCTAGTGGGGTAATAGAGCTCTTACCCCTTCCTCAGTTTTTCACCTGTATATCTGGCCAGGTGCTGGCAATTCTTTTCTAGATACTTGTTACTAGAGCCAGAAGCTCTGCCTGAGCAAATTTGCCCTATGGTTTCCATATATACTTAGCGTGGCACTGTGTGAATATCACTGGGTAAGCCTCTGTGGTGGCCTGGATCTCTGAACTATGACTCAGTGTTCTTCGTCAGTGTGTTCTTAAGCATCTTGAAGCAAGGTGCTGTAGCTGTGCCTGAAGGACCTACTGCTATTAAGACTAAAAAAGCCATTAATGGTAAGACCACTTCTTTAGCAGCAGCAGCCAGAATCTTCTAGAAGGTCTATCATTTTGGTTATTCAAAGCCTGTATCATTTCAGGAGAAAAAAAAAAAACACAACAAAAGAAGACTTTAGCTATGATATTAATGCATTTAAAAATTGTACCTACTTTGATAAAGACTTTAACTGGTGGTAATCAAAACCCTGCCTACATTTGTTCAGTAAATACATAAGCTAATAATTCTTATTCTTTTTAAATTATTCTGTGTGAAATGTTAATTACTTCTGCCATGCATCAGTATTTCAGGGGTTTATGCTATAGAAGATGCATCATTTGAATAGTTACTTATAGTCTATTGTTCAGAATACTGGAAATGCACAGATACAGACAACTCTCTATTTGGCAGATGGAGTTCATGAAGCTAATTAACAGAAGATATTTGATTAAAATAAAGACCCATTTAAGATGAAGTTTTGCATAGATGGAATACCCTGAATTTTCACGGTCTAAGACCATGGACCTTCTAATTATGTTTAATTTTGCTCTAAACTTGGTTAACATGTAAGTACCCAAAGTACTGCTTTTTTATAACTACAGCATGATGATAACTGAGTGCTCCTGAAGTGAAATTAACATTGCACAGAACTGTGAGCTGTTCCCTGTGGATGAAGTCCTAATTTCTGGTAACTGTGCTGGTTTTGGCTGGGGTAGAATTAACTTTACACACAGTAGCTGGTATGGGGCTATGTTTTGGATTTGTGCTGAAAACAGACCTGGTTACATAGGGATATTTTAATTATCTGTGCGCAGTGCTTACACAAAGTCAAGACTTTTTCTGCTCCTCACACTGCTCAGCCAACAAGTAGGCTTCAGGTGCATAAGAAGCTAGGATGAGACACAGCTGGGTCAGTTGACCCCAGCTGACCAAATGGATATTCCCCCACCATAAGAGGTCATGCTCAACACATAAAGTTGGGGGAAGGAGAAGGGAAGGGAAGGTGAGTAGTGTTTGAAGTGGTGCTGTCTTCTCAACTGTTATGGAGGGTAGATCTCTGCTTTCTTGGAGATGGCTGCACACCTGCCTGCCAGTGGTGAGTGAATTATTTGCTTTGCTTTGCTTGTGCACACAGCTTTTGCTTTACCTGTTAAACTGTTTCTATCTCAACCCATGAGTTTTCTCACTTTTACTCTTCCAGTTCTTTCCCCCATCCCACTGTGGAGGCTGAGACAGCACCTGTGTGGGGTTTAGTTGTTGGCAGTGTTAAACCACAACAGTATCTTTGTTTGTTTCTGAAAGCAGAAAGTTTTTCTGAGTTTGTTGCCACCTCAGAGAGCTCTAATAATACACTTAAGTTATATGATATTCTTCATCCTGCTTCAGTAAATGCATAAAATGCATTTCATGTGATGCCCTGTACTTATGTTAATAGACATAAATGACCAATTTTCGCTTGTGTTAGTGTCTCCCAAATCTGAATCAGGATACTAATTTGTTTGGGACTCCTCAGCAGTGTTTCTGGGAGAATAAGACAGTTTTGTCTCTATCATCTTTGTCCTGCCAATTTGCAACACAATGTGAGCTGACAACCACAAGAACAGAGCAGCACTCGGGCTGCCTGCTCTAATACCACTCTGAGATAACTCAGTTCCCAGATTGTAGATGCCATGCTTCTGTTGAAGAAGAAAGAATTGGGAGAACTTCTTTAATAACTTCTTGTACTGTTCTGTCATAGTAGGTTCCTTTGATTCTTCTCTTCGCTTGTTCTCCTGAAGGGATTCAGGCTTGATCACTTTTTAAAATCTTTCTCCCATTCTTTTCCTTTGGGCCGCTTGGTATGTATAGGTATGTATAGGAACAGGTTCTCAGCACTGCAGCATTTTTGGACATAATTTAATAAGCTGAGTTAATGTGTTCCTGCACCAAGCTGACCGTACTTTAGTGGTGGCAGGAGGAAAGAGACCTTGTGAACTGGCAAGATTCATGTGTAGGTGGGAATGTGGAGGCTTGAAGTGGGGAAGAACTGAGCTGTAGTTATAGCAACAGATTGTTTGGCAATGGGTTGGCAGTTTCCAACTCATGGTATATGTGACTGGATGGCTGCTGTATTTGCTGTTGCTGTCTGTGTATGAGTGTCCTGTGTCTGTAGGAAAGCACCCATTGTTGTGTCAGAGGACATAACCTGCAGTAAGGTATTATATGTGATGGTAAGACCTCTATGGATTTTGGCCTAAAGAGGATGTGCTGATCCAAAATTAGTGTGTTTATTTTTTGTTGTTGTTGTTCTTGGAAAAATAAGCCATGCTAACACGTGTGATCTCATGGAAAATGTGACATGCCTGTTTCACCACTTGTTCATCAATATCAAGTGTGACTTTCTTAATCTGGTTTTTGGATTTCTGAATTCCACAGAGACATAAGTTGTAGATCTTTTTTTCAATGTCTGTCACCTTGCCCAGACACCAAGTTAGAGCTGTGACCATTTTTCCCTGATACACTGTTACTTTTATGTGTGCTTGTATGTATTTACTTACATGTGTGTATTTCTAATGCATACCCTCTGAGCTCGTAGAATCAGTCTTTAAAATATCTGAGACATACACATTTTAGCAGAAAACCCTCTTCAAAGTTCTGAGATGTGTCATATGTGTTAACTCTGCATTGCCTCTTTTTTTTCTTAGTATGAAAATGTTGTTACACTAATTCATCCTCATTTTTGGCTCTGTGCAAGTCCAGGAGCTGATTATAAGGAACGAGGAGAAAAAGGAATTCAGACAGGCCTGTATGAAGCAACAGACAACTGCTTTTACCTCACTTTGCTGCAACATGTAGTGATAACCTTAGTTTTACTGCAAAAATTCCCTGATGAAATGTGCTAGATCTGTTAGCCTTGTAGGGACTGCACTGTAAGCAGCACTAATGATCCACAACATGGCTGTCACTACCAATACTGAGTTATATCAAGATCATCAAGTTAAGGAAGTGACAATAAGCAGTTGTCACTTACCTGTGTGTATCGAGAACTTATACCCTGAATGTAAAGCATTTGGACAATGACAAAAAAGAAAAAAAAAAAAGGGGGGTCCGTGAAGGTAAGAGTTTACTTCAGATTACTAAGGTAGGAAGATCTAGGGAATTAGGTTATTTTCTTGAGCAAGTAGAATATAATTTAAGTGTGAGGCTAGCTGGGCATGGAGTTTGTCTGGATCTGCTGGAAATGCAATTGAGCAGCTTACTGAGAGCCATTTTAAATGAAGTTGGAGAGAAGACAACTACAAAGGATGATATTTCAGGCATGATTCTTACTAATCTGTAGGAACTGATTGTTAACAGTGAAAGTAGGAAGCAATTTATGTGACAATAAACATTTTTCAGCCTTCTCAGGAAAGACAATGAGGAGACAGCAGCATAAAAATGGTGTCTGCCTTCTAGCATTAATTTAACTGCAGTTTTTCCTAAGGCTGTGTCCACATGCTTGCTCTTCCCATAACACAGAATCTGCACCAAAAATAGAGAGGATGCAAATTTTCCATGGATTGATGCACTTTTGTTACACTGAGGTCAACCCATCCTTGAGCTTGCTCACTGCATCTTTATATTCTGCTGGAGCAGATAAAAATTGGGAGATTTCACTGTCCTGTGAATTCTCTGAATTCTCTTGTGGATTTGTAAAAATAACAATTTTTTTGTGTTTATCATGTCAGATAGGTGCTTAAAGTCAGCTAGGTTCTCCTACTGAGAACTTGCCAGTGTGATATGGAGCTTTACTTTGTCATTCCATCACTGGTTTCTTCATTTCTTCCAAACTGTGATCTACAGTGAGCCACAATTCATGCAAAAAATTTCAAGTTCTTTTAATGCTATCACACAGCATAATTGGCCAAAATCCCATACGGAGGAAGGTGAACCAGCAGGGATGGCTCCATCCATGAAGGTAGCTCAGGTCTCTTGAAATTAATCGCTACATTTCAGACAGCCCTGAACCAGAGACAGCTGTTAAATTTGTGATCTGTACTGCAATCCTGTCAAAGTAAACCTCATGCCCCACCTACAGAAATGGTGTCTTCTTGAATACTACAGGACTAGACTCTAAACCAGCTCATCATCAGAGTGCTTTTTGAATATGTTCCAAAGTTACTTTATAATAGGAGAGGAAGATTGAAATACACAATATTTCAAAGTAGTGTATGAGAGCTATTATTTCTTCTGAAAAGCTTAACTGGGGATCAGGAGCACATTTTTTTGAGTTTTTTGACCCACCTCATTCAAACAACTGAGTATTTTGAAGGATGGGAGTCAGCTGAACAGTGACAGAAGGGTAATCAGACAGTTTGAGGGATAGCAGGTACATGTGAGAGATCAGATTTTATAACCAAAAGGCAAGATCTGAACAGTTTCTACTGAGAGTAATTAAGAGGTGGGCTCCTTTTCACCTCAGATGGTTTCTGAGGTTGAACTCCTTGGGTAATCTAGTTCTCAGCAGCTACTGACACATCATGGGATCCTTCTGGACCCTTTCTCAAGCCATCTATCTTTCATGCATCGTATTCTACTTGTTTTTTTCCTGACTGCAGTGATGCCCACAAGGTGTTTAGAAACCTTTGTTTCACACCACTTTTGATAAGATTTGTCACCTAGTCTCAAATGGCTACAGAACAATGTCTGCCTCTTAGGTAATTATCAAGTCATACTTAATATTTAGTGAAAAGTTACAAAGCATCTGAAAAAGCAGTTCAGCTGGCCTATTCTGGATGTCTTTCTGGGAAGTGAGGTATTGAGAAATACTTCTCTCCATTGAATAGGAAAGTGAATAATGCAGTACCAGATACAGGTATTGTAAAACTCTGCACTAGGTCAGATAAATTCTACTTTTGCAGGATCCCATAAAAATTTCAGTTTGGTCTTTGGCCTTCAGCAAAGCAATGGTTTCCCAAGATTTTCTTATAAATATCTTTAACTGTTAATTAAAAGGTATATGCTCCATCCCTGATGGTGCTCAAGGCCAGGCTGGATAAAGCCTTGGGTGGCATGGTTTAGTGTGAGGTGTCACTGCCCATGGCAGGGGGTTGGAACTGAAGGTCTTAAGGTCCTTCCCAACAGTAGTGAGATTGTTCAGGAGCAGTGTTTTTCAATTGATAGCTCCACTGAGACTAACTGGACTGTATGAATTCTTATTAATTTTACTGTTATTTTTTGAATCAGGCTTCTCCAGTATTTTTATCTTTAATCTTTGAATTATTACATAAGGAATTTATTTAGAGTCTTTGTGCTTGTCAGCAGAATCCTTGGTAGCTGAGAAGCAAATATGTTCATTGTCTTTGTCCCACTATCTAATGAAGTGTGTGTTTTTTGCATTATCTTAGTCATCCTTCTCTGGGGATCCTTCAGCCATCTGACTATACAAACATCAACAGGAGACCTGCCTATCATGTATGTAGGGGATCTGAATCTAGCTGGTTTGTCAGCACAGACCTCTTACAGTGAGCTCAATCATGCCAACATATGACCATCTACTCAGAAAAAAAGAAGTATCTGTCTTTTCCCCACTATCATAGAGGTTTACAAGAAGCAGGAAGTAGGAAAAAAATCTTTCTCCATGCATGCCTTACAATGTTTTTGAGAAGTTGCATCCTTTCAAATGGTCCCCCTGTACAACTCCATGCGATTCTGCCTATATTTTTTACAGAGACCTATGGGAATTTTTCTGGACATTGGGAATCCCAGGGCATCATTAAGCACATTTAAAACTTTTGCAGTCAGCAGGAGGCAAAAAAAAGGGAAATTTACAGGACTTCTGTTTTTTCTCTAATCTAGATTTGAGAAGACAGATGAGGTGCAATGTCTGGATCCTCTAGAAGACAATTAGTGGAAAGATTATCAAAAAGTACAGTTTTATTAAAATAAAAATGTTTCACAGAAATATGCCACCTTCTACAGCAGTTTTGATGAGGCAAAATTACAAACAAATTGCTTTGATTTCCTATTTCATTTCACTATTATCAAGCAGTTGGCTTTCTGAGAGAAGCACAAATCATTTTGATAAAGGTAAGCTGCTTAAATATTATTATTCCAAATAACTTTATTTGGACTGTAATGCTAACATTTATTTTCATGGAATTTCATGCATTCTGTTTAATATGTGAATTAAAATCTAAGCTAACCAAGCAATAAATCAAATCCAATAATTAATTACAGTGGAGCATTTTGACATTTTAGAAATAAATTAGGTCAACCTCGCGTAAATTAATTTTTTGCTAGTCACAAATGGAAATACGTCACAGTTTTTATTTTGCAGTTTATTTTCTATTATTTAGGTTTTTCTTCTGATTGAAATAGATTTCTGGCCTCTTCCAGTGGCATATTTTCTACTGCCATTACTGCTCAGGATCTTGATCAATTAAGCAATTTATTTCTGGTGACAGTGGTGTTACAAAGCCAAATTCTGCATGGCAATTAGTGCAGCTGCTGCTATCTAGATAGAAACAGATAATTTGATCATCCCTGAAGAGTGCTACATGTTTCCATCTTACATTAATTTCCATTCAGCCACATATTGGCCAAAGAATAAGTTTAAACAGCTTCTTCCCATTATCCTAATATTCCTAATAGTCCCTAATAATCCTAATATTGCCATCCAGAGGGACCTTGACACACCTGTGAGGTGGGCCAATGCCAACCTTATGAAGTTTAATCATGACAAGTGCAAGGTCCTACACCTGGGTTGGAGCAATCCCAGGCACAGCTACAGGCTGTGCAGAGAAGAGATTCAGAGCAGCCCTGTAGAGAAGGACTTGGGAGTGTTGGTTGATGAGAAAATGAACATGAGCCGGCTTCAGTGTGTGCTCACAGCCCAGAAAGCCAACCGTATCCTGGGCTGCATCAAAAGGAGTGTGACCAGCAGGTTGAAGGAGGTGATTCTATGATTCTTTTCTATGATCCTGCCCCTCTGCTCTGTTTTCATGAGACCTCACTCGGAGTATTGTGTGCAGTTCTGGTGTCCTCAACATAAAAAGGACATAGAACTGTTGGGACAAGTCCAGAGGAGGGCCACGAGGATGATCAGGGGACTGGAGCACCTCCCATATGAAGACAGGCTGAGAAAGCTGGGGCTGTTCAGCCTGGAGAAGAGAAGGCTGCTTGGAGACCTCATGGCAGCCTTCCAGTATCTGAAGGGGGCCTATAAGGATGCTGAGGATGGACTCTTCATTAGGGACTGTAGTGATAGGCAAAGGGTAATGGGTTAAAACTTAAACAGGGGAAATTTAGATTGGATATAAGGAAGAAATTCTTTACTGTAAGGGTGGTGAGGTACTGGAATGGGTTGCCCAGGCAAGTTGTGAATGCTCCATCCCTGGCAGTGTTCAAGGCCAGGTTGGACAGAGCCTTGGGTGACATGGTTTAGTGTGAGGTGTCCCTGCCCATGGCAGGTAGGTTTGAACTAGATGATCTTAAGGTCTTTTCCAGCCCTAACTATTCTATGATCCTTAGGGGTTATGAAAGCAATGCAGCTTCACTTCTTGAAAGCAGAAACTCTCCAGCTGAAAAACATGTAACTCTGGAGACAAAACCTCTGAGACAATTGATGGGAATTCTTCTCTGTTAGATTATCAGTCATTGTAATTCAACCTGAGCTCCAGTGCACACAAAGTGAGATGATATAGATTAGTCAGTGCTCCATGCATGTGCGTCACACTGCTTAACAGTGCTGAATATCCCATGTCTATGTACTGTTGTGGAGGGCAGTAGGTACTCCTTGGTGATTTAGTAGCACAACATGGTGGACAGATCAAGGAAATACTTTTATTCTGAGGTGAAAGAATCAGCATCCAGAGACAGTAACAGACTTGCCAAGACCATAGTCAGTCTGTGGCAAAGCCCCAGACTACCACCATTTATCAGATCATCTGGGAAGAAGAAATTGGGTACTTTTCTATTGTTCACCTAAAAATTAAATTGATGAAAAGAAATTTATCATAAATTTATATTAAAATTATTAATTTAACATTTTAGTGTTCAGGTTTATTTTCATATGCTGTAACCTGAACTGTTGCTTACCTTTCTTTTTCTTGTTGAAGTCAGCACATAACCACATTAATTTGCGTGCAAGGCAATATTTGACCTGTTCCCATCTGACCTCAAATAAGTATGTTTCCTCTAACTCCAGTGAGAACCAGATTGAGAACAAGTGAATGTGGCTGTTTTGCTTCACAGAACTTCTACCTTAGGGATGGAATCAGGAAACCTAATGCTTTGCCAATGTTTTAACTATCTACACCTCAGATAAAAATAGATATGTTGGTAGAACAGACAAGAAAATAGAATTACAAGTGGACTGTAGCATTTGAAAGGTTTCAGCCAAAACTGCTACTAAAGACAATAATGTAAGATTAAAAAATATTACTTCAATCCAGCTCTTCAACAATCACATTCATTGCCCTGCTTGCAAAGAACTAAGGCTCTTACATTTGGAGTGAGAACTTTTAATTCCAATTTATCCAGTTTAAATAGATCTTATGCTCAGTATTTTACTCATGTGTTCAAACATATTTGTCATTTGCCTCTTTCTGCCTCCTAGTATAGTATGTGACATAGTAAGTACTAGGTGACACACACCTGTATGCTAATTAATGTTTCTTTGGCAAACCAGAAATACAGTGTGCTTACTGTATTTCAAATAGGAAGGCAGCTTGCAGTAATATAGTGAAAAGAGTAAAAGTTTTAAGCACTTCACATCTTAAAACACCCATAAAAAGAATGGCTGTAATAACTCAGATCATCTCACCGTCTCTGACAGTGGCCAAATGCTTAGGAACACAGAGAATAGGGTGGGGCTTCTTCCTTTGCATCCTTTATCTTCCCACAGTCTATGGCTTAGGAAATGCATATAGTGTTGTTTCCAGCATGCATTTTTTATTAGCCCTTGGTAACATTTTTCTCCATTCATTTTTCTTGAATTCTTTGTATTGAGTCTCAACAACTTCCTGTGATAAGGAGTTTCCTGCTTTAGCTCAATGTTGTATGAAACAATATTCCCTGAAAATCTCATTTGTTTCCCCAAAGCTCTTGTATTGCAAGGCGTAATAAAAAATTGTTCCCAATTCACATTCCTCATATTGCTCATAATTTCAAGTACTTTTGTCATATACCTATAGAATTGCTTTCCAAACTGCAGTGTTCTGTCTAATTTTTTTCTTGGAAAGGAGCTGTTCCTTGCATTAGGTGATAATTTTCTTTCTGTGTCTTTTCCAATAAGTAAGTTAGGGAAACAAATATTAATTACACTAGATACAAAAAGACAAGATGGCTGAAGTAGAAAAAAATGTTGCTGCGTATATAGTGTGTGATTTGAAAGTAGCTTAGAGCTAGCTAAAAATAACTGGTCAGCAAAATAACACACATATGCAATTTCAATGAGGGTGAATGAAGTGTTCATGAATTATGCTGTTGAAAACAAAGTTAGCAGTATTTACAAAGTCATTTGGCCTTAATTTAGTGCTGAAGTCAATAGGAACAGCAGTAGACCAGTGTTACTGGTGTATATGAAAATACCAATCCTAACACCACTGCTATACTTTGAGCTCCCCTGGCCGGTTTGTTCTGGATATTGAACACAACAGATAAAATGGAACTCTAATTTTGCTGGGTTTTGCAGACATAGAATATATGTACTTTCACAAAGATCCACATGAAATAAAGTGTTGCCTTCAGTATGATGCATGGAATGTAACCCTTAGAGAATTCTGCAAGAAAAAAAGTAATTAACTTAAATTAGCTGTAAAGCAGGCATCTGAACTTTGAAAACCTGTTGTGAGCCTGGACCACATTTAGGCCCTACTCTGGGCAATACTGCAAAGCTTCTTTTCCCTCTTTTCCTCCCCTAAAATTTTATTTTGTTCATATTTTCTATGTAGGGCTTCTAAATCTTTACAATTGTCACAGCTGGGAAAAAAAAGCTTTCCACGTGTATTCCTGAGCAAGGAGGACAGTGAGATTACTCTGGAGGTGGGAAAGCTTGAAGCAATAGCTTTTATAACAGGGATAGTAAAAGGCCAGATTTGTGTATTTGCAAGTAGAGGCAGGGGTGGTTTGAATACAATTAGGTGAGAATGTGAAGGAAAAATAAGCTAGGAAGAGTGGAATACATTTTGAGAGGGGGGAAAGTCACCACTGCAGCCTTCTTTCCTCCCACACTCATGTGTGCAGTGTTGCAAAGGGTCATACTGCATATTGAGGAAATACATGGGTCACCCTCAAGAGAAAGCCCTTAAACATGGTAGTAGATACCCAGTGATTGAAGAACATACGGGTTATTCCAAATAAACCTTGTTACATAGATACTGATATTTAAAAGGCACATGTTTGTAGGCAGTAGAAGCTAAATATTTGAAGGCTACTAGAAAAATTTCAGGAGGAATATGAGACTGACTGAAAGGGTTGGAGTAATGCATAATATTTGCTAATATTAAAATATTGCTACAAAACAAGAAATATGCAGAAGGGTACAGAAGTGCAGTGTCTTTGCCTGGACTAAGAAATATCTAATCCTTCAGACCAAAGAATTACATTTCCTTGCTTTTTAGCTAATTTTGAACAGGTGAGTTAATGCTGTGTGTTATTTTGCCAGGAAAAGGAAATCTGAGCCCATAGTCTGTTATATGATGTTAGAAAAAAAAAAAACTTGTGCAGAGTTCTAAGAATGAAACACAACAAAACCAAAAAGCCTAAATATCACTTGAAAGTCAGTCAAAGAGGGCTCATAATATACTTACGTATATACAAGATCATCAGCTGCTTGAATTCAATCAGCCTACAGCTGAATTCCCTTCCAGCAGCCCCTGAGGTGCTTAGAAACACTCAAGTTGCCAGTAAAAACTTATTTTTATGCTATGTTCTGAGAAAGGTCCTAAATCTACAGCTAACTAAAAATGTGGAGATTTTTCTTTACTGACATTTTTTTTAACTTATAAACATCCCTTTTGTCTCTTTCTTTTCCCCTACCAATAAAGAAGAAGGAGTAGGGGACAAAAGAGAGATAAAGGGTATTCCTGCGTGTTGCTTAACTGAAGTCAAGACTGCTATAATAATTTTGTATGTGTTCCTCCAAAAGTCCTCCTATGAACACAAATGGCATTAAAGTGATATTTCTCCTGCCCAGGCCACCACTTTAGATTTAATAGAAACACTGTTGACAAGTCCTGACTTTAGTCTGAGTATCTCACTTTGAAGTGGCCAAAATCACCATGGGGCAGAAGAGGCTGACCCAGAAAAGATAAAGGTGGCAAGCAGTAAATGAGACTCTAACTGAAAAAAGACATAAACCTGTTTTTATGATGGTGTGACAGTAAAAAAGAAAAAACCTAAATGGGCAAAAGATGGCTTTGCTAATAAATAAGAAATGGTGTAGGTCTGGGAATTTTACAGATCTGGAATGATGTTATGGAAGTAATTTCTAAACCAGCCTATGCAAAGAAATATTTGCAAAATTTGGCCTAAGCTAACTATGAGGCATGTGTCTGGGTTTTCTGTAGCAAAACCCAGTATGCATTGGCTGTTGGTGCTCTCAGGCTGGACAGCTGAGTGCTCTACTTGCACTTCTATTATGAATTTGCTCTCAGTCAGCCACAGAATTTTTATAGGACCCATGCTCTTATACTTGGCTTAGAGAAGCAAGCAGTAGTCCCCAGGATAAACTCCCTCCACATGCACCCTGAGCTGGTCCTTAATGTTTATTGTAATTCAGTGAAGTTTCACCACAGGGCATGCAATAACAGGAACTTCTCAAAGGTGTCTGCAAGCTCTTAAACAAAATTAGATGGTTGCTGGTTTCAGTGTGTCGTGCTTTAAACCAAATCCTCGCAGTACTCTCACTCACTACCCCCTTGCTCCCCCAACTCCCGGAGAGTTAGGAAGGAGAATCCAAAGTATGTAGCCCCCATGGGTTGAGATAAGAACGGTTTAATTGCTAAGGCACAACACAAATCACTACTGCCATTACTACTACAAATAATAATGTTAAAGCCAATAATAAGCGAAAAGAATACAACACCCCACCAGCCACCGACCCATAACTCACTCCACCCTGCCCAACCAAGCACCGTGTGCTCCCTCCTCCATTTTCCTCTAGAGCTCCACCCTTCCAGCTCTCTCTCCCAGTTGCATCCTGGACATCACGTGCTATGGTATGGAATACCTCATTGGCTAGCCTGGGTCAGGTGTCCTGTCTCTCCTTCCTCCTGGCCTCCCCTCCTCCCTGGCAGAGCACGTGCTCAGAAAAGGCCTTGAACAAAAACACCCTCAAAACATGCTCGCTATCAAGCAACTGTTCCCAGCCCAGAAGTCAAACCACAGCTCTGCACCAGCTACAAGAAGGAGAAAAAATGACTGCTACTGCTGAACCCAGGACACAGTGCGGTGCACATTTAACTTCCTGAAAACCTTACAAATGAAACAAAAAAAAGCACCAACAAAACCTCAGGGAAAAAATCTTGTACTTCCAGAAAGGCTGGAAGTCAGCTGCTTGGCTCGGGATCTCAATTCCGCTTTTGTAATATCAGGAGAGATATTTGCAATGCAAACCACCCACAAAGGAAATTAGATGATCCACTTTCCTCAAGCAACAAATCCTGTTATAATCTTACAAACACCATATAAACCAGTTTACTCAAACATCTGATGCATTTTTCTCCCCATGTGTTAGGCTGACAAGGCAGGATTTACAAAATATTCCTTGTGGGATGTCACAAAAAGGAAAAATTGTAAAAGCGAGTAGTGCTTTAATTAGGCCTTTGTATAGCACTCTAGTAACGAGGTCATTGCCTCTTTCTCTTTTGTTTGTTACTAAGGACTTGCTTTCAATCCTTTTCCAGTCTCCCTTTAGCTGAAGTTACTGGGAGCACCTCCAATATGAAGACAGGCTGAGGAAGTTGGGGCTGTTCAGCCTGGAGAAGAGAAGGCTGCGTGGAGACCTCATAGCAGCCTCCCAGTATCTTAAGGAGGGCTATAGGGATGCTGGGGAGGGACTATTTGTTAGGGACTGCAGTGATAGGACAAGGGGTAATGGGTTAAAACTTAAACAGGGGAAGTTTAGATTTGATATAAGGAAAAAGCTCTTTACTGTGAGGTGGTGAGGCACTGGAATGGGTTGCCCAGGGAAGCTGTGAATGCTCTATCCCTGGCAGTGTTCAAGGCCAGGTTGGACAGAGCCTTGGGTGATATGGTTTAGTGTGAGGTGTCCCTGCCCATGGCAGGGGGATTGGAACTTGATCATCTTATAGTCCTTTCCAACCCTAACTATTCTATGATTCTATGATTCTATGAAAATGTTGTCTTACATACTGGATTAGGAACTCTCCTCCATACCATGTAGTTAGTGGAAAAATTTTAGGTGAGATACTTGGTGATTTCATTTATTTCTGAGGCGCCATTCTGATGAGGAGAATTTCCTTTTCTCCCTTGATCTTTCCCAGTGTGGCTCTTACTCCCTTGGACAGCCTGTCAAATCTCTCCTTTTATTTTCTTGCTCTTATGTGGGCCTGTTGTAACTTGCTAGTAGATTTGAGATTGAAAATAAAATCACATCCTGAATCAGAATAGAAGACTGAAATGTTGTCAGCTTTTGTGACTCAAATAGTTGAAGGGGAGAAAACAAAACCTTTGTAAGAATAAAATTACCATAACAATTATGGTAACTTTTCATTGTCTTATTCTGCATTAATTTAAAATTCTAATCAAAATGCTTCCAACTGAAAAATGTTGCTTGTTTTAGGAAATGCTAAAATGTGATATTTCTGAGAATATACTTTCAAACTGAAATATTTATAGAAAATTTCATAGAAAACATCAATGAAAATTTCAAAGAACTGGCAGCATCCAATAGAAATATGGAGGGGTTTTAGTAAAAAATCGCTATTAAATGTGTGTGCAGCTACTTCAGAAAAATAATATTTTTTATAGTCCTTGGGTGTTAAAACCTGTGCATGACAATTCAAATAAAATAACACTACATCAAGGTTCTTTCAAAACCAACAGTTTCTGTATCTCTCATAACAAAAGATTGCATCCCATGCATCAATCTCATCCAAAATAAAATTATTAGCAGTCAGAGTTCTAATGAAAGAGCAAGATTTTGCCCATTTTACAGAGTATCAATTATTTTACCAGATCTATAAGGCAAAAATAACTTATCTGGAAAATAATAGCTAACAAAAGAAGGTTTTGTTTCTAGCAGGTAACACGTAACAGGTGCACACGTAACAGAAGGAACACATAGCACCTTCCTGGGCATGTGGATAATAATAGCCTAAGAATAGATGGCATACCTAAAGGCAACAGAAGGATAATTAATTGTTATTGAGTAATAGTAAGTATACCCAAGAGGTATATAGGGATAAAATTTGGGATTTTTTTACAAGCTGTGACTGGAAAACAATAAAAACCTGGAACAGAAACACTATAGGCAGTATACTGGGTATAAGACATGCATCTCTTTGTACTACTTTAACTAGGCATGTAAAAGCTAGCACAGGTAGGAAAATAAAGAAAGTTGTGTTATCTTGAGATCCTGGTATGAAATTGATAATCCTTCCTCTGATACTGTTATTAAAAAAAAACAACAATACAAAAAACAACTGTTATTGTGTTGGTTTTAATAGCTTTGCTCTCAGGATTTTTAGCAAGTATAATCAGAAAAAAAGTAATCATTGGTTTAGAGTATCTTGATGTGGTAAGAGTGTTCTTAATTTGTTTCTTTCCTGTACATGTTATGAAATGCAAAAGCTTGCAGGTATCTCCCACTCCAGTCATGTTCTGTCTAGAAAAAGGATTATCAAGAGATTGATTTATGCATAGTTTGAAATCTTTCTTGGAAAGGTCAGCTCCTTGGAGAATTGATATTAGCAATTTGTTCAGAAGCATAACTAGCTATTTGCATCATCTTTTTTCTAGCTGTGCAAGTTCTTGGACTAAATAAGCCTGAAACAGAAAGGTTTGAGTTGATGTCTCTATTCAAGACATTTTCTTTTAGAAAGGAGACAATTGCGCCTGCTTTGCTCAGCACAGTTATCTCAAAAGTTTTGTTTGTGAGTGAAATGAAGTTCCTCCTGCTTTTGCATGAACTAGGAATTTCTCTTTTATCAATTCAAGTTAAAATTGCCATTTTTTAAGAGCTTGATAGTTAGTCTCCCTTGGCAGCTGCCATCTTCTGAGTATAGTGGCATTTGTTATCACATCTGATGCTCTCTGCAGGGCTCCTTGTCAGTATGTGCTGGACTACACCAATGGAATTGGAAACAATGCTTTTTAGAACGTTACAAAAACATGTGCATAGTCCTTACATCTGGGGTGATATGAAAGCTGCAGAATAGGAGAGAGGTGAGCAAGAAAAAAAAAAGAAGGGGTTATGAATGTAAGGCTATTAACTCCCTACCAGAGATGTGTGTATAGAACATAGGTAGGACTATGCTCAATGAGGAATGCCAAGGTGATTCAGATGTCCCTTCCACAACCTTAAATTTGATAAGCTTTTGACAGTGTTGCTGCAGCTTAGTCTGATATTATAGACTAGATGCAATGTGTTTTTGGGTCAGGTGCTGCAGCATTTGCAGACAGGATAATCTGAAATCTATGAAAGTTTTTGGGTAAAGGATGTTCTGCCAGGTCCTGGGGGCAGGAATGGACTGAATATCTTGTTAATTCGTTACTATATATCCCCCTTCCCTGCCTTGACAAATCTTCTATGTTTAAATGAAAATGGATGTCAGGCGTTTCCAGATTCCTGTTTCATACTGAGGAGTACAGTTTGTTCTATTGTTGAACTTCCTGGGGTGCTTATCCTGTTCAAGGGATCAAAAAATCAAAAATATCCTGGAGGCAAGACACATATACAGAGCTGGATTAGCACATGATGAGTAATTTGTATCTTTCTGACAGACACTGCAGTGTATCTTATGCAGTGTATGTGGTTCCTCACAACTTGCTCCCACTTTCTGTCATTCTATAAAGCATCTTTTTCTTTATTATTGGGCCATGGATGTGAAATAATGCAGTGTAGGTTTTCCTAACTCTACAATACCATGAAAATTTGTTATAGTAGCTGCGAAGTCCCTTGCCACAGGATATGCATAAGTGTTAAGAATGATTGCTTGTTCACAGCAGTGGGCCACGCAGTCTCCCTGAGATGAAGTGATTCTTGTTAACCTGATCTAAAGATGATCAACAGTAGGTATGTGCTGGCAGATATCTTTAGGAAGGGCAAGTATCTGACAAAGCAATTGAACAATTCAGTTCTTAGAACAAAAAATGAAGGACATTTCAGGAAAATAGTATATTACTTGCATTTTGAACCCTTGGATTACAAAAAGCATGTTTTTTAGCCTTAGCAGGTAAATGTAAAATTGCATGTCTGTTAAAACATTCAAGAGCTAATATGCTTCTGACTGTACACTGTATGCAGTTCAAGACGTCTTATGAAAATTCATAGATGGCATCTTTTTATTGCTTGGCTAGTAAGGGCATATGAACAAAAGCATTAACATTAGCAACTCTTTCTAGAAAGAGTTCACATTATTAGAAATGTCCATGCCTTTTCATCTTACATTTGTCCATGTTTCCCAGTAGTCTGTCTTACAGCTGCAGGATCTCTTTGTATCTGTTAAGCCCCAAGAGTAACTACAATTAAGAAGTTCTTATTCTTGCTGGTATAATGGTACAAAAAGGTCATCTTCATGAAGCCTGCTTCTTTTTTTTTCTATTCTCCCTGATTTTTTTTTTTTCCCCATAAGTGCCAAGGCCCTCTATGGCCATTTTTTTTTTCACAGCTTTTCAAATTAATGATCATCATTTTCAGAGGAAGTCATAAATATATAATTACTGAGATTGCATGAATGGTGTTGTACTGTATTGGTGTTGGCGATCAGGGTTAGTATCTGATCCTTTAACTCTTACTGATTATATGAAAATCTAGTGGTGGTTAGGTCTCCTTCAAAGATATGAATTAGATTTTCAAGATTTGTCGAATTAGGTTTTCAAGGTATAAAGTGTTTCCACAGAGCTTGGACTGAAGAATCTATTTCCTATACTTTTGAAAACTGCCTGAGTTTGGCATTGTGGTTTCTTTTAAGAATTGCTCCCAGATGTAAGCATGGAACCCTTTTAAAAACATCTTTTGGTGCATAATTCTCTAATTTAAAGTATATGTATAATTACTGAATGGGATACTTACATCCTTAACATTTTATATATTGAGCTGTTAATCTACTTGTATTGATTGCACCTTTCTTTAACCAGGATACAAGAAAAAGGCTATAAAAATGACTGCATTAATAGCCCATTTTTAAATGGTTTATTCACAGGCACAGGACATCTTATGCTTTTTGAATATGCTTTCTCTTGGTGAGAAATTATGCTGTTATGGAAAAAGGCTATTTATAGCTATGTTTAGGCAAAAAGTATACATGGTTGAATAATTTATTGCAAGGAGTATTAGCTGTGAATTTAATTCTATTTTCTGTTCACAAATCATTCATGAAATGACTTGATTCTTTTTGTGAATGAAAAATGACAGCCTGCGGGTTTGAACTATTTGCATTATTCCTTCTGGGCATAAAAAGATTTACATCTGTAGGTAGTTTCATCCAACAACTTCTTTTCCATGGAACTTAACTGGATGCCGAAACCAACCTCATCTCTTTTACTTCAGTAGAAAACCAAACTTGGAAAATCACAGATATATTTCTGCAATAATAGTAGTACTCATCTATAAAGGTCTACAGGTCAATCTAAAGAATAGCGCTACCTCTGTCTTCCAAACAAAATTGCTTCCTTGAAATTTGGCAGAAATAGCTGACAGTACATGGCAGAAAATCTGTAACTAAATGATAGTTTCATTTTGATTTATATGCTTAATTTGAAATTAATACACTATGTTCATTTTTCACCTATGTCTGGCAAGAAGTCGTTTGTCCCATGCAAATGACATTGTATGAGGAATTCTGAAAGGTGGCTGCAAACAGCCTTTGTGTGTCACCCGCACACATCTGAGTGTGCTTATGGAAAACCCATACCTACAGGAGTGAAGGTTCAAAGCAAAGGGGAAAAGGAAAAGTGCCAGTTTTACCTGGGGCCCAGAATCCAATTTCTACAAGTGAAATAGACTCTTAACACTTAAATCCTTAAAGATATTTAGGTGTTGAATTCAGTATTAAGTAATTACATAATGCTTCAAGGACCTGAGCCTTAATTAACCTAAGTCTCTATCAAAGCAAATGGTAATCAGATTCCAAAGTCTTAGGCCTCAGTTGGAGGCTTATATATTATGATGAATTACCTGGGAGCCAAACCCAAAGCAAATATGCATAGAGGAAGAAATGTTTCTCCTTTTTAAAAGTTTTCAGGTAAAAAAAGAAATTCAGAAAAAAATCTGGTTGAAATGCTGCCTTCTATGAGGATTGAATGATGCTGACATGGAATAGGTTTTGTTTTCTTAAACTCTTAAACAAAAATTATTTTGTTCAGTTGTTTTGTTCATGGTCTTTTCTCAGCATCTGGTTATTTGCAGCAGTGTTAACAGCAGGTTCAGTTCAAACTATGCTGATATGATCAAAATTGAAAGGCAATATAAATATCTCTGAGGATAATCTTAATACTACATTATAATTTACATGGTGCTCTATGTTCCCAAGCTCTTAGCAAGATCTCTTTGGATAGTTTGCCCTAAACCAACTGTAAAACAAATATTTCCCTGCTAATAATTTCCATGTCATAACATCAGTCCCAGAAGTTGCGTTTGCCTCTCTGAAATTACTCAAGTTAAAAAAATGTTAATAAACCCATAATGCATGATGATTCTCAGTACTGTACAATTAACATTGTAGTTTAAACTTTAATTAGATTTTGCCTTTGAAGGCAGTGCTTTTCAATGCAACTTAATGGTTTGTTTGTTCAGTGGCTCTCTCCTATTTAATTATGGCTCTTTAAAACATAATTTTCCTTACTAAAACAGCAAAAAGAGGCTGAGAAAGGTATTACTACTGCTTGGAATGAAAAAAGGTTGGTGGGAAGATTCTTAAGAAGTATGTTGACATGCTTGAGCAGAACTGCGTGGATAATACACAATCCTACAACACAGAAGTGTTAGTTTTTTCCCCTGATTGTTTACTGAAACTCTACCTCTGCAGTAGTGTTTCTGTTCCTTGGTCCTTGGTAAAAGCTGCTAATAAATGTGCTGAGGTGAGCTGCTTGTATCTACATGTAAGTTTGTGACTACATTATCTTCTTTAAGCTGGTTTAAACGTTATAACCTAAGGAAGGTGGCAGCAGTGCTTCTGGGAGCAATGCATCCTGACTGAAAGAAAATACCCTTTCTTTGCATCCTTATTTGGGAAAGCTACAAGTAGAAGTGTGATGTGTGTTGACCTTTTGGTTTTGCTGCTGACCCTGTTGCTTTTTCTTTTGGCACTGGGGCAGAAATATACATTGCTTCTTGAACAGTACAAGAAATATGTGTAATCCTAGTATGGCTGACTGTACAGATTCTACAAAACTTCTACACTCAGTGTCATCCAAAGCTTCTCATAGCCAAGATAAAGGAATGCTGAGTGGAATACTTTCCTTTAAATGGCAGGTGGGCTAGGAAATATTCTACTTCAAGGTGTAGCTCAGGAATGGTCATAGAAGCATAGTAGCTTTAAACTGCTCACTTCAATTCCCCTTCAGTAATATTTCTATTGAAGAAGTATCAGTGGAAAAGCCTGTAATTTTTGGTTTACAGTCCTGATGGGTCAAGTTGTCAAGTTCCAGCCTCAAAGCTGTAAGGAGAAACACATGACACTAGTTGTACAAAGTAATGGCATCACAGACAGAAATTAAAGGAATGAGATTACCTGTCTGCATGGCTTTCATCTAGACTAAAACTGTTTATTTTCTGCAGTATTACTTTAAAAAAGAGTTCTGGTTTTATAAATTAATTCTCTAAAAGGGTGTCATTAAAAAAAAAAGAGAGAGAGAAATGACAGAAGAATAGAGTAAAATATGAGACCATAGCATACCCCAAGAGAATCAATACAGTGGTGAAGTGAATTGTGAAGAGGTGAATAAAAATACTGGCACAAGCATCTGGAACCTGAGGTAAAATGTTCTTTTGGCAATGTCTTTCATAGGGAGAGCATTTTTTGTATCAATATAGATGCACTGGAACACTACTGAAGTTCAAACTCCAAGGTGAGTGAAGTAGGCTTTCTAATTTGAAGTTGTAGAAGCAACCTGATAGGGGAGATCATAGCCTAGACTGAATAGGCTTGGCATGTAATCTTTAATACCATAGTGGTGTGTCACGCTTCAGAGCAAGATGTGGTGGATGTAGCTATCATGCTTTGTGGGTTGCCTCTGGCATAAAAACTACATGTGCTGGATCATGTTGGGACTACATGCTATGTGAAGTAGAAGCAGAACACAGATGAAACAGTAATTGGGGGAAAATGGAAAAGATGATGTGGGGTGGGGGAGATGGAAAGCAACAAAAAGTAATAAAATAGAGGAAATCCTTACCATGAAACAAGTGGATCTAATCAACTGGGGAAAGGGGTTGTTCTGCTTTTTCATCAGTAGGATTTTGGTCCAAAGACAGTGCATGAACAAATCAAGAGCAATAATGTAGAGATTCCACTGTCATTTTGTTGTGCTACTTAGAAATAAAGTATTTAGAATCTCTACAACTACTGCTCCTGAATACAAAGACTGCATGATTAAAAATAGGTCTCAAGGCACATATAATCTTTCTGCAAGTCTTCAGGTAGTTTCTCTGCTACATCAGGTTATTATTTCCTAAGTTGCATGGGGAGCATGAATAGCTTGGCTGCAAAACCAGATAGTTCAAGTCATTGACATGAAGGACCTGTGATAGATTTTACATAATTTGGAGGAAAAAAAAAGAACCAAAGGAGGGCATACTTTTCATACTTATTAACTTACTCAGATTAAAAACCCATCCCAAACAGCAGAGAAACAGGTGTGAAAAGTGGACTGTTCTTCAGGTAGTTGCACTGGTTAGTCTGACTTGTGATTTCCATAGTTTATTTGGTTGGTTGGTTGGTTGGTTGGTTTCCTCTGTGGATAATTTTATAATGTAGTCTAATACTTCTGTGTTTAATTTATTTTTTAAAGTTTAAAAATACACTTAAATGCTCTGAATGGCATCCCTTCCTCTAGTGTATCAGCTGCAGCATGTCCTGACCGTAAGTAGGTTCTAACTTGATTCCAAGGCTTTTAGAGTTTTCCAATGCAGTTTTAATTCAATAATAATACAGAAACAAGAGACGAATAATCCATCTTTGTTCTCAGGATAGCCTGAAATGGACATGGTTTGGGCTAGGTAGATATGGACAACAGGAAGAAGATTCCATGTACTTTTCTGTTTGCAAATGTTATCACACAGTTATGTATTTTAGTTTCTTGCTTGCATACTGAAAATATTTTTAAAATATTTATTAATTTGGTAACTGTTTAGTAAACATTTTGCTGCTTGTATTCCTGCAATATACTGCCTCTAATGTAATAGTTTCATCTTGGTTGATGTAAGTAGTTTAGCCAACTGACTTTTCTGGATTCCCATCTCAGGAGCTGCTAGGATGTCTGCCTGTGGGTTGAGGATTTAATGTGGCAGCTGGAAGGTCAGGAACTGAGAGCAGGTTGAATTGATTTGCTTACTTGGTACTCTTTTTGTGTGATTAACTTCTGTTAGAATGATGAGGATTTATCTTTTATCACACATACTGGGGCACATTTCTTGTGACTATTTGCAATCAAAGATTTTCCTGTTCTCTGATTTTTAAATAAGCTATTTCTTAACACAGGAACAGAGGTGGCTGATGATGTACAGATTATTTCCAAAGTAACAACCACACAAGTAGGTCTCTTCAGCATGTTCCTGTGTAGAAAAAGTCATTAATATTGTGAGCAACTTTACAGGTGCTGTGAAACACTTTCTTAACATAAGGCACATGTTTGCCTTGGAGTTAAATTTTGTGTTACAACTAGTTCTTTCTGTTGGACTAATAGCTAATGGATATCAATGGATATACCTATTTCTGCTTTGTGTCGAGAGGAGGCTGAGAGCATCCTTCTGAATATCAGGCCAAGCGTCAAAGACCATAAAGTCTTTTATTACTATAACTGCCTCTAACACAGGATGGTAACATTCCCTTTGATGCTTCTAGTTCTGAAATTATTTTAGATCTAAAGTACAAGGAACTGCTAGGGCTGTAACTTGTGCTTCTTTCTCCCATATGGCACTTAATCCATAACACTTAATATCTTGCTATGAACTCTCATGTTATATAACTTCATGTCCCCAAATTGTCTGCCAGGGCATCAACATTATGTAACAGTGAAGAATATTCAAGGGTGATTTAGAATCATAAAACTATAGAATAGTAGAATAGTTAGGGTTAGAAAGGACCTTAAGATCATTTAGTTCCAACCCCCCCTGCCATGGGCAGGGACACCTCACATTAAACCATGTCACCCAAGGCTCTCTCCAACCTGGCCTTGAACACTGCCAAGGATGGAGCATTCACAACTTCCTTCGGCAACCTATTCTGTTGCCTCTCCATCCACACAGTAAAAATCTTCTTATATACAATCTAAACATCCCCTGCTTAAGTTTTAACCCGTAAGCCATTGTCCTGTCACTACAATCCCTACTAGAAGACTCCATCCCAAGTGTCCTTATAAGCCCCCTCCAGATACTGGAAGGCTGCCATGAGGTCTCCACACAGCCTTTTCTTCTCCAGGCTGAACAGTCCAGACTTTCTCAGCCTGTCTTCATATGGGAGGTGCTCCAGTCCCCTGATCATCCTAGTGGCCCTCCTCTGCACTTGTCCCAACAGTTCCATGTCCTTTTGATGTTGAGGACATCAGAACTGCACACAATACTCCAAGTGAGGTCTCATGGAAACAGAGCAGAGGGGCAGGATTACCTCCTTCGACCTGCTGGTCACGCTCCTTTTGATGCAGCCCAGAATATGTTTGGCTTTCGGGGCTGCGATCACACACTGAAGCTGGCTCATGTTCATTTTTTCACCCACCAACACCTCCAAGTCCTTCTCCTCAGGGCTGCTCTGAATCTCTTCTCTGTCCAACCTGTATATGTGCCTGGGATTGCTCAAACCCAGGTGTAGGACCTTGCACTTGGCATGGTAAACTTCATGAGGTTGGCATTGGCCCACCTCACAAGCATGTCATGGTCCCTCTGGATGGCATTCCTTCCCTGCAGTGTATCAACCGAACCGCACAGCTTGGTGTCATCAGCAAACGTGCTGAGGGCACACTCAATCCCACTGTCCATGTCACTGACAAAGATGTTGAACGTGACTGGTCCCAGCACCGATCCCTGAATGACATCAGTCATTACTGGTCTGCATCCGGGCATTGAGCCATTGACCACAACTCTTTGCGTGCAGCCATCCAGCCAGTTCTTTATCCACTGAGTCGTCCATCTATCAAATTGATGTCTCTCCAATTTAGAGACAAGGTTGTTGTGTGGGACAGTGTCGAATGCTTTGCACAAGTCCAGGTAGATGATGTCAATTGCACTACCCCTGTCCATCAGTTCCTTAGCCCCATCATAGAAGGCCACCAAACTATTCAGCAGGATTTCCCCTTAACGAAGCCATGCTGGCTGTCACCAAGCACCTTGTTGTTTTTCATGTACCTTTGAAATAGCACTTTCATTTACTTGTAGCTGTGTCAAGTCTTACAGTAGAATTAAGGCCCCTAGCATGTTAGTTGTATGTAAATGAATCACCTTCTGTGTATTTGAATTATCTATATTATTTCAAAGGCTAAACATTTCGTTAGTCTCACTTTGCATTTTTCCTATTCCCACCAGGATATGCTGTCTTGAACTTGCTGCATCTTCTGGGCTCTTGACTTTGAGATGCGGAGACTTTCAACAAAGCTCTCCTTCATTAGAAAAAATGCATCCTCACAACTTGCAAATCACCGGGAGAAAGGACAACAGCTTTCATTCGCATTTATAGGTAAAAGAAAAGGTTTTTTTTTCCAGATGAGTTACAGAAGACTACAGCTATCACTATTAAAAAAAAAAAAAAAAGCCTTAATCACTTCCTAAAACATATGCTAGCTGTGGCTGTTCTACCAGTGAAGGCCACCCTGGGTTTAAAGTTTCATTAGCATTTAAAACCACTACCAAGAAACTTCAAAATCCAGAAAAAAAACAAAGCTGTATCTTGTGCCTTTGTCTTGTGCTTTATTACCATTTTCAATACAGACCTTAACTTCATTGGAGTGACAGTGACCTAAGCTTTTTCAGTAAACCACAATTGCTGCCAATTTGCTGTGACTGCTCAAACACATTTGCTATGTAGACAGATATATTATTAAATTGAAAACTGTCATCAAAACTGGCATAAAACATGACATGCTGCATATAACGGGGAAAGAATACAATGATAAATAGAACAGGTGTAAAAGATAAAAGAACAGTATATCAAATGGTGAAAGCTTTCAAATCAGGCACTGACTACTGTAAAATTACTGCAAATGACAAATTAAATAACAATGAAGCAATACTCTTGCAACAAGCAGAAGATATTACACAAATATGTGACAGATAGAAGACATAATGGAAACAAGACAGCAGCACAATGCAGAAGAAAATTAAAATGCATCAGAAATATCTGGTGATTAAGGCTTTTTGATCCCACTAACAAGTATATATGTATTTAACTTTCTCAGTGGTTTTGGTGATGCTTTTCACCTGTGTTCAGAACACACAAAACCAGCAGAAAATAGGAAACAAAAATGTTTATGCTAAAAGAAATCTAAAGGTGCTGATGAGACTTTATACCCAGAAGCTGTTTTCTTAGTCAGTTCTATGGGAATAACAAATTAATCAAAACTATACACTGGACATTTGAAATCTAGAGTATCACGCGCATCAAATGTCTTTAACCATCAACTAAAGTTTTTGGCAGAGTAAAGAATGTTTCAGTAAAATTTTAATCCCTTGAACAAAAGTAACTCTTCTAGAAAATTAAAACAGAGGAGGATGCTGGGAATTTAGGGCTTAAAACTAAGCAGAAAAAGACATGTGTTATTGAAAGCTCATTGCACTTAATGGTTTCTGAATGTCAGAGGCTCACATGTTGGAGGAAGCAAGAACAAATGTTAAGGGCGAAGTTTTCAAAAGGCTGGTTCAAAAGTTCTTGTTATATCAGAATCCTAAGCCTGACTGCAATTTCCTAATATTATTTGGTATGGTTGCTCAACACTTCTGAAAATCCTTATGTAGTCTCATGCTCAGATTTGAATTTGTGAGTCTAGTCTCACTGAAAGGAAGTAACTTTTGTATGTTTTCATGGAGATCTTGTACTTGGAAATTTTTGGTTTATCTAGCAGAGACTTGTTCCTTCTCTTAGAAGGAGATTCCAGAGGCCCTTGCAGATTGAAGCAGACCTACGTACCGATGAGCTGGGTTTTCCTGTAAACAGGAAACTATCACTACAGGGTTTATATTGTGAATAACTTCTAATTGAAATTAGTGTATATGGACTCCTGTTTCTATAAAGATGATAAAACTAACTTTGATTTTCTTATAATTTGTTTTAGCTTATGTACCAGAATCCTTCCTGACTTTCCTTTTTCTAGCAAAAAAAAGTCAAAGTCCTGTGGGCACAGTCATCTTTTGTTGTAAAAACTTGCAGTGGCTTCAGACAGAAGAACACATAAATCTATTCCTACTTTTTTAGGGAACCCTTCATAAGGTCCTTTCCAACCCTAAATATTCTATGATTCTACAATTCTATATCCCTACTGAATTGCATGAAGACCCAGAATTTGGCCATCCTGAAAATTAACTTGGCAGATTTCTGGACCTAGCCACATGTCCTTCCCTAATGAGTCACAGTTCTTTCCTTTATGCATGGAAAATGATTTAGAGCTTCTCAAGGCTTCTGTGTCCTTTTTTGGTATCTCCAGAGCTCCAGACATGCTGAAAATTGGCAGGATTTTTTACCAGAGTGCTAATTTTAATTTAAGAAGTCAAATTGCTGTGAAGTCCTGGAATCATAGAATAGTTAAGGTTGGAAAGGGACTTAAGATCATCCCATGGGCATGTTTCCCCAGCAGCTCCTTATCCATCCAAGGAGGTCTCCTGGCCCTCCTGCTGCACTTCCTTCTAGTTGGGATGCAACACTCCTGATCTTGTAGTAGGTGATCCTTGAGTATCAACCAACAGTCTTCACCCCCCCCCCCACCCCCCCCCCCCCCCATGGCTATATCCCATGGAACCTAACTAAGCAGGTTCCTGAAAAGGCCAAAGTCTGTTCTCTATGAGCAGAATAGCAAGCAATGAGATTTTCAAAACCCTGCAGCTTTCTGCTACAGGTTCAAAGCAATTGGCAAAGACATATGACAATTAAAGAGATGCTACTAGGTAGAGAGACGGCAAATCACAGAAGACACAGGTTGACACTGCAGACCCAGCAGGAAGACAGACAGATAGCTGGTGTCAACTCTCAACAGATGTTTTCCATTAAGTACAGTGATGGAACAGCATTGAAAGCAGTCCTAGCAACCTGCAAAAAAAAAATGTTTTTACATTTGTCTCCCATAGAAGCCATCTAAACTGCAAGGAAATATTGATGTCATTAAGAATAATATCAGTAAGAGATGTACAGATGATTACAAATCCTGTGCTAGACACACTAGCTAGGATAGACAGTTGAGTAAAACACCTTATAATAGTACCTGGGTAAATCAGATTCTGATATCTGTAAGGGAGAATGTAGTTTGTTGCAGAGTAATGAGATCTTAAAGATTTGATATCACTAATGTAGGAGTATATTTCTTTTTTCAACAAGGCAAATTTAGTGTGTGTCCTCCATGACATGTTTAATACTTGATTAATATTCCAGTTCTAAATGCCAGCAAAAAGAAAACTGGCGGAGTTTTACTTCTTAATTAGCTTCTTTCCTTCCATTTGCAAAGATTATATGTCATCTAATGTGCTGGGTTTTGTCTCACCAGAGAACCTGAATACTTATAAGCAGAATATTCAAGCTGTTTGTAGCTGGAATAATTGATTTTAAGGGAATTTCCTCTGTAACAGAGCCAAAGCATCATAAAAAAAAAAAAAAAGAAAAAGGCACTCTTCTGGTTTAAAGCCATAAAAAAGTTACATTTGTTACAATAAAATCATGTGAAATATCAGACCTCATATATAAGCTTTAATGTAGAAAGCACATTAATAACATAAAGGGACAAGAAGATTGGCAAAAGAAAAGGTATTCCAAAGTGTTAACTTGAAGGAGTGCCACAAGAGCTGGCAAAAGTATTTTCTTCAAGAATAAAAATTAAGATAAATGATGAAACAAACTACAGAGTTTAATATATGTGAGTATAATAGGAATATCATAATCTCATTTAAACTTGTCCCTCATCCCACATGTGTAAACTCTAATGGAAACTCACAACTTTTTGTTGGCTCACTAAATATCTGTTTTGGATTTTGACTCAGCAGGCCTGCATGGAAGGGGATCTAAGCTGGTATAATTTAATAATTGATCTAATAAAGTCATCTTTCTGTGATAAAATCAGAGATTTCATGATTTGCTCAAAAAATTAGAGTATTTTGTGAAACCAAACTAGCGTGGTGGGTTCTGCATCAATAAAGAATTCCAGATTTACTGGTAAACATGGGTACATGGGAGCATTGTTGGGTTTTTGAGCTGTGCCTGATTTTTAATTTCTACATTGTTTCCTGTAAGGAATTGCCACAAAGGAAAAACAAATTCTGAGTGCAAAGTTTGCTGACATTATAATCATAGAATCAACGAGGTTGGAAAAGACCTTTAAGATTATCAAGTCAAACAATTACCCCAGGACTGCCAAGGCCACCAGTAAACCATGTCACTGAGGGCCTCATCTACACAGATTTTGAGTACTTCCAGGGATGGTGATTTCACCACTTCCCTGGACAGGCTGTTCTGGTGCCTGATCACCCTTTCTGTGAAGAAATGTTCCCTAATACCCACTGTAAACCCCTCCTGGTGCAGCTTAAGGCTGTTACTTCTTTTCCTATTGCTTGTTACTCAATATATTACTTGCAATGTAATATATAGGGTTACTTGGGTATATTACTTATAATATAATATAACAGACAATAAACTGTGTCAAAAAGGAAAAAAATGAAGTGAAATCTTTATCAGTATGAAGCATTTCTTGTAGAACATACTGATTTGAATGAATCAGCATTTTCTAATAGCAAATTATTGTGTTGGAAGAACTTTTAAGCATTTTTTCTGTAGAGAGCTCCAAATAAAACAGCCTGAAATTTATTTATTTTTTTAAAAGTAGTAAATGTTTCTTATTTTATCCAGTTGACCTGGATAAATAAGATCTCTATCTTGATATTTGGAAATATTTCTAATTGAGCAGAATATATATTCTAAAATAATTATCTTCAGCTGGTAGAAAAGGAAGAACATTAGTTCTTTGTACTAAATTACTTGACATGGCAATATAAAACATTCTGGAAACTGCTGGAAAATACTGAAGTGAGAAAAATTCAGTCAGACATTTATCAGCCCATGTCTCAGGGGTAGAGTAGAGAATGAGTACAATAAGCTTTCTTCCTCAAAATCAGTTACACATCGTGCTTCTGAAACACACTTGGTGTCAGTGGTGTTCATTTTTAGCAAGCATTTGTAACTCTTAGCTCTCTTCCTAACAGAGGTCTTGGCCATCTTACCACCAGTACCACCATGAACTTTCCTTTCCCTCCTTTATCTATAAATCTGTTTATGACTGATAATATTGCTAGGATTTTTCCTTGTCTTTACTTTGCTTTTGTGAAATCTGTAGTCATGCTTTAATTTTTTTCTGTCTTAGTCCATCTCTATAATTCTCTCTTTTATGGCCTTTTAAAACTCCAAGGTTGAAAATCTGGCCTTTGGAAATCAATTAGAGTTTTGCCGTTGACCTCAATTGAGCTTCTGCTCTAGGTTTTTTTATCCTCTAAATTATGTTGTCCTGAATACTGAGATCCCATGTAGCAGTGTGAGAGAGGTATTGGTGTTCCCAAATATCATCTGTGGGTTTCATGTGAAAATGATGAGCAGTCCTTACCCATCAAGGCTTCCAATGTGGTACCCTTTAGCAAAAGGAGGATCAGAGATAACATAAGTCTGTTACTTGATGAGGTGGATCACTCCAAAAATAGGGGCAAAGTGGTGAAGTTCAGTGTTTTGTTTGCCTCTGTCTTCAACACTAATGATGTGTCCTGGAACCTCCAGAGCCCTTTGTTGGAAGACTGTGACTGGAGACTGGAGAGATGATAAACTCCAGTCCAGCTCTGAACTTGTTCAAGGTTTGTTGCCTCAGCTGGATGCACATAAATCTGTGGGGCCCAATGGGATTCACCCCAGATTGATGGCCAAAAGAGCTGGCCGATGTCATTATGGAGCCTTTCTCCATTATTTTTCAATGATCCTGGGAGTCTGGGAAGGTCCCAGTTGACTGGAAGCTGGCAAATGTTGTCCCAGTTTGCAAGAAGCATAAGAAGGAAGACTGTGGTAATTACAGGGCTGTTAGTCTTGCTTCTGTGACTGGTAAAATTATGGAGCAGGTTATTCTGGGAGTTACTGAAAAACACTTGAGAGACAATGCAGTGAGTGGTCATAGCCAGCCTGGGTTTCACGAGGGGAAAATCCTACTTAAGTGAATTAATTTCCTTTTATGGCAACTTAAGCCAGTAGATGTGGTTTTGAATGTTAACAAAACCTTTGATATTGTCTCTCATGAACTCCATCCAGATAAAATGTCTAGCACACAGCTAGATAAACCCATAGTACATGGGGTGAACAATTGGCTGATGGGTCAGGCTAAAAGAGTTATGGTAAATGGGGTTACATCAGGCTGCCAGTAAATGTCCAGTGGGATTCCTCAGTGCTCAATTTTAGAGCCAGTGCTCTTAAATGGTTTTGCAAATGATCTGGTCGTGGGAATCATGTACATTAAGTGAGTTTGCTGATGACACTAAACTAGGAGGATCTGTGGAGTTCCTAGAGGGTAGAGAGGCCTTACAGAGAGATCTGGATAGTTAAGAGAGCTGGGCAATCATTAACCATATGAAAGTTAATAAGAGCAAGTGCTGGATTCTCCACTTGGAACAGGGTAATCCTGGCTACAAATTGGGGGAGGAGAGGTTGGAGAACAGCCCTGTATGGGGGTTTGGGTTGATGACAATTTGAAAATGAGTAAACACTGTGCCAAAAGGACTAACTGTGTCCTAGGGTGCATCAAGCACAGCATAGCTAGCTAGTGGAGGAAAGCGGTTGTCATACTCTACACTACAGTGGTGTCCTACCTCGAGTATTGTGTGCAGTTTTGGACAACTCATTGTAAGACGGACATCACACTATTTAGAGCATGTCCAGGGGAGGGTGACCATAGTTATGAAAGGACTCAAGGGCAAGACTTAGGAGGAGTGGCTGAAGTAACTTGGTTTGTTCAACTCAGAAAATTAAAGGCTAAGGGATGATCTCATTGCAGTGTACAGCTTCCTTCTTAAGAAGGGCAGCAGAGAGGAAGGTGCTTATACTGATAGGACATGAATAAATGGAATGAAGCTGGCAGGAGATACCCCCACTGGGTTGTGGTGCTGGTAGCCTTCACATCAGTAATGTAAAGAATACCATGGCAACTTTATCATCTTTAATAACATCTTTCTTCAGTACTGAGAATGCATCTTTCCTTGACTTCAGTAAGGATCCTCTGAATACCTAATTTGCCTGTAGCATATTTCTGTACTCTATTCAATTTATGCAGTAATTTTTCATGGAATAATTGCTTAATAGGGGAATGTTATAGCTGCTTCTTTTTTTTTTTTCTAAATCAGTTTATATGAATAATACAAAAGCAGAAACTTAACTTTTAGTTGAAGAATTATTCAGTATTACTACTTATGTATAAAATAGCTGTGGGCAGATCAGCTGCACGTTAGTTGGGATTTAATCTTCAGGCAGGCTTTCATCAGAAAGCTTAGGTTGCTGTGGATTAACTTGGAGATAGAAATCTGATAGCATATGATATTCATAAAGTCATAGAATAGCCCAGGTTGGAAGGGACCTTGAAAAATCATCTCACACTCGATTTTATTTCAAGAGAATGGCTGTATTAATACAACACCTTTCCTCTTACAACATACCTGTCATCTGCTGAAAGTGCATAGGTTGCTATTGACCATGCTTTGGTCAGGCTGAGGAACAGCTTTGTGCTTCCCATGAAAGAGGTACTGCAAAGAGAAAGGAACATAGACTGAGCACAAAACTCCCTTCTGTTCATGTACCTTTCATATGTATCAGAAAAGCAGCAGTGTCTGACCTCTGGAAAGAGCTGCCCTTTCTGTTAAGGGACAAAGAAGTGAGCACTCTCCTCCTTGCCCTATAAGATGAATAAAAAATCAGGGAGAAGAAGTTACTTTGCATTTTGTCCCTGTCTAGAGCTTATAGGAAGCTGATGAGAAATACTGCGTTTGATTCCACTAGGCAAGATCCTCTTCAGCTGTAAACTGATATAAGTCATTGAAAGTAAACTGATGTACCCTAGTAAAAAATCAGGCCTGGGATGATGCACTAGAAACACTTTAGAGTAGTGTAGCTCCCTTACAGTTGGTGACTACCAGGGAAAACACATGTTGACTCATCAGAACACATTTTCAAAATCAAGAATTTATGCTCCACTCTGTTTTTTCAGACTCTGCTGATCTCAAACAGTACCACAGAAATCATTTGCAGAATATTTGTGTAGACTCTTCCTGCACTTTAAATACATGGTCAGTCTTGTTGCTTAATGGTATTGACAAAGCTTTAAAGACAGAAGAGAAGGTAACAGTAAGAAGCCAGGATTACTCTTTTACTGGTAAGAAACTTTTTTGAAAAGCCTGAAATGTACAATGCAACACAAAGTACATAATGAACAGAAGGCTGTAGAAGCAAAAAGACAAAGAAGGTAATTTTTAAAAGAGCTTATTTAAGAACTTATTTAAATTTTGGTCAGAATTACTTTGAATAGAAAAAAGGTTTTTATTTATTGTAAAAGACAGCAAGAAGCATTTTCAAGATGCTTAACCATAAAAGATCTTCACAGGGTGTATGTAAAATATTGACACAGGTGAATGTACATGGGGCTTTGAGCATGCCAACTAAAACAGACCATGAAAATTTAATCTCTTAAAAGTCTTGAAAAAAATTACTTCACTATGCTCAACAGGTAAAGGATTACTTTCCAGCTCATAAGTAAGAATATGAAGGTTCAGATATAGTTTTGATAAAGTATCAATTCTACAAGAAAACAAAACCCCAAATATCTCCAAAGGTCCCATCCACCTGGCTCATTAGATGATGGGGCTTTTCAACCACAAACTGCTGTGACAGAAGAGCTTTCTCATATTCACTACATTCATACTTAAAGGAAGGAATTCTTCTGGATCAATACCTTGAAGCTGAGGCCAGGCATTTGAATATATGCAGGCCCTAAGCCATCTGTTTTTTCACATTAAGTCAACCAAAATCTTAAATATCCTAAATCAAGCTACTTCGAATGGAGACCTTAAAAGATGGATGTAGGGACTTTTAAGCACATACCTGAAAGCTTGACCAATTATTTATGAATGAAGTTAGCTGGAAAAATCAGATGCAATTCTCAAGGCCAAGTGGGACTCTGCTCTACTTAAATTCATAGCCCTAAACCTTTTCCTAGTGGTCAGAAAAAGTACCCACAGGAAAAAGTATAAAAGATCCTCACAGATTATCAACCCAAAAATGACACTGTATTATAAGACTTCAAGGTGAACAGTCTGTGAACAGTCTGTCATAGCCAGTGAATCATCTGTTTGGATCATCATTCTTTTTGGATCATCACAAACTGAAATCTTTCAGAGTGTTTTCTATAGGTGGATGCCAGTTCATATTACTTGGTGCAGATCCCAGTTACTGGAGGGCATCATGGACATGAGGTGAGGTACTCCCATCTCTTGATTTTTTTTTTGTAATATGTGTCTTTTTGTTTTACTGTCTAATGTGTTTGATATTTGGCAACATTAGGACCCATTTCCGCTTCATAATTACATTGCAGAGGGAGGAAGGATATCTTTTTACATGTAGAAGAGGAGAAAGCAGAGGCTTTTCCACATGTGCCTTTCCATGAATGGATAGCAAGCACAAGTGAATAGCTTTTTCAGTCCTTCCTCTTTTCCTTCTATGTATATTTCTCTGTATCTTCCAGGACAATAGTCTGTGAAAATGAATGGAACTGAACTCAAATCGTGTCTAGCTCTTACTTTTCCCATAGCAATGATTGCTACCTTAATGTTTGTGGTAAGTAAATTTTGGTTTGTACTAAGTGATGAGGGCACTTTCAAGAAAGCAAAAGGATCTTTCCTCAACACATTCATATCTTCAATATGTTTTCTAAGTATTTCCTTCTGAACAGGATTGTAGGAGGGAAACTGTTGAGTTTCTGACATTGTCTCCTCTTACTGATGTTTCATGAACATGGAAAAGCTCTGTCTCTTTGCTTTTGAAAAAGCTGTACTCGAGCCTCTTCAAAAATCACAACCCCAAATTAACTGTCTAAAGATTTGAAAGGAAAGTGGGTTCTAATAATACCCTGAGAGCTCAATATCTAATCATTGGAACAGTGGGGAATGCAAAGGATCCATTAATGACAGCTTCTATTTTTCATTACTTTGATCAAAACAAACCATTTAAACTGACAGCTGATGTTTCACAAAATGGACTGGGAGCTTCTCTGTTACAGCATAAATCATGAATTGCTTATACTTGGAAATCAGTAAAAGCTCTCTGTTTGTAAGGACACAGAATAGCTAAACACAGGATGTGGGAAACTGGAGTTTTACCACATCTAATTGCAGCAAAGTGGCCTGGATTTGACCATAGAGGGCTCTTCACATTCATTGTGAAAATAGCCTTTAATGGTGCGATTTACAGGGTTGTAAAGATACTTTTTGAGAAGGTGAAAGGCTGATGTGTTAGAACTGAGAGACATACCTGTCTTGCCCCTTCTAGTGAAAATGAGATTCATGGTAGTATAGAAGGTTCCTGAGCAGCCTTGGGTACAGGGGACATGAACACACAGTGCTGGGCTGTTGCCCAATCCTCTTATGTATTATACAGGCAATAAATTACCTAGCAGGCTTATTGTAGAATAAAAATATTTCAGTAATGATAATTTTTATTTTAGTTTCTTTTTACGTTTATCAATTTTTCCTTTTCATTCCTCTCTACTATCCTTGTGCACTGATGCTTTGGCTAGAAAGTATTTCTGTGTATCTTCTTTGTCCTTGCAACTGCAAAGATGACTACTACTGCTATAGAACCCACTATGATTTACGGACAGCAACAAGAAGAAGCTGCACTCACCCATGGAGTTTTCTGGCATTGTAGGATCCATCAGCTGCTGGATGCTACCAGTCAGGATTTCATGCAGCAGTAGCTGGTGTCTAGGCTAATGGAAGCCTTTACTATGGCAGGTGTGCTCCTGGATGCACTGAAACCATCTGTAGCTTGTTCTCTCTGAGGGCAATTAATTAAATCAAATTTAATTGGTTGAGCATTTCCTCTGAGGAATGAGTGCTGAAGTAAATTCTACAAACTCAGTCTGATTTGACTTATAGCAAAGAATCATCATGTGATTTTTAATGGGAGTTCCTATGTACAGATTTTCTCCAGGAGTCCAGACTAAAAACTTTATTTTTCTGTACTATGCACTCTTCTGGTTACACAAGAGTGCTTCTTTTGGCCATATTGGATTTCTAACAAATTTACTACCGGATTCTAAATGACAAGTGTAAAAAACTTAGGGGCCACTTTTTGTAAAGGAGTTGCAGTCTAAACTGCAGTCTCCACAATCTCAGATAAAGCACATTAAATAGACATACTCATGCATTAGGGGAGCAGTTGCTCCTTTGCGTATTCAGAGCAATTCAGTGTTTACAGTTCTGGAGTCATAAAAGAAAGAAGGCTATTTTTCAGATATAAATAATGTCTATATAGCCTTTTGAACACTTCTCAGGTATACACTTGGGATAAAATTTGTAAAGACACAAAATGCCCATAGAAAACTATTAGGAAATTGACATCTGGGTACTTCCAACCACATCTAAAAATCCATCCCTTTTTTTCTTGCCATACGTTAGTCCCAAGTACTCACTAGTTTACATGGTCATTCTGAAAAGAAATACAGGAATGTGGGATTAGGTCCCCAGTAGCAGGAGTCTAGGAGAAGAAGCAAATTCAGCAGTGGCTTACTAGGATAATAAATTCAGTATATGGAAAGAAGATGGTAATTGCTATGTTTTTCCTTCTCTGTTCTCCTTTGTTGCTGTTTTTAACTCTTGGTACAATTAGCAAAGAGAAGACAGGCTATGACATCAATTCTAAATGTAATTTTAAAATTGTTTTTTTCTGTGAATTCATAGGTATATTACTTACCTATCAGCTACATAAAAAAACATTGCAAACTTATTGGTCACAATTCTGCATTGTCTATACCAGCAGAAAAAAAAAGAGATTATTTTCTAGGTTTACAATTAAAATTAATGAGATGCTGTAAACCAAAATGGGTGCTTCAGGATAAGAATGAAGTTGCTAAACCACTGTCCATGATATTTGAAAAATCATGGCAGTCAGGTGAAGTTCCCGATGACTGGAAAAAGGGAAATATAAATTCCATTTTCAAGAAGGAGAAAATGGATGACTCAGGGAATTACAGACCAGTCAGTCTCACCTCTGTGTCTGGCAAAACCTTGGAGCAGATTCTCCTGGAAGGCATGCTTAGGTACATGAAAAACAACAAGGTGTTTGGTGACAGCCAGCATGGCTTCGTTAAGGGGAAATCCTGCTGAATAGTTTGGTGGCCTTCTATGATGGGGCTAAGGAACTGATGGACAGGGGTGGAGCAATTGAGGTCATCTACCTGGACTTGTGCAAAGCGTTTGACAGTGTCCTACACAACATCCTTGTCTCTAAATTGGAGAGACATCAATTTGATAGGTGGACCACTCGGAGAATAAAGAACTGGCTGGATGGCCGCACTCAAAGAGTTGTGGTCAATAGCTCTCTGCCCGGCTGGAGACCAGTAATGACTGGTGTCGTTCATGTGCTGGGACCAGTCGCATTCAACATCTTTGTCGGTGACATGGACAGTGGGATTGAGTGTGCCCTCAGCACATTTGCCGATGACACCAAGCTGTGTGGTTCGGTTGATACGCTGGAGGGAAGGAATGCCATCCAGAGGGACCTTGACAAGCTTGCGAGGTGGGCTGATGCCAACCTCATGAAGTTTAACCATGCCAAGTGCAAGGTCCTACACCTGGGTCCGAGCAATCCCAGACAGAGCTAGAGGCTGGGCAAAGAGACTGAGAGCAGCCCTGTGGAGAAGGACTTGGGAGTGTTGGTGGATGAGAAAATTAACATGAGCTGGCTTCAGTGTGTGATCGCAGCCCAGAAAGCCAACTGTATCCTGGGATGCACCAAAAGAAGCGTGACCAGCAAACTGAAGGAGGTGATCCTGCCCCTCTGCTCTGCTCTCGTGAGACCTCACTTGGAGTATTGTGTGCAGTTCTGATGTCCTCAACATCAAAAGGACATGGAACTGTTGGGACAAGTCCAGAGGAGGCCATGAGGATGATCAGGGGACTGGAGCACCTCCCATATGAAGACAGGCTGAAAAAGTTGGGGCTGTTCAGCCAGGAGAAGAGAAGGCTGCTTGGAGACCTCATAGCAGCCTTCCAGTATCTGGAGGGGGCCTATAAGGATGCTGGTGAGGGACTCTTCATTAGGGATTGTAGTGACAAGGGGTAACATGTTAAAACAAGCATGGGGAGTTTAGATTGTATATAAGGAAGAATATTTTTGCTCTAAGGGTGGTGAGGCACTGGAATGGGTTGCCCAGGGTCCCTGGCGGTGTTCAAGGCCAGGTTGGATGAAGCCTTGGGTGACATGGTTTAATGTGAGGTGTCCCTGCCCATGGCAGGAGGTTACAACATGATCTTAAGGTCCTTTCCAACCTTAACTGTTCTATGATTCTATGATTCTAAGAAGTAGTAGGTTGTAATTTATTTCTATGTATGTATGCAAATTATAATTAATCAATTAAATTCCTTTATAGTCATGTTATTAATAGTTTCTCTGCTTTCCTCAGCATTTTAAATTCACTGAATTTAGTACCTTCAACAGTGCAAATACTTATTCCTAGAGAATGAGGAATCATTTTCCCTTCCATTTAATTGATAATAAAACAAAAGATTACAGATCATAACTTTGAGGGTGCTCATGTAAAATCCTGAAACAGATTTGTCTTCATGTTGGACTTGTGTGTCCAGGGAATTATCATGCAAAGAGTTCAGTGAGTTTGCAATGTTTGCAGCTTCCTACTAATTTCGTCTGGACACAGCCTCAGACTGCTGTAAGTCTGAAATTGCTCACACTTTCCAGGACAAATCTGGCTGCATATAGTGAAAGAAAAGCAGGTATTGTGCTCCAATCCTCATTCTATTTCACTGTGAGCTGACTGATCACTAGCTGTAAATAACTTTTAATGAAATTTCTATAAATTATGATGCAGTTGCATTCATGGGTGATACTGAATGTTTTAGACTGATTTTCAAAGAAAAATGACAGCAATTGAAATTATCTTTAAAAGGTCCCAAAATAATAAACAGGCTTTGGCCTTCTCTCCATCATAGGGCATTTAAACTGTCTTTAATTTTTCTTGGACAATACTGCATAATTGCAAAATAGTGGACATTGGAAGGGACCATCTCCAGTCCAACCCTCCTGTTTCAGCTAGAGTAGGCTGCCCAGGAGCATCTAGGCTTTGAATACTTCCAAACAGGGAGAGTCCACAGACTCTCTGAGCAGCCAGTGCCATTACCTAGTCACTGTCACAATGACAGTGTGGAATTATGTTCATGTGGAATTTTCTGTGGTTCAGTTTGATTCCTTTCCTCTCAGTAGGTACCCCTGAGAAGAGGCCAGGTCTGTTCTTTGCTCAGCTATGTACTTATATCTATATACTCCATATAATTTATATATACTTCAGTCAACCATATACTACAGTGATCCAGAGATTCAGATCCATTAGCCACCGCTTTGAAAGATGGTTGTTACCTGTTTATTAAAGGTCAGGATAAGACACAAATAGAGCCAGATCTGTTAGTCCTCCAGCAGCAGTTGACAGCCTTAGAATTTGAGATCATGCAGGGTCCAGCTGCTTCAGAAAGCTCTATGCAGAGTTGTTCAGTGTCCTCCTTTAACCCTGTCATGTTAAGCATCCTTTAACATGCTTAAGGTGAGCATGTGCAGATGAGAACACTTCACTGAAAATTATCTTGAAGGGCTTTTTTAAGCTGTGTTGCTAGCTTCTGCAACACTTCATCATGCTCTTCATACAAAGAGCCAATTAACATCAATGACCAAACCAGAGAGCAGTGGTTTACTTTTTTTAAAGATGCTTAAGCACTTTGCTGTTTCTTCCACAACTGTAGCACTCTTATGCTCCCCTTGAAGAAATGTGGTAGTATTTGCTGCCTCTAGGTTGTTCTGGTTTTCTGTCTGAGGATAAAAACTAATATTTCATAATCCTCATAGCTGTAACACAAGGGATAGGGGTTATCATCTACTGATACCTACATCAGAAGTATTTGTATTAATTGATTTTATAGTTGGTATAGAGAACAATTCTTGAACCCTAATATTTTAGACATCTTTTAGACATCTATTTTGAGATAGAATGCATGGCACCCAGGAGGTACCTGTTTTCCTTTGTAAAAGAAAGGTATAAACAGATATTTCAAAGGTAGAGATCTGTTTCAGATACAGACATATGGAGAACACATTTCACATTAGACAGATGAATCCCAAACAAAGCTTTCTGCTATGAAGTTGAAGCAGTAACCCTGGTAATGGAGGAACACTCATTTGACTTTCCACACAAAATAAAGTCAGTGTAGGTGATAGCTATCCAAACAGTGTGCCAGGAAGAATTTCCAAATGTTATAGAACCTCTGTTTGGTTTAATGCCAGAACTAAAGCACTGTAGAAAGTGGAATTAGCAGCTATTTAGCTGCTTTACAAGTCTCTAAAGAGATAATGAAACACATAACTTTTGTGGTTTGTTTAAAACTGTTGTCCTGGTTTCAGCTGGGACAGAGTTCATTTTCTACATCATCTATGTAGAGGTGAGTGCTAGAGGAATACCTATTACAAGCGCACCTAGCAGGTCTCTAGCTGACTGCAGCTCATACACCTGTGTGCTTCCTTGTTGGGAGGGTGATACACTATTGTGTGACTGAAACACTTTAACATTAAATTTTGGTGAAGATGATGGTTCTGGTTGTTTTCATTGTTAAGGGAGGACACTTGTCTGCTACCATATTTAGTCCAGTTAGAGTGCATAAGAGGCAAACATGTGCTTATGAGTACTTTTCTGTCATAGATGCCAAATCTCTTCTTAAATGAAGGACTGCTCAACATCTTGGCACAGTAACTGAGTGCACCATGATGACAGCTTGCTTTAATCTACACATGTTGTTGAATTTATTTGGATTTATTAAGAAAAATATGCATTATCTGCTTTTTCATTTTGCTTCTTTCGATTATAGTATACTGTAGAGCCTGAGCAACCATAGAAGTCACACTAAGTGATAAAAACCAAGGCATAGTCTATCCATAATGTGCACACTCAACCTGTATCAGATATCAGAAAATAATAAATTCTCATTCATAGCTCATAACTGTAAAGGGTTTAATACCTGTTGCTTCAGTGGGGTTAGGGCTGCTTTTCTGCAACAGGAGCTCATGTATTAAGTAAAATGATAAAAGGTAGAACCTCTTTAGGTGTAAATCAGTTTAAAATTAATGAAAACTGAATAGTGCAGTGTTGTATACAGCAAAAGGAAGGAAGTTCTGTGCTTGTAGCATCCTAAACTTTAGCTATTCCCAAAATAACATTACAGAAGGCTAACTGGCACTTCTATGTAATTGCTATACTAAGTTATGTCTGAAAGATAAAGACTTGTTAATACCCATCGTGTCTGAGAGCTTAAGTATTAATATATGGGAATTAAAACCAATAATAGTTTTGTTCTAATTGGTCTTATTTCATATTAAGTCCTATCATTTGTCTCCTGCTCCGAGTTGTATGAATAGAGCTATATTGAAAAGCACATGATCTTAAATAATTTTTGTTTTAATCTTCTACAGTTCTTTTTCTTTCTAACACATTTTCTACCAGCAGACACTGGAATCTCTGACAAGATTTATAAATATCTTTATATAAATATTTTGGGGTGACTGACTCACAGCAAACTGGTTAGTCATAACACAGCTCATACAACTGTTACATATATAATTGTTCTTGTATTTTTCAGAGTGAAGGAAGAAAACAAGATTAAGGATTCCAACCAGTTTTGTCTAACTTGCTGCTGCAATAGTTTAAGTCTTTTTGCTATTGTTTGTCTTTTACCATCATAAGTTGTTGCCTTCTGACTCTTCTGTAAGTTGTTTGCCCAGCTTCACTTTAATTTGTTTTCTTCTTGTAGCTGCTGAAAGTATTTATGGGTTTATTTTTTTGTTTGCAGTGATGTTAGACAGAATGCTTATAGCATTGAGGAAGAACATTGTTACATCAGGTACACTGAATTAGATTTTTATCATACTTACAGAGATGTGAAAAATAGAATTATGCCTATCAGTGGATGGCATAATTGTGTAAGTCAGCAGAAGAATATACAAAATACTGACATTTAACATTGACAAAAACAACTTTAATTATAGGACCACTAGATTATGTTTCTACTCTGTAGATAGTAAAGCTAAAGTTCTTAGCTCAAAGTAAAGCTTTGCAAAGTACAGGGAAATCAAACTCAGTTCCCTGCAATGCTACATCAATTCAAAAAACATCACTTCCAAATAAAACATGCTAGATATGACACTTTTTAAATCACATCTAAATGCCAAAATAAGTACAGAAAGGCACCATCTTATAATTTTATTAACAATAATAATTTAATTCTCAGTTATGCCATATTGGAATAGTTTTACATGTCCTCGAATAGATGTAGGAAGCGTGTAAAACAAGGCTGTGTACCAGCTGTTTTAACAGCAAGTTGTTTTGCTTTATTTTTCACAAGCCACTAATTCTCCCATCATCACTGGGAGGGTTTAATCGAGATAGGCCCTAGATGTGCTTCTCTTTCATTTCCTCATATTTGCTGCAAATGTTGTCTTTAATGTTCAAGCTTAGCAATGAATGTGAGGTGAGACATGAAAAACATGTCTGAATGAGATTTTTAATGGTACTTCAGAATTTAAAGAATGTTGAAGGATTTTCAAAAGCACAGACACTCCCAGCTCCTACCACTCCAGTCCTTAAAGGACTTCAGGGCACACATTTCTATGACCTTTGCCGACCCTACCCTTACGTGATTGAGAGCTTTGAAAATCTTTCTCCTAGCTTTGCAATTGATTCACTAAGGGTTTTGTCATAGAGATGAACTCTTCAGATCATGTACAGCTTTTATATGTGGATGCTGTTGTTAAACACTCATAGCACATAGAGTGCACTTACATTGTTGCTCCATCTGCCTCTTGGTTTGGGCTGGTCATTCCCACCAGCTACCTATGCCAGTACTGGCAATGGTCAGTTTCTGGCTGGATCAGTTTTCATTAGCCCTTGTGTAAAGCCAAGGGGCAGGGCTTAGCAGCTGCAGCAGGGAGGGAAAGGCATCTATGCTCTTTTCAGCAGTGGACTTCTGCTAGGTTGAAGCAAGCATTTAACCATAGCCTAAGCAAATGACAATGCTCTGGTAAAGACAAGGCTTTCAGTGCTGTTCCTACTTAATACAAGCAACTTTTCAGTTTTACATTATTATTGCTTTTACAAAAATTACCTCTACTCTCTAACCTTTGAACACTGAGAAGTGAACAGGGTTAGTAAGATGGAAAGCAGTCATTTCAGCCTGGGAATTAATTTGGAAACTGTAAATTAAGATTCAGTTTAATGTTCCCAGTCATCTGACCTGCACCCTAACAGGAAGAGTTGAGATATACAACAAGAGAGACATTTAAAGGATATGTCAGCTGGTTCTTGACATACGGTATGAGAGAATTACTGTACAAGAATGTCAGCAGTATTCAAAAGGTTAATGGAAGTGGGATTTGCTGAGACATGACCGATTTTTCTAGAAGAGGTGAGTTAAAAAAGACTATGTGGACAAAGACTTTTAAAGCCCTTTTGCATTTGCATCTTTTCATCTGAAGAAAAGTGCTAGTATCTCTTTTAAATCACTTTAATTTTTTGGAGTGATCCAAAAATTATCAAACATTTCAAGTCTAAGAGCGAGTTATCAGACTGGATGAGATACTCAATGAGAAGCTTATGAAAATGTACCTAACATAGTATGAAAAAGTGCCTTAGAGTATCAACAGAGTTAAAGTTAAATGTTTTGAATTTACTGTGTGTTGCCCTTTCTCACACACATATGTACATGGCTGCATATGTATGTTTCTGATTCATCTTTATCACATCTAGTAGAAATGTAAGTCCTTTTTTCTTTTTAAATAGGATAAATTAAAATACCTTTACACAAGAGAAGCAACTCACTAAAGAGAATTATTCTGTTATCAGGCCACCTGTGATTTAAATTCGTCACTTAGATTAAAATAAAAATAAATAACGGTCCTGTTGCATGTTAAATGTAAGACACATCCTCCTTGCTTTATATGAGTTTACACCAAGCCAACAATCAAATTAAAACATAATAAAAGAATTGTTAATTTGGCTGGCTGGCAGCAGGACCAGGAAATAAAAAAAAACTCAAGCAAAATTGTATAACAGTAGATGTACTAAGCATTAGTCTTCTTACTCATTTTAATTCCTAAGTCTTTGATCTTGACCCTATAGCCCCAACATCACTGATCAGGTTGCAAATGCCTCTGCTGAGTAATGTTACCCAGAGCACTGCATACATGGCACTCTCTTTGGCTTGGTGGGGCAGAACCAAACCCATTTAAAGACAGGACCTGTTGATCAAAGCTGCAAATTTGCAAATTTACTCTAAATTTGTAATGGACACTACACAACTTAGATGAGTTCCTTAATATTCCCAGTGTCTCAGCTTAGTAGGATATGGCCCTGGGGACTTTATTTGGCCTGTGATTTGGGCTGTAACTGCTTCAATATGGCCTGGCTATAAAAGAGAATGAATATTAAGCTACAGGGAATAGAAATAATCTTTTCCTATAAAGAAGATATCCTATAACTATTTCCTTTTGTATGTGTATGTTTATGTCTTCCTGTACTACACATGAAATTAGGAGATGGCAGGCCATCTGCTCTGTATCCTGAATTCATTTGACAAAGCCTACCTCAGCATCTGTGCTCTTTTCTTGTGGCCCTTTTTTTATGGCCCGATGCAGGTAATTTTCACTTACTTCAAGACAGAAGGAAGGCCAAGAATCAGAACTGGTCCATCCCTACTCTGACCTTTTGCCTGTGTAATACTGGAAGATCTTTCATCAGAGCCTTTTTCTTCTGTCATGGGAAGGGTTTAAGCTGGAAATGCCACTAGACTCCTATCATTATGCACAAGAAATGTACTGATGAAAATGAAAGATGTGTCAGATAAATTGTGAGTTTTGGAAAGCCAGCTGGAGAGTGAACAAAGTCAAGAACAGTGTTTATCATAATAATGGTTGCAGATAGTCTAGTAGACTAAGGTATTAAAACCTAAATTCATTCTGGAACCAATGCAATGAGCATTATTATTGTAGCATTATCAACAATAATTCATCACTAGAATGTTGTGTTTGTGGGTGTTTTCTTCTAGCAATGCTTTGAGGTTCAGCAAACTTGGTTTGGATTTCCAAGTCACAGGAGGGAACAGAATACACAATCTCATTTGTTCTTTCTAGCCCTTGCAATGCATGAATGCATTCTTTCTTTGGTAGGCCATGAATTTCTATTGAAGAATAAAACATCTCTTATCTCTGTGATGACCTACAGGGTGTCATTTCAGGAATATTTAGATGAACATTGCTCTTCAGGCTAAAACATTCCTGTAGCCTTTTCCCCGTTTCTGTTCTGGTTTATGTAACATAAAGTAAAATGGATAAAATTGATTGCTTAGTAGATGGTGGCAACCCTAAATAGTCCCTTTTCATATATAAAACATAAATCACTTATCAACTTTGTCAACATGTTAACACCATAAGTTTAAAGTAATTGTTGTTAGCTTATTTTAAAAAAAAAATCTGTAAATGCTAAAAATAACATGAAGCTGTGTTATCCTCAACATTAATTTGTCTGACAAAGGAGGACAGCATCACGTAACCTGATTCAATGCCCAGCAAAATAATGCAATTTGACAGAATGCACTGTTCAGGGTATTGATTGACAGATCTTGGCTGACGTAACTGTTGGGCTGGCAGCCTGAATTTTGAGAGAATACTTGATGAGATAAAGGACTGACTAAAAGAGGATAAGTTTAATTGCATGAAAGTCACATCTCTAGCTCATCCAGTAATCTTCCAGCCCTAACCATGGACTGGAGAGTTTGTATGGCTTCATGTGCCTTTCTGCTTTTTTTCTAGTTGTGGTTTTCATAAATTTTCTGCCTTGCATGTTTGGTGTAGAGCTGGGGCAACCCTGCAGTATTTTCCCTCTACTTTGTATGTTTTCCAAGGCTTACAAAACTCATTCTGTTTTGATTTCTCTTAGGAGTTTAGCCTCATACAGTTTTCTGCTTGTCCTGTTTCCCACCAATGTAGCTATGTGCTAGCCAGAGAGAAGGCTGGGCTTCTGATGAAGATTGTTTGCATGGTGTAAGTAGAAATGGTATTGGTAATGCATATATACATACATACATTCCTGACTAACAGGAATAGAGCTTCCTCCTCCATGACACTTTTCCTCAGTCCCTGGGCAAAATATTTTGGTTACATTAGTTTGATATAACTTTCATTCCTGTTCCTAATTCATGCTGGCATATGATAGAAAAAAAAATGAAGCCCTTGGCCACTTGGGAGTTTTTTCTTCCTGCATTTCTTGGCAATATATGTCAGCTTACACTTTTCTTAAGTTTTCTATCTCTGTGTTCCTGGTGCTGCTCCTTCAAATATTCTTTTTCAGGCCTGATCCAAACCATACTTCTGTGATTCTTTACAGTGCAGATTGCATGTTATGCTTATAACAAAACTGTATTGTTAGGTTTGTTTGGTTTTATTTGAGTTTTCATTTTTGTTTTGAGAAACTTAACAGTTCTTTGAAATGTGGTATCCACATGTCTACTTAACAGCTGCTACTGGTTATCTTCATAAGTGTGAATATGCATGTATGCAAACTATGTTTTTCTTAATTTTATGACTGCTTCAAGAAGATCCATTTATCTATTTTAGATCAATGTATATCTTCCTATGGATTCCATTGACCCAAGTTTTTGTTAGCAATGGAGCAACTGGACCCCACTAATAGGATATTTGCTCACAACATCAACAGTCAAACATTTTTCATACTAACTGCAGTGGTTGAAAAATAAAAGAAAAAATCCTTATAGCATAAATTTTAGGCAGATTTTCAGTCTCAAAATGAGCCTAACTTTTTTCAGGCATTTTCCATGCACCTATGGGCCAAGTAAATGCAAAGAAATCTCAGGAAATGTAGTTTCATATTGCCAGAGTAAGGTATAATGGATATTGCATCTGTAAGGTTCCTACATGTTTTCATCTTAAAATTTTCAATTACATGCAAATTCTGACAATTAAATAGAATCTGCATGTACTTTATTTCACTATAATTATTTCTTTCCATCTTGCCAGACCTGACATATAATGCCAGGGGTAATTCTGCTAGTCTCCTGCAGGTGCAATTGAAATCAAGGATCTGTCTTCTGCTGTGTCTGAGTGGCACATGTTTTAGGAAACATCTGAGGACAGAGTTAATCAAATTCTCTAGAAATACACTGTGTCATTGTACTTAAAAGAACATTTCCACTCAAACAACTTCAGAAGTCATCTCATCTAAATGTAACTGTCTAAATTTAACCCTTTAACCTAAGTTAGCTTTTGAGACTTTCTGCTTTGTCCATGGAGGCCTATCTGGTCTTAATTAAAGAAGAGCAACTTTCAAGTGTATCTCAATTCCAAGTTTATTATTTCTTTGGTCAGAGGAGGAATGGAACTTATCTTCAGTTAGTTTAGGTAGGAGTCAGGTTCCCAAAGTAATCTACTGTAGGACTGAAATAAAGATGCTTTGTTAACAGTAAGACTTTTTGGTAACTGCTGGAGTTTGCATGGGGGAAAACAAAACAAAGATTCAAGGTACTGAAACAGGTGATCTGCTGCACCAGACAACTTCCTTTAAAAAGTTATAAGTTTAAAACCATAGGTCAGGATGCCTTATAAAAGGGTAAAGTCAAAAATCTTTTCTAGGGAAGAACAAGTTTATTTCTTTTTTTTCATAAACTAAAATATTTAATTTTTTAATTTATTATTTTCTCCCCACCAATTAATAAAAAGACTAATTTTTTTAAAGAATGGAAATAGACCTACTTTATTAGGAAGCTTCAAACTAGCCCTATTCACCGTATCACTATTCATTTTCTCCAAATGCTATCTTACAAAGACAGGCAGGATGCAAAACAACATCTTCAAGCTTTTGAGATTGTGTTGCTTGTGCTATTCTTTCCCTTGTTGATACATTTGGATAAAGTCCTACAGGCCTTCTGTGGCCTCTGAAATAGCCATTTCATACACTGCCAAGTTTACAGAAGCTATGGAACCTTTTATGGTTGTGTTTTATTTTTGTATTTTTCTTAAAAAGGTACATGAATGAGGGAAGACAGATGTGACAGAGTCATTATTCACATTAGGTGAATGCATCAGAAAACGTTGGCACAGCCCAAGGGAAGTACCTAAGGCCCTGGCTAATCTAGCAGCATTTCCATCTCTTGGTGGAGGCAGTTGAAAGGAATTTTGTAATTACAGAGATAGTCACAGAGCATTAGCAGCCTCCAGAATTTATATTGCAGCTGTCCCAACAGCGCATTGTGGTAACAATTTATACATTAATATATAGAGCATATTCTTTAAATATAGACCCTCTTATTAATTACTTTTAAAACTACCAGAATATACACTGAGGCTTCTCCCGTTACATGACAGTGTCAAGTCCACAGGAGAGCAGAGAAATACTAGGTGAGAGAAATGGTGTACTTTGCTCTTAAGAAAAAAAGGAAGAAAGAAACTGGATGATAGGGGATGGAAACATAATAAAGGTAACTTAAGTAGATAAAAGCTGGTGCAAAAATTACAGAAATAAACAGTCTGCTTCTATTCCCAGAGGAATTGGAAAAGTGATGAAATTAAATTCCAGCAATGTTTACTATGAGTAGACTTCTTATCTAAGAGGGGTTTGGCACTGAAATAATCTGCAGGAGAAGCAAGGAATCTCCATCAATGAAGGTTTAATGGAGGTCAAATTAGGTAAAAAAAAATACTTGCCAGAAAGGCATAGATATAGCTGATCTTTTCCCTGGACACAGTGGTGGACTAGTTAACCTCTTGAAGTCCCTTCCAACTCTATTGATAATACTGTGAAGACTAAGAGGTATCAGATACACCACCTTTCAAAACTGCTTTAAGTACCTTTGAAAAGTTTCACCTTTTTTTTTTTTTTTTTTTTTTTATTTCCACACTTCCTGAATGATTGAAGTGTTAAACAATACAGAATTTTACCAGTTGGGTGTGAAAACCTGGTTTTCTCATCCAGCTTACTGAATCTCTTGCAGCAGTGTGTTTCATCCTCTTAACCACCGTGAAAGGTGACTTGCAATAGGGCTGGCTTGGGAAGAAAAGCCCAGAGTCAAGCATTCACCACAAGCTGCATTTTAGTTCTATATAGGGGAAGAAATTACATGATTCTTTTTAAGGAAGAAGCCTTGCATATATAGTGGTAATATAAGGCTCATCTGTACTCCATCTTTCCATGTCCACTTTCTTCTATAAGCTCTTATGTGTGATTCTTGCTGTGCATTTGTAACACTGGAGTCACAGTAGAAACAGGAGTGAGAAAAAAGCTAAAAGAGGTAATGGATTCTTCCTCTGAAGAGAAGAGTAAGCTGCAGCAATCTCTTTCTCTCTTGTTTTGTCTATAACCAAGATTTTTGTGGAATATAAGTATGAAATATACTGTGGGGAGATTCCAGGTGAAAGGCAGTAGTAGATAATGCAGTTTGTATCCCAGTTTTTATTAAAGTATTTATGTGTATTAATTACTCGTTCACTATGTGATGTGTTCATTATGATTAAAAAGAACAGCTAGTTGAAGAAAGCAAAAAGATTATACTGTCAAGGTACATTTCTTTGCCAGTCCTTGAGATCTATTTGTCCTGGAAATGAGTAGATGCAGTACCTCCAATTTTAATAATGCTTGTCTTCAAAGCCTGAGTGCAGCAAGAGATGGGAGGGAATAAGAACATAGCCTGATGGAAACAATTCAGAAGTGCTAATTGTTGTCTTGCCCTGTTAGGAAGTTCCAGAGGCTAGAAATATCATATTAATTGGAAAGACATCAGAACAAAATGATGGCTACAGGATAAAGACAAAAGAAAAAAAAACAACAAACTACTTGCAAAGAAGCAGAAAAGCCTGCCCTGTTGATAACTGAATTGCATTTGGTTCTGATGCATTCTTGTGCTAGAAGCATTTTGCTTTCTTTCTCTTGCTTTCTCTAATCACTCGTGTGCAATATCCGGAACGGATAAATCCCACCTTCTGATTTCCAGCATCCTTCAGTCTGGGGTTCTGTTATCTTTGAGTCTTTAGATGGGTACCCATACCAATAAGTCCATTATCTTCAACAGAGTTCCAAATCAGACGCATAGCTGTCCTGTCATACTGGTAATAGCATAAAGCACCACTGTATTTTTTAGTGGTGTTTGTTGTATTGTTTTATGGAGATGTAATGTGACCATTCTAATAAGTGTGGGTAGGTATAGAAATGGATATGCATCCTTGGTTAAGAATGATTTTACCTGGAAAATAGGTTTTGCTTTGGTTTGTGCAATACTGTAATGCATCGACTTGAGAAATATTTCAAATTTGCAAAGGTAAGTCTCTGAGAAACTCAAGTTTTAAGATTTTCTGTTAAAAAGTTTTCAATTTCCAGTCTGAAATGAGTATTATTTTTTAAAAACACACACCCCTTCACCCTGCCTCATTTCCACTAGAAATAACTTAGAAGTTTGTCCCTTGAAATTAATTTTATTATAATTTTATCTTTTAGTATTCAATTTTAATTAAAATTTCATACCAGTTTTACTGCTTTAGAATCAATGTCAGAGTCTGAGTGACTCAGAATAAAACATTTTCACCCTCAAAGTCCTCATTTCTTCTTAGATTTACTTATCTATTGTTATTTGGTTATCCTTATAATGTAACTGTAATTTAGATAGTCAGACATATTGATCTTTATAGAATTTTCTGCATTTTATATCTAAGTAATGAAATGTAAGTAGTTTTATTCTAATTAATGTACCTTAGAAAGCTTACAGTACCTTTAACAAACACAGGGATAGAGCTCCAAATTTCGATTGAGAAAAAAAGAGCTCACTAATGAAATGCTGAAAATAAGATACTTGATCAGAGTGAAATTCATACCTGCTCAGGGAATCCGTAGCTGGCATAGCTATCCCAAAGTTCATGAGCGCTCTTTGGATGTAATGGTGCCACATATGGGATTTGGATATCATATGTTGTCCTTATTTACGTCTGCCCTGAATGTCCTTTAGTCTTTTAAAAGTCATATTAACACAGTGGCTTGACTGTAAGTGATTAACTTACACATTGTCATCTTCCAGAATCTTTGTGAATCTCTTAGGCCTACAAGAAAGGACCTCATGGTTTTAGATACACAGATGTAAAGGACTCTGCAAAATCAGGGAGTTTGTGTCACTGAGCAAGCAGCAGTGTGCTCTCTATACAAAACCCTGGGTTTCTGTTGTCTTTTTTGGAAAGGTTCTTGGTCCAGAAGAAGGCATCATGTGAAGTAAGCTTAAGCTCTGTACAGTGTGCACTGTCAGGGGTTAGAGAATAAAGACTTAGCATGGCCAACTTATTATCTTCTCTATGTTTTCTGTAAAGCAAATTAGTTTTTGAGTACATCCTATGTAGTGAACTAAGACATTAAAGTCAAAATGGAGCACTGCTTCTTCTAGTTACATCTATGTGCTTTTTTAATAAGTATTCAAATTTGCATGTTTATCTCACATCCTTGTTCCATGGTTTATGTTTTAAAAAAAGTGTTGAACTCCAAAAATATAGCCTTACCCCCTAAAAATACTCAACATCTGCAAATTGCAGTTGATCCTCATATTTTCCCCCTCCTTATTGCCCCATCTGATGAGGCATAAGAAGTGTCTATAATGTTCAGTAGCTACTTCAGTTAGATACTATATTCCTGGGAAGAAAATACTTTGGAAAAGTTGTAGTTATATATTTTTTATTCATATATCTTTTCAGAATCTAAAAAAAAAAATACATTAGAATCCCTATTAATAGTGGAGCCAGGAGTAGTCTGTTGTGGTTCATATACAGCTTTTTGTTTCATATTCAAAACGCTGAAGACTCTGTAGTAGAAGTGCCTTAATCTTACTATGGTAGTCAAATAATTGTTTCTTTTAAATCTTTTATGTGTCAGTCAGGTTTCATAGAATCATAGAATAGCCCAGGTTAAAAGGGACCTTGAAAGATCATCTGGCCCAGCCTTTGGTAGGAAAGGGAGTTTAGATGAGATTATCTTGCACCTCATACAATTGCATCTTGAAAGACTCCAAATTTATCTTAATAAATAAATACATACATAAATAAAATCCATTTTGTCCATTTCTGCAAGTCCCAGATGCAGAGGCTTTGGGTAAGTCATTATGGCTTTTTCTTTGCTTTGGATAACACTGATCAGGTGAGAGGATATCCTAAAGAGTTAGTGCTTGTGAACCCTGTTTAAACACAAAACAAGGAGGCTTAGTACTAATGCTCTGCAGAAAATCTAGCAGTAAACTATATTACTAGTTTTACTCACTTTAAGGTGGTTCACCTCAGTGGCACTGAAGTGTTTAGTATGTGACCAAAAAGCCATGCAAAATTAAAATCATTAAAGAACTGTTTTTGTTTGGTCAGAAACAGGAAAAATTAGGGGTAATAAACATAAATCTTAAATTAAGCAACTGTTTCAATGCACAGCATGCAGTGAAGCTTTAGACTGGCTTCTGGAGGGATTAATTAAGTAATGTATTTAATGTGTCTAGAGTGCTTTGAAAAATGTGAAGTGTTTTATAACTGCTAGGAATTTTATTTCTGTATTTGTTAATTGTGTATTTGTTTTGTTTTAAGTGATGCAAATTCCAAAGTGGATATAAAAAAAACCTCGATAGCAAACTAGATTCAGATTTTGCTTCAGAACTTCTTTTAAAATATCCAGTCTTTTAATTTGTAATACTTTTAGTTTCAATAGTTTTGTGCAAATTGAAATACCTTATTTCTGTCCTTAAAGGATTTCTGCTTGTGTTGCAACAAATCAGTGGGAGACTTTGATGCAGAAAATATAGAACACATTTAGGTGCAGAACCACATAGAGACTTGCATGGTAAAATAACCAAGTTTTCTTACATTTTGCTTCTGTCTATCACTCAATAAGGATTCATACAGGCTGCACAAAAACTATCTGAGAGATATGAGAACCCAAGATCTTCTTTCTGGAAAATAATTGCCCTGCCTGCTGGTCTATATTCTTAATTCATTTTCTCTCATTCTCATTTGCTCTTTTTCTCATTTTCTTTCTTCCAGAAGCATTCACTTGGGCACAGGATGTAGAGGAGTACTACAAGCACAACTTGTAGAGGAGTACAACAGTACAGGGCATACTGGTTGTTCCAGATCTGGTTGCATGTTAGCGGCTGGTGCCCTGTTTGAGACCATAGTGATGCCCACAGGTTTGAAAAACTCAGTTCTCATGGAATTTTGTTCCCTCCTGGGTGATTTCAATTAGCAGCACAGTTTAATTTTCAAGGGACTAAAAGTAATTTGTGTCCTCAAAACTCTTGTTCTTCTGTACTTCTTTGTAATTTCATTTATTAATCAGATGTTTCTAGTAGCCTCTGAAAATTAATCCAGAGTAATAGGAATTGTAACAAAAAAGCTTCCCCTAAATATTGCCTGCAGTTATATATGATCTCAAAATTAATGGTTTCTTAATTTTAATAGAAAACTGTTATTTTTGCAACAGAAAGTAAATTTCCAATGCTGTTTGTCTCTGCCATTTTTCTTTCCTCCTTTCGCTCTTCTTTCTCCCAGTTGCATATTAATTTGTTTCTTCCTTATCACCCTTGTACCCTTTCCATCCCTCCCCATGTGTTTCAAACACTATTATAAACCCCAACAGTCTGACAAGTTCTTTCAAGCTCATTTTTTTGTACACCACTGAACTGGTTTTGGCAATAAATTGCTGATGGCTGGACATGTAGTTTGTCTGAATTAGTTAACAAACTGTGCCCATTTATTTTTTAAATCTTCTAACAATTATGGGGCTTAGAACATGCAAATTTTTCACACACGTAACTCGGTGCTTCCCTTGATGTGGTCATTGTTCCTTGCTGTTCTGTTGGCTGCATTTCTACCACATGTATGTGCATCTAGATTATAATATTGCAGAACATACAGCAGCCAGCACAAAGAAACACAGATCCAGAACAGAATGTGTGCTGCTGTATTTCCAGTGTATTTGTTGTTTTTTCTAAAGCTTTTGTGCTCAGATGGCATTAGAGCCACTGGCTTCACTGTCTTGAAGAAGCAAGAGCTGTCTCATTCCAGAACCCTTGTGAAATTCTTTTTGGGGATTAAGGGGGGAAGAGAGAAAAGGGGAGACTTACGGGTCAGTTCTCATAGGAGATCATAGAATTGTTAGGGCTGGAATGGACCTCTGGATATCATCTAGTCCAACCCCCTTACCAAGTCAGGGCCATGTAGAGCAGGCTACACAAGAAGGCATTCAGGTGGGTTTTGAATGTCTTCAGACAGGCAGAATCCACGACCCTCCTGGGCAGCCTGATCTAGAGCTCTGCCACCCTCAATGTGAAGAAGTTCTTCATGTTGAGATGAAACTTCTCATGCTTTAATTTAAGGTCATTGCTCCTCATCCAGCTGCTGGGCACCAGTGAAAAGAGCCTGGAACCATCCTCCTAGCACCTGCCTTTGAGATATTTATATGCATTGAGATCTCCTCTGTCTTTTCTAGACTAAACAGGCCCAGCTCCTGCTATCTCTCTTCATAAGAGAGATACTCCAGATCCCTGATCATCCTTGTGCCCCCAGACAGACCCTTTCCAGTAGCTCCTTGTCTTTCTTGTGCTGAGGAGCCCAGAACTGGACACAGTACCCCAGATGTGGCCTTACTGTGGTTGAGTAGAGGGGGAGGATCACCTCCCTCAACCTGCTGGCCATACTCCTCCTAGTGCAGCCCAGGATACCATTTGACCTCCTGGCTGTAAGGGCACACTGCCGGCTCATGGTCAACTTACCATCCACAAATACTCTCAGGTCCTTCTCAGCTGAATTGCTCACTACAAGGTCAGCCCCCAGTCTGTACTGGTTCTTTAGGTTCTTCCACCCCTGGTGCAGGATCCTACACTTGGCCTTCTTGAACCTCATTAGGTTTCTCTCTACCCAGTGCTCCAGCCTATCAAGGTCCCACTGAATGGCAGCACAGCTTTCAGGTGTATCAGCTGCTCCCCCCCAGCTTCATATAATCAGCAAACTTACTGAAGGTACACTCTGTCTTTCCATTAAGGTCACTGGTATACAAGTTAAGACTGGACCCAGTGTTGATCCCTGGGGAATAACACTGACTACAAGCCTTCAACTAGATTCTACCCTGCTGAACAAAACTCTCTAAGCTCTGCCATTCAGCCAGTGTTTGATCCACCTCACTGTCCATTCATCTAACCCACATTTCCTAAGCTTACCTACAAGGGTGTTATGAGAGACAGTGTCAAAACCTTTGCAGAAGTTGAGGTAGGTAACATCCCTTGCTTTCCCCTCATTGACTCCTCCTGGATGTCATCACATAAAGCTATCAGATTGGTTAAGCGTGATAGCCCCTTAGTGAATCCATGCTGACTACTCCTAATGACCACCTTCTCTTCTACATGCTTGATGATGACCTTTAGAATGACCTGTTCCACCAGCTTTCTAATAACATAGAATCATAGAATAGTTAGGGTTGGAAAGGACATTAAGATCATCTAGTTCCAACCCCCCTGACATGGGCAGGGACACCTCACACTAAACCATATCACCCAAGGCTTCATCCAACCTGGCCTTGAACACTGCCAGGGATGGAGCATTCACAGCTTCCTTGGGCAACCCATTCTGGTACCTCACCACCCTAACACTAAAGAATTTCTTCCTTATATCCAATCTAAACCTATGCTGTTTAAGTTTTAACCTGTTACCCCTTGTCCTGTCCCTACAGTCCCTAATGAATAGTCCCTCCCCAGCATCTTTATAGGCCCCCTTCAGATACTGGAAGGCTGCTATGAGGTCTCCATGCAGCCTTCCTTCTCCAGGCTGAACAGCCCCAACTCTCTCAGCCTGTCCTCATAAGAGAGGTGCTCCAGTTCCCTAATCGTCCTCGTGGCCCTCCTCTGGACTTGTTCCGACAGTTCCATGTCTTTTTTATGCTGCCAACACCAGAACTGTACACAATACTCTAAGTGAGATTCATTATTTCTTCATTAGAATGTAGATATCTATGTTGTTATTTTTTTTTCAGAAAGATGCCTGATGAGCAGGTGGCCACAAAATGCATGCTTTATTCCATTATCAACTCTATATTCACTATTTATTACTGTATTATTGTCAGCACAGCAAAGAAAATTCATATTACATGTATAAATGTAATAGCTGGCTGGCTAGCATACTATTGCAGGGAAACAGGGCTGTATATAATCATTCACATTAAAAAAAAAATTCTTTTTTCCTGAATCATTTTACATCATGTTTATGTTTTTATCAATATATTTACCAGCAGTGTTCCTTGTTTCTGTCCTTGCTAGACCAGCTTTGTTGTAATGGTTTGATAAATAGAAATGATAGACATCTGACTTTGTGTAGCCAGCTGATGGAGACTGAAAAAGGGTGACATTTTACAGTGATTCTCATAGGCCAATACTGCCTTCATCTTATGAGGGATATTTTGAGGGAAGGCTAAGACTTATGCATATTGGGACAGACAAGATATTTTTTCTAGTAGTTTATACCAGATATAGCATCAGTATTTGAGAAATATATGATGTGATCTTCAGCACTAGGTTTCAGAGCTGGCTCAAACTCTTGCCCACCATAACACACCACTATCCATAGACATGCTGGAGATAAGGCTCCCACTACTCAGGAGCTGTCTTGATCACTGCAGGCTTGACTTGAATGATTTTAGGAGCTATCAGCTCTGTAAATACCTGTGCTTTAGGCAGGTTCATGGTGGAAGTAAGGTAAAGAGGTAAATTGTCAGCAATGTGAAAAAGCCATCAGGTATCTTGTTCCAGTCTTCCTAAAGAAAATTCCACTTTTTATTCTCCAGGTACATCTCCAGCCTGATCTGGAGCAGAAACTAGAAGTTGTTGCTCTTGTCTTCAAAAAGTTAAGAACAGATGCAGCCAAAATGCTGACCTTCTCAAATGTCACCAATACACTGCACTCCCTCATATTGTACAAGAGATGTGGTTTATTTTGTGTGCCAGAATGATTGAAGATGCCCTGGAATGCCATCACTTTGCAAAGGATTTATGCCTTTTGCATGCATAAATTATCTGAATGAGTATCTTGCAATTGACTGTTTTGCTTTATTATACTGTATGTTTCTCCCCATCGCTAAAATAGGAGGCTCTGCTAGGATTTTGCTTGCTTTTCACTTTAGGAGACTAAGGCACTGAGAGCTGTGCCTTATTCTGGGTTATTTTCTTATTCATATGTAATGCAGCTACTTTATCAACACTCAAGGCAGGAGCTGTTTTACAGCACTGATGTTAACATGCAGTGGAGAAGTAAAGAAAAAGTTACCTGAAGTTTGAAAATATAGCTTTCTAGTGTTACATTACTGGTTTGGGTTTTGAATGGGTTTTTTTTTGTGGGGAGGGAGTGTTGTTTGCTTGGGTTTTTTTTAAGTAAGCGGTGTTTGATCCCTAGGGCTTCTACAGTGTTAGGTTGTCTGGTTTTATTACTCTCTCTATAAACTAAATGAAATTATTTTAGTCCCTAGTGTATTGTACTTGAAAAGACGTACATTATGATGGAGATATTAACTTTGCACTGAGACTAGCTCAAAAGAATTTAGAGTAAAATGTCTGTGTACTACATTTTAAATCCATATTCTAGTGCACACATGCCTCACTTTTTAATCTCTCTCATTCCCCCTTGTCAATATTTTAAACAAAAGGATATGTTTTAAAGTGACCTGAAAAAGCATCAGTGAGAATTTCAGTAGAAAATGCTATAAGCCTATACAATAGGTTCAAATCAGGTTTATTTTCCTCATTTACAGAAAAGATTGCATATTTTTGTGTATCTGTTTTCTGGTAGCAGAAGGAAATGGAAGGGTGATATGGAAAACAGTGCACATGAATTTCCTCAAGTCTTGAGAAGAGATTCTCTGGGTTCAATGCCATTGTGAATGACTGAAACAAGAGGAACTCCTGTATTCTCAGCTAAAGCTTGTTTATAATTGGAAACATACCTTCTTTGACATACTTGTTCCCTGCATACATGTCACCTATTATTTTGTTGCCTATTTGTTTCTGGTGGTGAAGATTTCCCCTCTGGGCTGTGTGCTCATTGCATCTCTTCATGTAAATTAGACTAGCAGGCATAGCTGTGGGGATCTTTGATGGTTTTGTTTCTCATGCAAGCCAGAGAGAAGAATTTCTTTGTGATCACAACAGAAGCAGCAACCTAATGTTTCATCTCAGGCCCCTTCATACAGTCATTGAGACACATGTTACTAAACGTGCTACAAACGAGCCTGGTGCTGTTCAACACCTTTGTCTTTGACATGGACAGTGGGATTGAGTGTATTCTCAGCAAGTCTGTCTATGACACCAAGCTGTGTGGTGCTGTCAACAAGCAGGATGAAAGGGATGGGATCCAGAGGGACCTTTGACAGGCCTGAGAGGTGGACCAGTGCAAATGTCATGAAGTTCAACAAGGCCAAGTGCAAAGTCCTGTACCTGGATCAGCACAATCCCAAGCACAAATAGAGGCTGGGCAGAGACTGACTGAGAGAACACTGTGGAGAAGGACTTGGGAGTGTTTGCTCAGTGAGAAACTGAGCATGATCCAGCAGTGTGCACTTGCAACTCAGAAACCATTTGTATGCTGGCTGCATCAAAAGCAGCATAACCAGCAGGTCAAGGGAGGTGAATCTCCCGTTTACTCTGCAGGTGGTTTGATCCCACCTGCAGTACTAGGGCCTGGGGCCCCCAACACAGGAGGGACATGGACCTGCTTAAGTGGGGCCAGAAGTGGACCATAAGGATGATCCAAGGGCTGCAGCATCTCTCCTTGAAGACAGGCTGAGAGCTGGGACTGTTCAGCCTGGAGAAAGGAGGGCTTTGGAAAGCTAACAGGCACAACACACCAGTTGGCTTTGTCACTTTTTTGTGGCAAAGTCTGGGGAAAACGCAGCTCTATGGCTATGTGGCCTTACTGAAGCAAGAAACAAAATCTGCTTCAAGCAAGATGTTGGACCATATAGACAAGTTTTATAGGAAGCAACCTAGGCTTCCTCCATAATCACCAGAGAGAAAAGACATCTCCAGATGTGAATCCATTGTCCTTCTTGTTCTGTGTTGGGATGGAATAACACACTGTTGAGGTAAATGGATCTGCAGAGGCAGCTTGGAAAGATGCATTATACTAGATGCTTAATTTACAGATGCCCAGCTGTGGGTAAGGTGACTCTTCTCCATGTTAACAATCCATTTGCTTCTCAATATACTTACTTGCACAAGCCATTTTCCAGCTCAGCAATTAGCTTTAAAAAAATAGGGGTTTGTCTGAAATTACCTAAGTGGGAATTATTCATGACTCTTATCTCTCAGCTAGCCTGTCTTGGCTATCACTGAGAATTTTCAAGATCACCTTAATATGTCAAGGGAAGAATTTAGAGTTTTTGACTCCTCTGGCATGCTCAGAGCTAATCTGATGGGCACTCTGACCATACAGATACACTAGTGTCATTGATATAAGCAGCATTACCACGTGGTTGAAAAAGCACAGTTACACAGAGTTGGGATCATATCATCAAAATGTATCATGTGGCTTAACAGCTCTTTTCTTCAAAGCCAAAATTCCACCTCTGCCTCCGTTAGTTGTTGTATGCATAATATTTCTAAAACAAGAAATGATTGAAAGAAAATTAATTCACTTGTAAAACAAAACCTTTATGGAAAAGAAGCTGTCCTTAACTAATCCATTGTTCATTGCTTTATTTTATATTAATAATTAAATTAAGATCACATAGTCACTGATTCAGTTTTTTATAGGCTGCTTCATTTTCCAATGCTGACTGAATTTCTTATATATACTTTTTTAAACTGAAAAAATATAACGAATTGCATGGGAATGGGTCAGGCTTTTTGAAAAAGTCCTTATTTTTAGGAAAATTGGAAAGCATTTAGAGATTAATTAAACATCTTTGACATTGTCAGAATGAAAACAGAAATCCTTTTTTATGATTCTACTGATTTTTATCCTCTGATAGTCATTTTTGTTTGAAAAAAAAGTCAAAACCAAAATAAAGTGTTTTGAAACAAAATGTTTTGAAAATGTTAAGCTGCAACTTAAAAATTAGCGTAAGAAAAATTTTGTAGTTGATCCTTTTCATCCTGAGGATGGAAAAAGATTTAATAACCTGAAAAATGTTTCTCACTTGGGAAAATTTTTTCAACAGGTCTGCTAAACTTCCATATTCACTATTATCCAAAGCTGTCATATCTGCCTTCTTGTCAAAGAAGAGAGGAAATGGCTTGAAATTGTCTGGTGGAAAAATTTATTTCATAACAAAATATCATAAATTTTCCTTGTTTTCCTTAATTATGTAATTTTTACAAATTAAAATTAATAGTTCCATTTGAGATACTTTCTCATGTAGACTGTAAGATGGTTATGGTCCATTGAGTTCAGCCAGCTTCTTCTATATTCTGGCCATTTTTGGTTAGGAAACTTTTAACCTGTAGGAACTAACTAAAGCTGGAAATACTGTATTGTTTTGCCTATCATAGGAATAGCAGGTCATACAAATGTTCTGATTATTACACAATGTATGGGCCCAGTTCTGGTTTTGGGTATTACAGTAAGTTTGCAAGGCTGAGTACCAACTGAAGCAATAGAGCACCAAGGAGAAATCAAATCAAGTGGGTTTACACTTCCAGTGTCATGGAGAAAGTATTACTCTTGTTTTACTCATACTGAAAAGCAATTATTATGTAATGAGCATCACAATTTATCATCATAAAATGAAGTTTTGCTATGGCTTTAAATACTTTTAATTTACTACAGGTATTTGGCATATTATTGAAAATCACTACCTTGGGTGATATTACTGACCATCCTTGTAGTTATGTGAAATAAGAGCTGATTTAAAACCATTTAAGGACCATGGAGCTCTCCGTGGCTTTATGGAACAAACATACAAAACAAACAAAAAGAGGTTTTCCTAAAGCTGTTAGAAGGGAGTGGCTGTCCTTCACAACAGATCACACCTGAGCTGCTGCTGGGAAAAAAGGAAAGTGGATCAGCCATCAAGTACTAAAATGTTTTGAGTATGCTCAGTGCAGATTAGAGAGGGGTTGTGCCATCTAAGTGGGTGTTGATCCAGATACACATAACGGGCATTCTCTCTTCTGGGATGCACTGTTAGCTGGAAACCGTGGAGTTTACAGTGGCAAGAAAGAAGGAAAACAGTGGCACAGTGACTGAGCGAGGGTAGGCAGCCATCCCATCTCTTGAGCTTTGTGGATTGTGAAGTCAAGGACTGCAGAAGACTTCCTGCCCTTCACCTGCTCTTGTGGTTCACAGAGCAGGCAGGTTTATGAAGCCTTTGCTCTTCATGTAACTGCAGCTGCCCTGGGTTTGGAACTGGATAGAAAAGGACATCATGACAGGAGACTGTGTACTTTGACAACGCACAACCTGTGAGGCACTGGGTGATATGTGCCTTTCCCATGAACATTGTAATAAAGGAGGACAGCTTGGCCACCACCGCAGTGGAGTTGCCAGCCGTGGAGTAGTTAACCACTAACAAATTCTAATTACAGTCTGCTGCAATTAGAAAGCTCCATAATCAGGACAAAACAGTACTGATCAATTACTGAAACACAGGAGTCAGATGTTAGCAGTTCTCTTTCTCAGGACTCAGGAGACTAACTTAAAAGTAAACTGAAAGCACATTATTAAGGGGAATTCTTAATTCACTGCTGCAAGTATCTTACTGTGTAGCAAGCAGGAGTCATCTGGGGAGCTCACAACAGAGGTAGGAACAGGGCAACAAATGAGTTGACAAACTATGTACTCTGACGATCTGAAATGACTTCTGAGTGGCTCTTTGAGGGAACCAACAGGCTTCTTGTTACTGTGAGCTCTGTCTACCCCCCATTCACAGATGGCAATCTGAAAAGAAGGGGAATAGGTACACCTATCAATGCAGTAAAAGATTTATACCGGGAGACAGGACTAATCTATAGAATGGGAAGGCATGGTATAGAAGCACTGAGCAGTTTTAAGGAGCCACAATTACATGATCTCAGCTTATTATAGCTATTATAAATAAGAGTTGAACAGTAATAAAATATAATGAGCTAGACTCATGTCAAACCCTGCCTGAGTGAACACTGTGAAGAAAAGGCATTTTCACTGTCCTTCACAGAGGCTGGAAAAAAATAATGTTCCCATATTGAGTGGGAATAATGAGTACAGGAGTCAGCTCACCGTGGAGCAGGGATCACACTGCTGCCTGCTCATGGTTGGTGGAAACACCATGGAGATGTGCTTCCCAACCTTTCAGAGGATACATTTCTGACAGAGAAATTGCTTCCTGATGGAGGCTCAGACCTTGCTGCATACCTTGGCTGTTTTCAGGTATTGGAAGTAATCTATGACTTATGTTTCTTGAGTTGTTATTTTTTGATAAAATTCTGCCTCACTGAGATAACTATTGACTTCAGGGAAGACAGGACTTCATTCTGTCTTTAAAATAATTTCTCCCTTGTTCTGAACATTACCCTCTTGACCTTGGTTCCATCATTGAATTCAGTCATTAAGATGATTCAATCCCAGATCCTTTTCTGTACTGAAATCTGCCTACAATATTCTTATAAATCAAAGCTGTTATTCAGAGACACAATCAAATAAAAATTAAAAAAAAAAAAAAAACAAAAATGTTCATGCTTCAGAATTTGGTCTGAAATGTCAAATTTTTTATTTTTGTCAAATATATCTCCCAAAATATTTTTTTCCTCAAACCTCAATGTCAGATTGAATTCTGCAATTCATGCAGCATAGATATTTAGTATATATTATAATATGAATAATACATGGAAAATATATCAGGAGGAAAGTATAGTTACATATAGAAACATAGAACATAAGAAAGACATTTTACCTGCTCCCTGTGTAACATTTCTAAGATATTACACTCTGCCATATCATCTCTATAAGATTCAAATGAGGAAATATTTTATCTCTGTTTTGAAGTGTTATCATAGTTCTTGCTGCAGAAAGGAGGAACTAAGTTGAGCAATTCCTGTGGAAGTATTCGGTCTTCCTAAACCAACAGTTTCTGATAGAAGAGAAAGAGATTGTTAGAAAATATTGATCTGACTCAGTCCTGGGTATCAAAAGGAATGCTGTCAGGATGAGGAAGCTTGGCAAAACTGGGTTGTCATGTTATAGCTATGACTTACCAGTCATATCTGCCCTTTCCTTCTGTTATGTGATCTGAGTGTTTTCATCTGAAAAAAAAAAAAAAACAGGAAAGTAAGATGTATGACAGACCTTGGCAATCTGAATGTCTTAAATGGAGCTCAGAAACTGGTTTTGACTTTGGTAACTACTTAATTTGTATATATCATCAAGCCTGCATTTATTGTGCAGTACACTACAGGATACTCTATTTTTTTTAGGAAGTACTAACATTGGAGGCATGGATGTGTCTTGTACAGAATGGTAATACATAAATGTGCACTAATATTCTTTCTTTAGAAAGAGTAATTATAACGACTCTTGCTACACCTTATTAATAGCCGCAGATAAAATTTGTTGTTGAGTCCTGAATGAATATTGGCTTATTTTACGTAATTCCAGTTCAAAACCTTTGCCTTACACGTCATACATTTAGATTAGCCTACCAGGTATCTGATTTTACACAGCAGTTTTGAAAATCAGCCAGCAGCAAAAAGTAAATTATCTAACATGGCACCAAAGCACAGAATGAAGCACTCCTCTCTAATGCAGTCATTCTCAAGGACCAAACTTGGAGTGGCTGTGAAGACCTGCATCTCCCACAGACTTGGCCTGGAGTCACAGGAGCAAAGCAACATTCAGGATCAGCAAGCCTGGGCCAATTTGATTCTATCATCTGCTGCTGTTCTGAGGTGGTGAGAAGAGAGAAATTCTCCACATTTCTCAATGACAACAGAGCAAGACCTCAGGCACATCCTGGGACCATACTCATCCTATTTTCTTTCTTCACCTTTTCCAGTGACAGCAGGTATGCCACAAGTAGCAGTAAGCTGTACCACTAAATTTTTTTTTACACAAATTCAGAGGCAACACTATCCTGCAAAGACATTATGGAAGCATGGGGAGATCAAATGATACATTTTACAAGCCAGTTGCACAAGCAGAGTGTTAAGTGCAGACAATATATTTCGTAAATTAAATATATGCTTAATGGCTGTAAAGCAGTTTCTGCAGATACTTCAAAGGCTGCTCTTTGAAAAAGTTAGTGTAATCCAAAGGGTGCTTGAAATAATATTTTTATTAAAAAAGCAACTGTGTTATTTATAAATTCATTTGTAGAGTATTAGTTCCACTTTATCACACTACTGGAAGATGATTAGCTTCATGGCATAGATACAAACCTTGGTGATCTCTCTGAGTGTTTGCCCAGTACTACATTATGTTTACAGCTCAATTATTTATATGCAGAATTTTTAAGCATTCCTCATATGAACCCTCATGTTGAAAAGATGGGACTCTGTGGTACGTTTATAATTCCTTTATCACAATCAATGGCAGCATGGCCATGTCCAAATCTTAAGATGAATGCTCGCTGCCTTGGACCCAACCCCCTTGAGCCCTGCTGATTCAGATTCCCTCAATTTCAAGTTATTTGCCATCATGATGATATGACATGATATGTCAAGACATGGCATTTTTCTAAAGCTATACAAACCAAACAACTTTGGGAATCAATCATTGCTGAATTATCTCTATGCTTCACTTTGTCTCTCCCTCCTTCCATCTCTTATGCATACACTGCTTGACTGCTGTACATCTGCTCTCCTCTTGCCCATGCTCCTTTCAGCACAGAGATATCACTTATCATGGAATCATAGAATGGGTTGGGTTGAAAGGGATCTTTAAAGGTCATCTAATCCGGCCGTTTTGCAATGAGCAGAGACAATGCCAATTAAGTCAGGTTACTCAGAACCCCATCCAGCTTACCCTTGAATGTTTGTGATACAAACCTCTCTGGGCAACCTGTTCCAGAGTTTCACCACCCTCATAGTAAAAAAAAATTCTTCCTTGTATATAGCCTGAACCTACCCACTTTTAGTGTAAAATCATTACCCATTGTTGTATCACTACAGGCCCTACTAAAAAGTCTGTCCCAATCTTTCTTATAAACCCTATAAGTATTGAAAAGCTGCAATAAGGTTTCCCCAGAGCCTTCTTTTCCTGAGGCTGAATAAACCAAACTCTCTCAGCCTTTCCTCATAGGAGAGGTGTTTCATCCCTCTTGTACAGCCTCTCATCTTTGTCATGATGGGAGAGTACTGGGATGGAGTTGGATATTTCATGAGGGGATGAGACAGACCCCTGCTCTCAACCATAACACTATAAAGCCTTATAGATACACCCAAAGCTTAAGAATATTACAGTACCTGATGATACCATGAGAGTGTTTTCAGAGTTGGGCTCCTTGGCATCTCTGCTCAGCCACACTTCTCCATATTCTCTTGGCTCATTTCCATTATCACTACAAACTCCAGAATTAAAATTGCAGGTTAAAATCAAAATATGCTAAGGGAGGAGAAGGCACGAGCCTGGTTCCTAGGATTCTAGGCATTTCACCTCTGTCTCCTAAACAACTTCCTTCCGTGCAACTACCACTGCTTGCAGTGGTACAGTACTGTCTTCACGGTTTTCTCTTCATGGCATTGTCTCTGCTTGATCATGAGGTTTGTTCAGAATTTGGTTACATTTAAAACTGCACCTTCCTCCTTCAAATTTAGTCAAAAATGGCAAACTAACAAATATTATATCCATATGAAGCCAAACTAATATATAACTTCAGCGTTTAGCTCTACTTTAATTCAGAAAAGAAGCAGGTAGTCTGTTGTAATTCAAGAGAAGACCCACAGAGTTGTATAGAAATAAAGGCTAATTCTCATGTTATGATACTACTTCAATATGTGCTAAGGTATGCCTTGCAATTCTAATGAAGACTCTTGCTGTAGCAAGTTACAGAAAACTATTATCATGCGCCTTCAGGCTTTAAGCAGAGTAAGGGTCTAATCTACACAGACTCTTGGAAAAACCAATATTAACATCAGAGTCAAAGCCTGATGAATCACAGCTGATTTAAAAATAGTGAAAAAAATAAATAAAAAAGAAATAGGAAAATCTCAGGAATATATATGAGTTGGGTAAAATGTAGTTTTTGTTGCATGATATATTTCTACATTTGCTGAAATGTATCTTTTACAGGCATGAATGCCAGCCTTTCTTACCCATAACTTCCCAAATACTGCATCTCAGTGGTTATTCCAGATCAACCCCCTGAAAAGCATTTGGATTCTCAATTCTGTTCATTAAATTTAGTTGCCATTAGATGCTGGTTAAGTCACTTCTGTGATAATATGAATTGTTCAGTCTGTGTGCCTTGACACAGGAATTGCTGCGTGAAATGCTGAGTTCTCTTTCCTGGGGTAAGGCAGCTGTAAATAGCCCTCTGATCTGCAAAGCAAAAAAGGTGCAGACCGTAAATAACCCGTCATTGTAAACAAAACAGGAGGACAGCACAGCATTTTTGGTCAGTGTGCCCAGGGAATTCAGAGAAATGTCTGTCATGTTGAATGACTGATGTATGCAACCTAGGCTATGGCATCTTACATCACAAAAGGTAGTGCATGACACTTCACTGACATGCTAGCCATATTTCACAACACTGTCCATTGCTATTTCACCATGTGGCAGCAATTTGTATCAGTCGGGTTTACAATCTGCCTTGGCTATTTGATAGCTAGCTTATCCATGAAGAACTCAGGAAGGCTAAACTGTTCACGCCTTACACATTCAGCTACGTGATATTTTATGTCTCATATAATGCTGGTTTTAGCTCTCTTCTGTATTCAGTACCTGGTAAGGAAGCCCACTGCACCATGGAAGAGCAACAAGTTCTATGTGGAAGTATGGTTCAAAGGATATGGAACTGTTGGAACAAGTCCAGAGGAGGGCCACAAGGATGATCAGGGGACTGGAGCACCTCATGAAGAGAGGCTGAGAAAGTTGGGGGTGCTCAGCCTGGAGAAGAGAAGGCTGTGTGGAGGCCTCATGGCAGCCTTCCAGTATCTGAAGGGGGCCTATAAAGATGCTGGGGAGGGACTATTCATTAGGGACTGTAGGGACAGGACAAGGGGTGACGTGTTAAAACTTGAACAGCAGAGGTTTAGAGTGGATATAAGGAAGAAATTTATTCCTGTTAGGGGGTGAGGCACTGGAATGGATTGCCCAGGAAGGTTGTGAATGCTCCATCCCTGGCAGTGTTCAAGGCCAGGTTGGAAGAAGCCTTGGGTGATACGGTTTAGTGTGAGGTGTCCCTGCCCATGGCAGGGGGGTTGGAACTAGAAGATCTTGAGGTCCTTTCCAACCCTAACTATTCTGTGATTCTATGATTCTATGACTAATGTCAGCTTGTTAGAGGAGGAGATATGTAAATCTGCTTTCCAGCACAACTGCAAGTAGTGCCTTCCATAGCAGGAAAGAGATAGATACTCTTCATTAGCTACTCTTTTCCTCAGTTTCACAGAGGTATGCAACGCAAGCACCTTCCCAAGACAGTGACTTTTCTAATTATTGCCATCAAAGTCATATCCAAATTATTTCACTGCCTGTTAATCTGTCATCATGCATTGGCAGCAAGATATATCATCTCAATGTTTACTATTTTTGCTGCTACTATTTTTTCATGTTTTTGGCATCATACCAGTGTTCCCTTTTAAGTAAGCTCATTGAACTAATCCAGCAAAACTTCCACTGAATCTAAAGCTTTGTGTGACCAGAGGGAGCAGGAGAAGTGCCAACATTGTCTCATGACAGACTCCATTGTAAGAAAAGGGAAAGGTGATTTACTGTAGTCCTAGATAGAGAGCAGTTCCAAAACTTACATATTCAAAAAAAAAAAAAAAAGAAGAAAATAAGTCCTGCAAGAAAGAAAAAATCTTGTCTGGCTGCAACCTTTCTTAGCATGTATGATTGTGTGTTTTAGATTGTTTTGTTTAGTTCTTTGTAGTCTAACAATGCTGCCTTGACAACTCCTTCAATTATTATTAAACTCCACAAATAATTATATAGGATATAAGAACTCTTTAGTTAACTCTCATTTTTTTTACTTTTCCCAATTTGTTTATTGAAGACATACTTTATGCTACAAGATTCCTTGATCAGTTCTTTTAATTGAAGTCTCCTCTTAGTTAACACCCTTATTATAGCTTTGTCTACATCTAGCCCAGGCTATTTACTTCTTTCTTATTCCTGTTGCTTCATCTTCTCTGCAGTTTTAATCAATTTTACTTCACAGATGAACTGACAGAGCAGTTTTACTTAAAAATACTCAGAGACAAGAATGTCTAACACTGTTCTCTGTGATTTAATTAATAAATCATAGCAAAAAAACATGGTAACTTAAGCAAAATTTCTTAATTTTCCTAAATTCCTTAAGCAAAAAAAAAAAAAAATCAGTACTAGATTTCCCTTATAAATATTCAGTGTGTTCATACTGAAAAGCTCTGTATAAAAGTTGGCAAGAGAAGGTTTAGGTAAATAGCTTTTAACTGCCATTATATGGAAATTAATAGTTTATTTTAGGAGAGTTTTCTCTATTGACAGCTGATCAGACTTTCATGCTTTATTGCTTTAAGTTCCGTATAGATAATTAGACCAATTCAAGAGGAAGCACAAACAGCATCAAATACAGATAAGGTTAAAGTTTGCTTGGTGTTGATGGAAATTACTACACAAAGTACAAGCTGTTTCACATGGACCTTTAATCCTGAAACAACCAACCAACTGACAAAACACAAAAACTGGCCTAGTCTTTTCACCTTGCCACTCAGCTATGCTTCACATTTTATCTACTGGGTTCCTGTAACAAAAACATTCCTTCAGTTACATTAATGGGAAAGTTACATAAACTCATCAAAAGGTAAAATTTGCACATGGAATAATTTCACTGCAGCTGATCTAAATGCCTGTTTCAATGTCTGTTAAACCCAGTACTGGTGTCTTGTTGCTTCTGATAATTTAACACCCAGACAGACCACTCTTTGTCATCAAATCTGATCTCCTTAGCTAGAATCCTTTTAACTTTTGGAACTGGAGTCTATTTTTAGGCTATTTTTTCCAACTTCAGTGAATACACCACTTTGTGGCTTGTTGAAATAGTTAACCAGTCATCATTAGCACATAGTTACCCAAATGGAAAGAAAAACTGTAAACAGAGACACCCATTTAGTTCAGTGGATTGGTGCTGGATAAAAAGGCTAATAGTTACACCATTTTTGCTGGTTCCAACTTGTTAGCAGTGTATTTAACCCAACTAGTTAACAGAATACCCAGAAATTATGAGATTCTGGCAGCTTTTCGACTGTTATTTATTTGCATTCCAGGACCAATAGTGATTTTGTTAACAGAAGACTTCTTCTCACAGGCTTTGCCAAATGGCTTGCTTTGAATGGTTAAGCCTTATAAGCAGCTTAATTTAAATAAAAGCAGCTGTAATAAGTGAAAAATCAAAGAAACTGAATTGTTCAAGTAAGTGTATAAAAACAACATGGCAGAAAATCAAACTGTGGCTTCCTCTTTTTGCTTTCATATTGATTTCAAGAAAAAGCAGCAGCAGATTGTTCCCCTGGTTTTCTTGCTCATAAATTCTCCATTTTTCTTAATGATTAAAACGTTGCTCCATTGCAAACAGCATTGTTTTATATATGGAATATTTAAACCCATAGAGATAAATAGATAGTTCCTCATAGCAATCAAATTTTATTTGAGAATCCACATTTTCTGGCTACTCTATCCAAAGTCTTCCAGCCAGTCAATTGCTATGATTCACAAAAGAGCACATACTTTTTACCTGTAGGATCTATGTCAAAGAAAATACGTGCATGATATGGCATAAAATTGAAATGACTCACCAATAAACGTTCTAGCCTTGTGTCAGTCTGCAATCAGTAGACCCTGAAGTTGGGGAGGTGAGAGATTGTTTATGTCCTTGCTGGTAGAAAGAAGGAGAGCATCCAAAGAACTACATGGAAAGAAATAAATGTCCAATTAGCAAGTTCTCCTAAGGAACTGGAACTGCACCCAGAAATACACACAAATTAAGTCCCCTTCTCTTCTGCCTAGTTACTTCATCTCTAAATGCTTTGTTGGCCCATTTACAACTGTGACAGGCAGCTTTAATTAAGATATTAAGCTTGAAGTTGTTCAAATTATTGTTTTCTAATTACTGTTTTGTTTTTTTTCCCTGGTTCCATATTTTTTTATTTGATTGTTTCCTGCAATGTAGTCTAACAATACATCCCTGATATAAAAGCAGTGTTGGCTGGAAATTTTTCAGTAGATGTTCGACAAGCTCAGTTTTGTTTCATCAATCATGTCAAGTGTTTTGCCATCAGTACGCTAATGGTAGCAGGAGATAGTTCTCCCTCACACAAATAGGAAAGACTTTAGGAAAGACTTTAGGATACCTCCTAGTACCCCTCTTCACAGAGGCCTCCTAACATTTCTATTTTTCTGCAGTCACCACTAATCTTACTGTAATCACTACTGCTCTTATTCCTGCAACTACATATAACAATAGCAAGCATACAGTCCTCTTTTCCTCTGTATCATACAAGACATAAGAAAATAGTATAAAATGACATTAGTTATTTGGCAACTAACAATCTTAGTATCAAGTAACATTAACAAACTCTATCATATCTGCACAGCAACAAATTGAGCAATAGTTCTCAAAAGGACAACCATCTTGCAGCCCATCCTGTGGCTGAAGAACCTTTAGCTACCCATTACAGGGTATTTGCTTCCTGTGTATATTCACATTACAGGTGCAAAGGGATCATTTTGCCCACCTGATTAACTCCAGCAGTGAAGGTACCATATGGGTAGGTTTCACAGCAAGTTGCATGAAGCTGCTATTGACTCCACCATATATCCTCAGCTGCTGAACTCTTGCTCCTGTCTAGGCCAAGCTAGGAAGATAGAATTGCTTGCACCTGCTTAGAATTTGTCACATGAGCACCACACTACCTCTTTGGCATGCAGGGTTATGCAGAACAAAGAAAGAGCACACCTTTGGGTTAAGTCTTGTAATTAGGCATGCTTTACTTCCTTAAAGTTCCAGAACAGAACCTTAAAGGTCACAGAATCATGGAAAGGTTGAGGTTGGAATGAACTTTGAGATTACCTGGTCCAATCCCTCTACTCAAGCAGGGTCACCTAGAGTCAGCTGCCCAGGACCATGTCCAGACAGTTTTTTAATATCTTCAAGGGTGAAGACTCTACAACTTCCTTGGACAATCTGTGCTTGGTCACCCTCACAGTGAGAGCATAATTTCCTGATGTTCAGGAGGAAAATACTGTTTCAGTTTGTGCCTATTGCCTCTGGTTTTGTCACTGGCCACCAAGGAAAAGAGCCTGGATCTATCTTCTTTACATTCTCCCTTCAAATATTTATACACATTAGTAAGTTTCTCCTGAGTCTTCTCCAGGCTGAACAGTCCTAGCTCTCTCAGCCTTTCCTCATAGGAGAGATACTCCTCCCTCTTAATCATTTTAGTGGCCCTTTTTTTTCAGTATGTCCATGTCTCTCCTGTACTGAGGAGCCCAGAATTGAACACAGCACTCCAAATGTGTCTCAAGTGCTGAGGAAAGGGGAAGTATCAGCCCGCATGGCATGCTGGCAACATGCCACCTGATGCAGCCCAGAAGGTTGTTAGAGGTCTTTGCTGCAAGGGCACATTGCTGGTTCACCGGGACATCAAGGTCCTTTCCAGCCAAGTTGCTCCCAGCTGGTCAGCCCCCACAGTCTTTGTGTATCTTTCCTGATTAGAGATCCTTCTGGCTCTGCTCAATTTATAATAATTTAAATCAGTGATCTTCCTTTTGGAATAATCGTTTCCTCCAAAATTGTTCTACCTACTGTTTTGCATTGTCCCCATTAATGTTCTGGTTAATAAGAACAATTGTGTGAACAAATCTCTCCCTCACCTAAAAGCATATCTGCTCAAGTACCTTTTTTAATTTTACTTTTGAAATAGTTGTCTTTGATTTATGATGTTTCAGTTAGGAATTGTTGGTGTGAAGATGATTATGAACAAAGTTTGGATTTCTGGAGAGGCTGAATGAACTTTGAAAGTGTTTATATAACCCTTAAAAGAAAGCAAACAAGGAAATACCTGAGGAGAGGAGAAAGAAGAAGTTTTTAGAAATATTTTCTGTAAATTGAGTTTTCAAAGAGTTTTCTAGGGAAATCAGTGAAGTTTGTGAAAGGCCATTAGTTGGTTGCTCATAAGTAAACTTGTATGTCCAGCTTTAGAATGAGCAGTTTCCTTTCTTTAAATATCCTGTAGGTGATTGTAACATGCACTTAATGCAAACAAACAACTATGATGGAGACTTTCAAAACCAAGATTATCTAAATCTGCTTTGAAGCACAGGCCTGGAAGTTAAAATTACTGTATTCAGCAGTTCTTTTTCTGTCAATCCTCATATATACCCATTGAACAAGCACTTTGGTGTGAATATCTTACTCCATGCATGCACTAACTAACAGGCAATTGAAGTGTTCTTTAACCTTTATAGATTTACTCCAACCATGACTGCTTAAAATGTGGAGCAATGTGCATTTATGTCACAATCTTCATATGAAACTTTTTTACCTTATCACTCAGGAAACTGCATTTTGACATTTTTGATAAAAAGCTGTGATGTAACTGAAGCCTTTTATTATTGTTGAGCTCTTGAGATTTGTGAATCATAATGAGGTTTTGAACAAAGTGTTTAATCCATGCTAATTCAGCACAGTCTCTGTCATGATCTTGTGATGGGTCTGTATAACAGATTTTATAGCTAACTATTCGTCTCAGTCTTGAATGGAGATGTTACCCCTTTATCACTAATGGTGAGTCAGCATGTTAACATAATCTTAAGAACACATTTCAAGTATCTTTAAATGCTCTTACCTCAAAATAAGGCTACAGAGCCAGTAGTGCATAAACATTTGTGTCTTTAGAAAGCACTCTTAGTATGGCCTGATAATCATGCTTACATTCTTGTGCAGTGCTAATTTCCTCCATTCAGATTGCAGTCTTTGTAACAAATTTAAATTACAAACAAATCAAAGTGTTCATGAAAAGTGCATTAGCTGCATAAGCTAGAAAGACAGAAATTGAATATGTGATTTATGCAAATTATGGAATTGCAAGTGCTTTCCAAATTAAGCTACTAATCTGTAATGTAAACATAGTAAAATATTGCAAAAAACATTCTTCGAGTGTAGCATGAAAAATGCTGTATAGCTACTGTATAAGAAGCTGTATTTCTGTTTTTGCCTCCTGACAACAGAGTTTATAATGCTGGAGAACACTCAACAAGGAATCAAATGCTTGACATATTTTGGTTTGTGACTTGTCATTTCTTCACTTCTGGTGGGAAACTGTCAGTCTTTGCATGAAAACCAAAAATTTTCATACAACACTTTACTCCATTTTGTTAATTTGGTAAACAAATTATTTAAGAGGTTACTTTTAAGATGATTTTAAACAAATCTATTCCTAACCACTGAAGGATCTCTCCTCTACAAGTGGTTGTGATCTCCTGTTGCTGAGATGTAGATTTGCTACTGGGCCTCTGCTCAGCACACAGAATTGGACACACACAAAATTGCCATCTTCTTGGACTTCACGTTGTCAGGCCATGATCCTCAGACCTTCAAATTATGGACTATATGTACTTATCATATTCTATTAGGTCCTCCACTGTCCAGGATCCTGAGGTAGTAAGACCTTTCCTATTCATCCTTGAACATACATTTGTTCACCCGTAAATGACCAAGGTATTACTTTGACTCTACAGCTCTAGATCCTGGTGGGAAAACAGGAGAAGTTCCTTCTGGTCCTTCTCTTGCCTTCCTGATCTTCTTTAACTCCAGCTGGGAAATGAAGCTGCTACTAGTAAAACCAGGGACATGCAATGCTGCTTTTATGAAACTAAGGCTCTGACCATCCTCCAGGCATTCAGGCAGAGGAATAAAACATCTATGAAATGGACTAGTTGCACAAATAAGTACCTGAGGGGGTTTTCTCCTCTTATGCCTATAGTTGGGCAGCAGAAAAAAATTATGTTTAGAAATGGTGACATATTGGACTGTTATTTATATATATATATACATTTACAATGAAATATGAAGAGACTTTGAAAATGTAGGATGGTTTATTTCTCATGGGTAGTCAATTAGATCCGTTTTTGTAACATTACTACTGAAATTGTAACTGCAAAACAAGCCTTTAACACCTAACAGTAAATTTGAGCAGGCTTATTCAAAGTGAGCTTGAGTCAATATAGTAATGGAAGCTTTCTGGACTCAGTTTGTGTATCATGTTGTCTACATAACTCCATTTTCTGCAGAAAAATAAATATTTAATTTCAGAGATATGGTACAAATCCCATCCACATTAATGAAGGAATTCTCTCTGACTCATAGAAAGGCCTGAAACATCCTTAGCAAGCTAGAGAACTGATTAACAGAGCAATGTGCAGTATTTCTTCTTGTTAGCATTTGGAGTACCAAAGAATTACACATAGGATTAAAATAGTCAAATTCATGTAGCTGCAATAGATGGTGTTGCATTAGAATACAAAGACAGTGCAACAACTTCCTTAATAAATTTATATTTAAAAATAAGCATGTATCATGTCTTTTATAGTACTTGGTATCTGCCTGCTGCCTCCTTTGATCAAATTAATTGTAGGCCCAAATGATGTGTTCTGGGAAATCAAATGTTGTGTCAGTACTTGGAGAATTGGCTTCTCTATTTAAGATCTTGTATGAATTATAATTAATACAGTCTGAATAGCTATACTAGGTCATATCAAAATTCCCTGTAGCCCTATATCCTGTTTCTGATGGGGCCCAAGAGGAAATAACAAGGTAAACCTTTATGGTAGTTCCCCTAACTGATCTCAGTCAGCAGTTTTAATAAACATTTCAGCTCCTATCCTTGCTAGAAAGGAAGACTTGGGTGTGATGATTTCTCTTATCTATAGGTGAATAAAAGTTTAAAGCTGCTTTCTGTTGAAGCTCAGTCATGTCTTAATCAATAATATTTCTATCAAAATATATTCCAGAAAGGTTCTGGATAGCATGGGACTCCTTTGTGCTTGAATGGCTGGAACATGAAGGTAGAAAAGGTCCTCATGTAAAATACACATGTGTGTATAATGTACATTTTTGGAAGATCAGTCATATACATAAAATGCATGCCTGGGGAGAGAGATGATTGGATACCTGGGATATGGCAACTACAGATATCTGTGAGTGGGGTTAGAATGCAGACATATACTCCTTTCAGGGAAACAGAGTTTCAAAACCACAAAGGGAGTGGAACACAAACTGTTAAATTGCAGTGAGACTTGCATGCTAAGTTGCAAAGGATCAATATGTTTGCACAATTAGAGAGCTATTTTTGAATATTTTTTTCCAGCATTTATTTTCCTGGCAACTACAAAGCTTCTTAAATGTGGAGATTAAATACAGTGATCATCTTATAATTATCAATTTGCTTTTAATTTCTGAAGAGGTTTTACAGACTGAATGCAATCTGAACATTTGAAAGCTTTTCCCTTGGAACACACCATCATTACATTCATTAAAATATCCCCCATGGAGTCAGCTTTTATCAAATAAATTATATGGTCTGTCATCCATTTGGCATTTTACAACTTTTGATCATTTGTTTCTCCTTTCAGTATTGTCAGGGAGAATTTATAGGTATTATGTAAGACTGTGTTTCACCAAGCTGCTCTCTGATAACATAGATTGAGTGCATCACCAGCTAAAAAGAAATTGTGCTCAAGTTAAAGAGAAGAGAGATGTTGATACTAAAATTTTTGTAGTGAGCTTAGAATACAGTACAGAGTGTCTGCAGAATAAAGCTTTTTCAAGAGTTTGTGCAGGTGTGTGATGAGAAAAACTCAAGATTTTCCCCATTTTTGAAAGTCTTCACTGTACATGAAATAAAGTGGTCTCTACCCTCTTCTGCACACTCCGGTTATATTCTTGTAGCAGAGTTTACAAACATATCTCAGTAGTCTTTCACTCAGTAATCTTTGTCCTTCAGATTGTTTTTCTAGTGATCTGCTGAAACCTTTGTTCTATTTGACCTTGTGGAAACATGTGTCTAGAATTGCCCTCCTGTTAATACCCTGCAAGTCAGTCAGAATACTAACCACTTCCTTGTTAATTTTTCTGTGAGCAAATTTAGCTTGCTTGACCCTACATCCCACTGAAGCCAGAAAACATACTATATTAAACAGTACACCTGAGTAGCCATTTGCATTTGTGGATGGATGAAGATTTGGCCTGTGCACTGTAAAATAGGAAGATTATTAGATTTCTGTGTTTTGCTACATGGATGTAAATCCTCACTACTTACAAGTATCAGGAATACAACTGAGAATGCTTTCTTGTTATGTGATGAAAATACATTGTGTACAGGTGCAGCATAAGCTTATTGAATCACGTAACCTCTGGCAATTCTATTTCACAAATAACATTTAATAGGGAGTAATACAAAATGAATTGTTACATTATGATGGGAAGTTTAACCTTGTAACCCTGACTTCTGGATACAGTGAAACATGAGTTGTAGTGTCATTTCATTTCTCACTATCAGATTGCCATGAAATGGAGTATTGTCACTACAACCTATTTGCTGTTTTACAGGAAACTGTGAAAAACACTCAGAAAATGCAGTATATAGCTGTTACTTTCTATCTTCTCTGACTTTTCTCTGACAGCACTGGAAGAAATACAGGATTTCTGTTTTCCCTTAGTCCATCTATTCCTACCTAGAATGGGAAATCTTTTCAGATTAACCACCTAATTAAATATACAGCACCAAGTGCGTGGTACAAAGGAGGATTTTAGTAAATTCTGGTGAAGAGGAGGCATCTGCAGGACCATCAAACTAAATCCAACGAATATGATTCCTGTTCTCATGCAAATGTTTCCATTAAGAAGGAATACTGAAAAAAAAAAAACCCACAGAAAATCATAATTTATGTAAAAAGGTCTCTAATTAAATTTTTTTATTCCTTGAGATGTCAACAGCTTCTCAGTGCTTGATGCCTCCATATATGAGTATTGGAGTATTACACATAGCTACATATATTTTTAATACCTCTTGTAACATTAAGGGGATTTTACCCCAGTAAAGGGTTTACCTCTTGTAAGGGGGGAAATTTCACCCCTTTACCTGTAAGTTTGACAAATTTGATACCATTTCAGGAAAGATGAGACCCATGAAACCGATTAACCTGTCAGTCTTCTACAGGCGCTCCAATAGACAGCACACTGTATCAGAGAGTGATCAATCATCCTATACAAGATACACAGCAACAGATTCAATCATCAAGTTAGAAATTTTCTATGTAAGTTTTTAAGAAAATTTAAAACCAATTTAAGTCTCTGGAAACTCACACAGGACAGATCTCAACTGAGAATTTTTATTAAATAATTCTGTGACAGCTTAAGGTTTGAAGATTACCATTAACAATATAATACACTAACTGCAAGAACAAGAACGAAAATAATACATAAAGCCAAATAAAAATTAATCATTAAATGTGCATAGAGTATAGTTCTTACCCAATAGGCGTCCCTATTGATGGAAGAAGACAGATTCAGCCCATCAACCTATCCCAGGCTAAATCTGCAAAAAAATCCAAATGCAAGGACAGATCCAACTCTTAAATTGTGTGGGGGCTGTTACACAGATTACAGAGGGAGCCAATCAGACCTCCAATGTGAAGCTGAGACTAGCAAAGAAATTTCTCTTATTTTCTTGGTATTTTCTACTTTTTTCAGTTTTTCAGAGATGGAATCTATTCTAATGGGACTGGCAGAGGCGTGTTTGGATGTACTGGGAACTCATTCTGGTGGGGACCTGAAAAAGTTTCTGTTCACCCCATATCTCTAAAACCAGAAAAAGCAAACACAGCTAGTTTTCATGTGGAGCTGAACTCCTCTGGGACAGAGTCAGAGATACTCCCTTGTATCACAGCTCTGCAAAATCTGGGCTCCTTTGTTGCCTTCAGCCTTCTGTTTGCTTTTCTTTTGAGGAAAAAAAGCATAGTTTAATGCATTGTGCAATAGACTAAAATTCCCAATAACTGAAGGCATACCTGTATGCACAAGACCATCCACATGACAGGGTGAGGCAGCCTGTTGAGGTAGATTTAATTATTGTCACCATCCCTAGGAGAGAAGATGCTTTAATGAGAGAAGGGTAAATAGTACTGTCTTCCAGGTAGAAGAGTAAAATTCTATAATATTTTATGGCTTTTCAGAAGCCTATCCAGATGACATATTACCAGGATGATCTTTCAACAAACTAAAACATTATGTGCATAATGATGAGTTTTGAATTCTCTTTGGTTTCACATTATCAAAGACACATCAATTGCATGCCATACAGGTTGAAAAGTACCGGGTCTATTGCTGCCTTTACATCTCTGATGCTTCTTTTGTGGGTACTTGATCATTTCAGGCAAATTGTCTGCAATCCTGTGAAATATATGTTCCTTTCCATGTGATAATAAAGACCAAAAGATCTCACTGACTTTGTTTAACTGTTCTTGTGTACATGTTAAAAGCAGAGCAATATCTCTATTTGTCAAGAGAACCAGCTTTCTTAAAGCATGTCTGCATGGTAAGGTACAGTGAGGTGATTATATGTTAACTCAGTCCAAGCTCTCAATTGTCAGGACATGAACTTGTTTCAGAGCCAAAGAAGTTCTGTTATCACAGTGCAGTGTCCCATATTAAGCTGTTTCTCATAGGCTTATTACTGCAGGTAAAGCCATGTTTTATTATCACCACATGAATGTATTCCAGCTGTACTACTGGTCTGTACTGCCACAATGTAGGCTGTAGGAAGACCCAGAGCAAAAAATGTTGCATATGGCTGCATGGACATGCATCTCTGTGCAGCACCCTGCATAAATGGGGCTGGAATATGGAGGTGGAATCTCCTGAAGGTATTAGTCAGATGCAAACTACAATTAGCAAAGTAGTTTCTACAACGTACCAGTGTAAAAATTAGAGTTAATTGATTTTTTTTATAGTATTAAACTATTGTGCTGTTGTGGATATGCTGCTGGTACTCATGCCAGCTACCCTGAGATATCTGCATTGCAACTGTGTTACTCATCAGAATGTGAGGCAGGCATTTCAGGACACCATCTGAAATCATTGCCATGCTCTGATGCTGATGTCTTAGCTTTGACTCCTTCTAGTTCTTTGGTATTGCCAAACCCACCCTGCAGATTAGAAGGCTAAGCTCCAGAAGGTGCCTCCTCAGGAAATGACCAAGGTGGCAACTTTGAGGACAAGTAAAGGACTGCTTTGTACCTGGATACCTCACTTGTAATGTGACCCAAATGTGAGTACTATTTCCGAAAGAACAGTGATGGCCACCTGAGGATTACCACTGGGATTGTGTGAGGAATGGCTTCAGCAGTGGCCTGATAATTTGAGTTTCTTGCTTTTACGTATGCTTACAACATTTTGGACTCAGGTAGCTTTCCAACTGGAAAAGAAGTACCTGCTAGACAGTTCACAGAGAGTTATTTTATATTTCTCAGAGCTGAAATAAAATAATTTCTGAATACAGCCTTGAGCTGTTCTTTGCATCATTTCGCCTAAAAAGACCCTTAGGCATTTTGAATGTAGCACTGATTGCAACCATCAAGACTTGCCTGAGGAGCTCTACCTGAAGTAATGCATTGCTACCTTGTAGCAGGGTTGTGCAAATGTTCGCAAAATGTTTGCACCGGTTTGGATTAGGGGACTGGTGTGAGCCTGAAGTACTATTAATACTCTCTCTATAAAAAGCTTTTTCTCTGACAATTACTGACATCTGGTCTGGCTCTTTCAGTGTTGCGTTTTTCTCTTTTTTTTTGCTCTTCTTTTCATAGCATCTTATTTAGAATGCCATTAGACCATACCCTGAATTGGCTGATAATTTACAGGCATTTCAAAGTAAAGGTTTTGTTCCATACTCAGGAACGTTACACGTATCATTGGATATCTTGTGTAACATGGCAGCACTATGTCACAGTAATAGCAGATCATTCTTTTGTTTGAATATATCAGCCCTCAGAACATCCAGGAAGGAAACTGGAACCTCAAATTTATCTTCTGCGAGTACTCTCTAAAATGGAGAGAAAATAGCAGGAACATACAGAAGGCTAAGTAGAAGGACAACAACATGCACAAGCGAATCCAAAAACTCAGTTCTTTCTTCCTCTGAAGAATAATGCTAAATAGATAATGTCAAAAAAAATTTTGATCAATGGAAAGAACCTTTGCCCACTAGAGAGCTCTTCCCACTAATATCTTCTGCCTGGGCACACACATCACAGGCAGCTCCAGATTACCTGCTTGCTATTCCTTATAGGATGGACACATTTGCTGAAGTTTTCACTGGTATCTTGAATAACATCCTTGACAGCGAATGCTGTACTCCATTAAAGCCCTGCCAGAACCAGTGCATACTGGTGGAGTTAAGGTCCCTTTGTTATATTTAAGCACATTCATAGTTTAAAGCATGTGAATTAAACCATTGATCTTAATGGGATAAAAAACTGAAGAGAATGTTTTCTAGCTGACAAGTGGGTTACAAAGAAGCTAATTTTAGAATTAGTTTGAAAAAGCAAGTAGTTCTGGGCTATGGGTATAACAAGCTCTAATTAGCATCTGTGAGAAATTGGAGGAGATTTGTAGAATAGTAGTTCACACACTTTATACTTTAAATAATAATTTGGTCTAAGTGTAATTACAAATCAGCTTTTGCTTCTCATTAATTTTCTACTTGATTACTAAATCCATTGTTCAAGCGTAAAGCAGAAAAAAAAAACACATTAGAAACTTTACACTCCACAAATGATAGAAGAAATTATAAAGGAAATGTATTCTTAATGAATAAAAGGACATTGATCCATGTGCAAAATATTGAGCCTGAATGAGATAAAATTGTACTGATTATTTTAACGCATAACCAGGAATAAATAAGTGAACCACTAAGCAGGCTCATATAACTTACTGGTGCTTTTTCAAATATTTTTTTCTTATCTGGATATTATTTTTCACCCATACTTGCTAAAATGCCTTATTTGTGAATCTCTTTTTTATGTTTGGCAATTGAAAATTATGTAAAATTGCTAGATTTATAATTGTTAAACTTCTTATGTAAAAGTATTTTAACATACTTTAGATCCAAAGAAGATGGTTTTGTTTAGTGTTTGCTTGCAAACTTTGAAGCTAAACCTTTAAAATAGTTTATGAATCATAAGATTTCTCATCCTCATGATTGCATGCATGAATCAAGCCATAATTGGCTGTTCTCTCCAGAAAGCAATATATCTATATACTATCTATCTGACACACTAGTTTAGTCAGGAAAATCTGAGCAAATAAGAGAATTCTTCTTCATTCCATTGTAGACTACAAGCTCAAACTGATAGTACCAAAGCACTGCCTTGTGATTCATATCTTTTCACAGGTGAGATATACTTTTTTGCATTCTTTGTAAGGTCAGTGTACTTTATTAGGACCCTGTTTATTGCATTCTTCATAACCACAATAGCTGGTTAAACCACTTTTGTGTAATTTTCTTTAAATATTTTGGATCAATTGTGAGCACAGGCTTTTGGTGAGAAAGATCTCACATGAATTTCCTCTATGGTGCATTCTCCTCCACATCCTTCTATAAGAGAACTGAAAAAATATTTGTAATGAACTTCTGGGAAAAGATTTCGGTTCACAACAGAAAACAAAAAAAAACAAAGAAAAACAACACAACAAATAAAACCTTTCTTCGTGTAGATGCAAAATCATCTCCTTTATTTTTGCTTTTTTTTTTCCTGCAGGTAAAAAACAAAACAAAACAAAACAAACCCTCTAAAACAAAAAAAAACAAAGACCCACAAACAAAAAAAAGCATGGAAAAACTTCATGAAAAAAAACCCAAACATTCTAGATGGAAATCAAGGAGGATACTATTTTCCAAATCTCTCTACTTAGGATTCTTCTGGTGTGAATGAAAAAGTTGAAATTAATTTAAGCGGGATGGGGTGGGATGGAAGAAGGGGAGAAATGAGTAAGCGGCTGCCTGGTTCCGAGTTACTGGCTGGGCTTAAATCATGCCATCAGATGACTCTTTTGCTACAGGATTTAAGAAATATCTAGATAAAGAGAAGTTTAAACATTAATTTAAAACTCTAACCATTCTAAAAGTTAATTTGGCAGCTGAGTGTTTGGCAAAGTCACTTCATTGCATCCACATGGTCAAAGAATGTAGCATGCTTTATGCACTTCCGAATCGAGTATACAGCACTTGAATCCTGATTTTCTTTTCCTCTCTCACAACAGTGGAAGACCTAGCAGGAAGTCATTGAGCTGTCTGATGTTGCTGAATATCCTGTTGAAAGCAGAACTGAGTCATTTCATATTGGTGCATTTGCGGGGGAGAGACATGAGCTTCTTCAGGGAAGATGAAACCATTTGTATCTTAGTGTTGTTAAATGCAGAGGGACAAAACAACCCCAACTACTCAAATGCCCAACCAACCAATCACCCGTACTCATTATTATTATATAGACTAGAATATACCAGAGAAATGGTTCAATTAAGTCACTCTTCAAAGCAGGCTGAAAATCACAGGCTAGGGGAAGAAATTACTGGTCTCTATCACAACACTTCTTAAAGACAGGCATTCAGTTAAAATATCACTTAAAATTCAAGTAGATGTGTGAATTAAAGCCCAACATGAGTGGGAGAAAAGTGGGGAGAGGAGAGGAAGTGGTTTTGGCAAAAAAGGCAAAGAAATGATTTCCATCTGAAGTTTCAGCTTCTGTTTTGTACTGCAACTTAATCTAAACAATTATCACCACAACTGCCAATTAATCAAGCATCCTGCAACTCATCATCTCTCAACAATCTCTCATTCTGCACACAAAAGAACATCTTTGCAATGATTTAGCAGGTGATCTTAGTCAACTCTTGTGAGTAATCTTCTTTTACCTTTGAATGAGAAAAATCACTCTGAGTGATAACAGCTGCCTGTATGGACATGAGAAGACCCATCATTCCTGCATTTCAAATGACAGTTTGGATTATGTACTTTCTTCTCCCTCCTACATACTTTTGAATACTTTTGTGTGTATATGCATTAACTGGTTTTATTTCCTTTGGTTGTTTGCAGTTCATTTTGATTTTAGTTTTTATTAGATGTGTCTGCAGGCTTCCCATCATATTCCAAAAGATGACTGAGCACTTTCTCAGAGTCATTGAAACTAAAGTAAACTATTAGCTTTCGCATCATGTAATAACAAAATACGATGTGAATGGTATGAGAAAATAAAAATTTTGTAACAGCACTCTTTCTGTGAGCTCTTAATTAGTTTGAAAATGTCATGAGACCAATTTTGTAGATGGGACATTGTCAGCCGATGAAGAGTTTTTCTCAAAGTTCAGAAAGAAATAGTGAAAGCATGAGGAATAGAAGATGGATCACCTCACTATTACAACCTTCCTACAAACATAAGGCCTGTTGCTCCTTTGCACCAATAAGCCCATAGGAAGCTTGTTGTGGTACAGAATGAAGAATGGGGTTGACTAAAGAATAGGGTTAATTGAAGAAAGGGATTGATTGAAGAATGGGGTTGTAAATTAGTAGGTTCGAGGATGTTAAGCTTTGTTGCCAGCTATAGAGATAAGGAAATGGCTAAGATAAGCATTGTGCCATATCTGTCCAGAGCGGGCATGGTGGTTGCTGACATGACAATGATCTTATAATGAAGTGATGAAGAGGAAGATGATGGAGAAATAACCATGGGGTCCCAAAGCTCACTACCACATTTCAGTGTGCATGCAGGAGGAATTCTCTGGAAGTATGATGCAATTTATAAGTAAGTCAATGAATATATATGTAATCTAATGAATATGTTTGTTTAAGGACAATATAATCACATCCTGGTTGATGCTCAGATGAGACACGCTACGAGGAGCTATTCCCCATATCTCCTAGCACCACAATAAAGAATACCTGCTTGTCAACTTAAACTTTGTTGGAGAGTCCCTGGAGATTTCTCTAAATCAGGAAACAGCTGTTTTGTACATTTAGAGAAAGTGAAGCAAAGTGCAATATTTTTTTAACTTTGGCCTTTTGGTAAAAACAAACAAATAAAAAGTACAGAATATACCACAACCATTCCGTCTGATCTTGAAAGTTAAGCAGAGTCAGGTCTGGGACTTGTCTAGGGTTAGACAACAATATAGGAGGACAAAGAGATTTTCCCTGAGATTGAACAATCATCAGTAGTAGGGTGTCTGGGATAGTATGGGCAGGTATCTAGGCCAGTGGGCCCCTCCAGTGCTTTGGAACTTCACCACTGAACAAGTGCAAAATCCACAAAAATTAGTAAAACACTTAAATGAGGTGTGTTGTCATCTTGGTCATACCAGAGACGTACAAATCATGGGGGCAGTTACCCGGAAGGGTTAGATCACTGCTTGGGTCAGGCTGGGTATCAGTCAGCAGGTGGTGAGTGGCTGTATTCTCTTCCCTTGTTATTTCCCTTATCCTTATTATTGGTGGTAGCAGTAGTGGTTTGTGTTATACAGGACTGCTCTTGTCTCAGCCCTTGGGAATTACATTCTTTCAATGCTCCTTCCCATACCTCCAGGAGCTGGGAGAGGAAGGGGTGGGGGAGTAAGCGAGCAGCTGGGTGGTTCTGGGTTGCCAGCTGGGCTTAAACAGCAACAGCTGGGTTTGTTTTGTTGTGCTTTTTGTAGTCATATTTAATTATTTTTCAAATGTCTTTCATCACTACATTTTATTACTTTCAGAGCGATTTGGGCTCGTTTGTCTTTTTTACTCAGAGGGAAGTCTGTCCACTTTAGATAGAAATGTGTTAATAAAGAATTTACCTTCAATAGGCTTATAAACAGATTAAGGTGAACACCATCAGACCATTTTTTGTTTGAGTGTTACTTATTCAGTGCAAAATGACCTACTCAAGTACTCTGGGCACTTCATTTTTGATCTTTGCCTTTTGTTGCTGCCATACCAGCCTATATGTGGTCTCTTCCATCAGCACTTTCCTTCTCTTTTGTGTCTCCAGCTTCTGACCTGTTCTCCAGGTCCTTTTTGACGCCTTCAGGCTTCCTCACCTTATCATGCCTTCCTTATTTCACACTTTCTTACTGTGACACTTTCATTACTGTCACCCCTTTTGAGACAGTTGTAGGAATGATTTTTTCCCAGATTTAATTGCTGTGTGTTTGTTATTCCTGCTGGTTGCCAGTGGAGCTGGACAGACCCAGTGTTGCATTTGCAAAATGTCCAGGCTGTCTACAGCTATGGACATCTTCTCTGGATAAAGTTGTCCTGCAGGAATACAGATTGATTTAGGTGTCTATAAAAAATGGGATTAGGTGCATACCAGTGAGAATGTTTCTACCGTACAAATCAAGTACCTTCCTCAGTCATATGAATTTTACTTGCTCACACTGCTGTAAAGCCTCAAGAGTGGCCCATGACCACTAGTCCTTTGAGTTACTTAACATCTCCTACAGAAGATTTATTTCCTCATGAAGATGAGATCAGGTTGTGCAACAGATGATCAGTGGCGAGAGTTAGGAATTTACTCTGGGTGCTGCCCTCAACTTCAAGTCTTGCTTTATACTCATGGTAATTTTGAGCAGGTTCTTTTTCCCAGTCATTTGACTGATCCAGTCCATATTTCAGTTCCTCTTGACAGCATCTCTTTCTCTGTCCTTTGTGATTTTACTTGAGGGAAATCAGTATTCAATAAAAAGCCTGAAGTTCAGAAGGCTGCAGAAAAGAAGCTGAAGTATATGGGGCTGTCTGCTTCTAATAATTTTCAAGACTTGCATGAATTTTTATATTCTATAGAAACAACCCTACGACTCAAATTTTCCTTGACTTTTTTTTTAATATTACAAGTAACTTTTTCCAAATGCATTAACTGTTATTCCAGCATTATAGACTGAAATACTGACAAATACTCCTGCTGTAATAGACTCTCTCCTCTTTTCTAAGAACTGGATTTAATTTTGACATGAGCCTGCACTGTAAGTGAAGGGTGATTAACTTAATAAGATTTTCACCTTAGAAAAAATCTGGTAGTATGAATCGTTGTCTGAGAAATCTATCATTCTATTTTCTGTCATTTACTAAAGGCCTACAGATTTAAAATAAAACCATTTTTCTTTGATCTGAAACACAAAATTTTTTACCATTATGTTCATTTTACAATTTTTACCATTATGTATTTTAAGGGTTTCTGAATTAGTTTAATATATGTGGTATTTTTTTCATCTGGCTACTCTTAACTTGCTCAGGCTTTTTTTTTTTTAATTTTGGAAGACTTATATTTTAGTTTGAATATAATTTTTCTTGTTCTCTGGGTAACCTATTTGACATAGATAGTACAGGACACTAGCTGTGTCCTAATTTTGGGCAGAAATCAGAAAGGGAAAAAATCAAGAAGTCATTGAAACAGAATTCAGCCACAGCAACAACACGTTTTTTGGCTGGAAAGCATGCAGCAGAGGAACTTAGATGTTTCCAGGTGTCCACCACAAAAATGGTGTTTCAGTTGAAATCCAGTACTGACTTTCAGTTTGTGGAACTTAGAAAGAGGGATGTGTCTGAAATTATGTTGTAGCTGGTATTCAGGTGTAATGTTTTTACTAGGATGTTATGGTCAAAAGAGTTCAGATAATGTAACATTTAAATGTTGTTGGAGCATATGTCTTTAAACTTCTGTAAGTTGCTGTCTAAAAGTTAACTTTGTTGGAAACTCAAATAACTCAGTATTTTGGCTGAAATACCGAGGGAATTTGGACTTTAGATCCAATGTGGATATGCTGCCTTATGGGAATTTGTGTGCCTAGTGTTAATGTTTTTCTGTGATTACTTATGTCAGAGATTTCAGGGAATGCACTTTTCAAGACATGTATCTATTAATAGATATCAGATGTCTGTAATGAAGATCTGGACTTGTTTGGGGATGGGTCCCAGAAATACCTAAGTCAAAAGAATGACATTTTCATTAGAGCAAGTGGACTCATAGAATCATGGGATCATAGAACGGTTTGGATTAGAAGGGTGTCTTGGAGGAATCAGATGCTTCACTTACAAGGGAGAAGCAACAATATACCTTATTGGTAAAACAAAATTCAATAGCAAATATGATTGTGGTTTAATATGATTTAACAGCAAAATTAATTTGATTATGTACTTTATAGAGGACAAAGCTAGATAAAACATTCAGGGAGAGACCTTCCCAATGACATATGAGGTCCAGGGAAGTTTAGGTTTGTCTGGATCCACTTCTAGTCCCAGCCTTGGTCATTGGTTTATGTCTAAAGGAATGTATAGATACATATGCACAATTTATCCATTACACCAGTCAATATTTCAAGGTTTAGCATGTTATTAGTCACTGTCACTGAGGCCCACAAGATTGACTTAGGTTACAAACCCCAAAGGAAGTTTATTCTAACAAAAAATCATTTAATACTCTGACAACATTAGTAAATTACAGGTTATAGATGCAACGTTGAATCAAATAGTATAAAAATAACTTAAGCTTAAGTTTTAAAGGGAATTAACCTAAAGTGTGTTTCACTCACCAGTTAAGATGAGGATTCTACCTTGTCTACCTCGAGGAGTTACTTCAGGTGGCATCTTAGCCCAAATGGAGAGTTCTTGACTGCAGATCTGTTTCTCCAAGGAAGACTGGCTCAACTCTCATCCTCTGGTAGGGCCCCATTTATACCCTAGTTGAATTTGATCTGTCATCAAAAAATCATGTTTGAGAGCTTTTGACCAAAGTATGTCCAGGTGGAGATTTTGAAAATCTAAGGACTTTTAGGAAGACAAAAGAATTTATTGCTGTCCTGGGTTTAGCAGTAGCAGTCAATTTTTTCTCCTTCTTAGTAGCTGGTGAAGCACTGTGTTTTGACTTACAGCCTGGGAACAGAGCTGATAACACCAATGTCTTTAGTTGTTGCTAACTAATGTTTACTCTGACCAAGGACTCTGTGAGTCTCATACTCTGCCAGGGATGAGGGGAGGCCAGGAGGAAGCAGAGACAGAACACCTGACCCAAACTAGCCAAAGAGGTATTCCATACCAGAACACGTCATGCCTGGGGAGGTAACTGGGAGGTTCCCGGAAGGGTTCGCTCTCTTCTGGGTTGGACTCATTTTGGCAGGTGATATCATATTCTCTTCCCTTGTTATTTCTCTTATCATTATTATTATTGGTGGTAGCAGTAGTGGTTTGTGTTATACCTTAGTTACTGGACTGTTCTTATCTCAACCCATGGGAGTTACATTCTTTCGATTCTCCTCCCCATCCCTCTGGGAGCAGGATGGGGGGAGGAAGGAAAGAAAGGGGGGAGGGGGACAGAGAGACTGTGTGGTTGGATTTAAACCATGACAGTTGCCAAAATTATAAAAACACATTATTCTTCTGAAAACTTGTGTCTCAGTTAACTCCTTACGTAGGATTTATAGATAATATAAACTTTAAGCTAAGCATTTCCATCTCATGTTTATCCAATTCTATTAATTATGCCTGTGAAATATGTCTAGATCAATTAAGAAAATTAAGCCAGTCATGACTCTTATGAAAGCTGTTGGCCAGATGGTTCCCAGAATTAAATCATGTCACACCTAGGGTTTTAAAATAGTTACAACAATGACTGAATATAAAGCCACATTCTCTTAGAGATAAAATGTATGAGTGCATTTTAGCATGTAAGACTTTTTTTTGTAGTTATTTATTTTTAACTCTCCACAAAAATTCTGACAGCCCAGTGCTTTTGGATAGCATATCTCCTCTTGTATTTCACAGATAACTGCACTTTAAATGCAACAATTGTCTGTAAAGCCTGATAAGGAGGCAGATATCAGTGCTGGAGGAGGCATCTTTCACAGTATTTTGGGACGGAAAGAAGACATGTTAACTTTTCCACTGATGTAGACTTGCATGAAAGGAAATGATTTCTTTTGCTTGGACCAAGGATCAAGTGGAAGTCACTTTAATCTACTGTTGCAATAATTACAGCTCAAAGGAAAACAAGCGAAGATGAGAAGAGTGTGATTTATACACTCTTGTGTGCTATTTGCAAATGTGGGCAACAGAATCAAAAGATGTTCATGCAGTCAGATCTGCACCCTAACAATGTCTGCACAAGTGCTGATTTGACTGGTTATTCAGATAAAGGTCCTGATAAACTACTTCTTGCTATATACTAAAATACCATACTCATTATACCATATACTAAAATACTATATGCAATATATTTTATATAATGTGTTCTGTAAAGAATCTATAACAATGAGTTTTGAATGACTTACAACACCTCATATCCCTACAGTGGATTTTAACAAAGGTTCTGGACTCACCCCTAACTTCAGTACTTCAGTTTTCAGAATGAAAAAAGATTGTATAAATGGATGGTGCAATTTTTTGCAGTTTCTCAAATTCCAAAATCTGAAGTCACTGATTTTGAGAGAGACACAAATGTCTAAATGCTAATCTCATTTTGGGAAAAAAAAACATGTACTCCTAAGTTAACTAAAGACATTTTGAAAATTTGATCCTTGGGCACATCAGATAAGTGGGATGAAAGGTAGTTTCTGTCTCCATGTTTCTCCATGATTAGTGTGTTCTGTACAGTGTGTTGTCTGACAGCATTAGTTTGAAGTATTGCTCTCATGTACGTTTCTGTCTGGTCATTTGTTCCCCTGGCTATCAAGTTTGTGCTAAGCATAATTACAAAGAGAAGAACAAATTGCTTAAAATATGCTACGTAGCTTTGAATTGTTCCTGCTTATAAAAGAAGAAGGTGAAATATTAAATTAGTTTTACCCCTCCCCCAACAAAATGCTAGTATCTATATGCACAAAATGTCTTGGGGGGAAAGGAAAATGGAGGGCTGTAATTATAACAAAGTTATAGCAAGCTGAAATGCCTTGTCATTGCAAATAGTCTGTCTAAGGGCTGCACTGGGAAGCATTAATATTTAAAGATATTCTTTAGGACATTTCCAGCAGCTCAGTGAGAAACATCTTTGGCTACTTGGCACATAAATATTTCAAGATGTCAATATTTTGCACACATAGAGAAACACCTTAACTCACTGTAGGGAAATCAAGGGTAAATGTCTTTCCATGCTCACCACACTATCAAGCTATTGGATTTATAGGAGATATTTCAAGCATAGAAAAACTCACAACAGTTGCATCTAATTTCATTTCAGGTTCTTATGTAGCCTTGACTTCTAAAAAATCACTCTAGAAAGTCAGTATCTACAAGTCTGAAGTAAAATTAACAAACCTAAGAGGAGAAGATCAAACATGAAAGTAAAGAAAATGAAGCAGGCAAATAATCTTTTAAGCAATGATGGAACAGTCATTTGGTGATCTTGATAATTTTAATTTTTTTTTTTTAAGGAGCAATTATTGACTCTGCTGAGGCAGACAGTTTATGGCAACTTGGGCAAAAAGCATCAGTCACAAAAAGCAAGTTGTCAATCAGTTTTGAAATTCAAGTTACTTTATGACCTATGCTACTCTTTAGCTTCTGCTGTCCAGGAGCAAAGGGATGGATGTGCCATCTGTTTGACAATCCTATTCCGTGGATTTCTTCCCATCATTCTCTTTACAACATTCATTCAAATAGCTGAAATATTGACAAGACGTGTCTATAAAACCTTTGGTTTTGTCATTGTTCCTTAAATATCTCATTCAGTCATAACGTGTTGTGGAAGCTGACGCAGCTTTCATTGACATTGTAACTAAAAGGATATATTTATGTAATCTGATGTTAGAGAGCCAATCTTCATTATGTTTGCCTGTTGAATAAGAGAATATTAGCTTTTACTTACCTTTATTCAGCACATATAACTTCTACTGGAAGAATAACTAACAGTGAAACACAGGAGTCAGCAAACAGTACTTCAGGGAAGGATATAAAATTGAAGCGAATCACAAGTTGAAGATAAGTCAACAGTGTTTTATTTTTGGATGTCATAGGAGAAATTGCAAATGCTTAGAAATGGAAACATGATGCCAGCAACATGGAGTAATTCACTTTAGTCTTATTGAGGGGTTAGTGCTAGGGCTTTATATGCTTATGGCAAATACACCTGGAGAAAGGTTTGAAATGATTGATGTGAAAATAGCAATGAGAATGAACAGTGATCTAGAAAACATGATCCAAGAGAGAAAGCTGGAAATGAGATACAAAGGTTGTCTCATCTAGATCAGAGGAAAAAATGGAGGAGGATGTTTGCCTTAGAAAAATAAACAAATTTCATCTATTTCTATGTGCATTCTGTGTAGGAAAATGAGTAGCAGGCTCAAATTAGAACATAAGAAAAGAAGCTAGGAAAATAATTTCAACTTTGCCTGTGATACTTTTAGTCTCACAGGTTTAAAACTTGTGTTAGAAAAATGTCCTTCAATAATGATTGAGATAGCCTTGGGCAAAAGCGTGGTTTAGGTGGCATCTGGACTGCCTAACCAGTTTTTTGTTTGTTTTGGTTTGTTGTTTGGGTTTTTTTTTGTGGTTTAATTGTCTGGAAAATCAGAAGCAAAACCAAGGTCTGATTTTTTTTACCCATCTACACTATTAATGCTCTGGGGTGCTACCTTCCATGGCTTGAAGTATCTTGTATTTGGTCAGATTAAGCTCTTAATATTATTCAGTTTCCATTTGCTCAGTACCAACAAAGAAATTTTTGCAAACAGTGGGTTAGGTTTTTCAATATTTAGTTCCACAGAATGCCTGGAGGATTTCCTCAGGACAGAAATAACATTTGGCAGATTTAGTGGAATTTTCTTGGGGTAAGGGTAAATATTTGACATCTACCCGTAGGTAATGGAACTGATCTTGACAAGCTGTTTACCACCAGTACTCTAGATGATTGCTTCAGATCAGGATAGAAGTTTAAAAAAGTATATTTTACCTCTCTTCCAAAACATTCATTCATATTTATCTATTCAATTTTGAGGCTACTTTCTCTATTTTATCACCAGAAAGACAAATGTCTGTAACGCTTTTATCCTATCCAAGCAGCTTATTATGGAATGTGATGCTGAAGGGCTATATAAATAATTAACCATAGCTATACCATTGCATGTTAGGGTGAGGGCTCTTTCTTGTTATCACAGGAGAAATGGCACAGCTATGGAAAGTCATGCATATGCTTACTTGATAATATTGCAGAGAGTGTCCACTTGTACCTCCATAGGAAAATTCACTTCAGGTTAAACTCTTTTTAGATATGAACAGTCAGTATCACTTTAAATCAATAATTGTCATTGTTATCACATGTGACAGTTACAAACTCCATCTCAGAGTAGCTTCAGAATGAGAAATCCAAAGAATTGTCGAGGGGTCAGTGGAGCTCCTCTGATCGTTCTAGCCAGAGAGTCTTACCCTATTTGATCTGTTAGTGGCAGTAAAAATGGGGCTTGAAAAGCTTGCACCTCTTTCTCATGTATTTAACATATTTTGAAAGGTTTACCCCGGGGAGAGAAAAATTATGAAAGCCCTTGGGGTCATGAGTGTTGTCAAACATTTTCTCAGTGAATTATGCTAAATGACTCTTTTGCCCTTTGTTGCATTTTCAAAATTTGGTTTTGATTTGGTTCAGGTCATGTTATACATGGATGTTCCTACAAAACCTCATTCTTTAATGGTCAGAATTTAATTCAGTAGAGATCCTAAATGGTACAATTTTGAGCACTTACCGTAATGGAGTCAATATTGTCAATATTGTTTGTATCATGCTGTGGACACTAATTTGATTTAATACCACCAAACTCAATTAGAAGCAATTAATTCTCACTATTATTTTAGTAGCAGAAGTATATGAATATAATGAGAATACACTGAGAAGCTCTGAAAAACCAGTTAAATTATCAGTTCAGTGCATGTTAGTGTGGCAGTAACCATCTGGATTTCCCTAGCTACCCCTGTATGGTCTGCCTAAGTGTTCTAGAAAGACTATTATCCTTGATTAGTTTGGAAGCACAGATAATTCATTATCCTCCAGGAAGCCAGAAAATGTTTTAAAGCTTTTAATAACTCTCATAAAAAGAAGAATAAAATTAGAGGACACCATGAAAAAATTGCATAAGTGACCAACATACTCTTACTGGTGGAGTTTTCAGAATTATGTATTGACATGCAGCATTAGCATTAACAGCAAATGAAGTTAGTTTCTTTTTCATGGAGTGCATAGTGTATATATAAGAAGATAGCACTGATTGCACTTGGATGTTTGTTTACACAACATGATAAGTGTCTCCAGTATCTGATTTAGATAGGATCCTTGATTTTGTTTTATTCTACTTAATCTGGGATTAGCTCAGTCTTTCACTGCAGCTACGAAATGTAGCTAGGCTACAGTTGCTTGAAGATACTATTCCTCAAAAAGTTATCCTGACTTCAGGATTTATGAATTTTCCTAGTAATGAGACACAGAAACAAGTTGCACCATATTTTGTGAGCTATATGTAGGATAGATATGTGGTAATATCAGGCAGCTTTATATGACCTTCCTGGTTCTTCATTTCCTATAAGAAGAATGAGGAAAAAAATCAAAGAGAAGTGTGAGATGTAGTGAAAGGAAAAAACCAGGCAAAACTGCTTGCCTGCATTAACCTGTGTGAGGACTCAGCTGGTCGATCAGTCCATAAAAACCTGAAATAGCTGCTGGAAAAGATACTGGATGGACAGCAGCTCTGTTCAGAGATATGTTGGTGTTTGCTTTAGTGATAAGCAGAAAGGGATTTTTAGAAACTAGACTAGGAAAGATGCTACATGGCCTCTGTCAGCTTGTCCATCTACAGCTACTCTGCTATCTTCCTCTTTTTCCTTGTAGTTACCATAGAGAATTCTCTTTTTTGATCTCTAACTGTTTGTGCAAAGTGAGTGCAAAGATGGGGACAGTGGAGAACAGGGAACACAGATATTCTCAGGATGCTAAAGGCACATGAAAGGTGCACCATGCATGAGGTGGATAAACAGAACAAAATCTTGCCATGGTTTTAGACAGTCCATTTCAGGTTTTGACATACTCATTGACATCATTAATTGACTGCATGATGCTAGCAGTCACCCGTGAGTTTTTCTTTATGTGTTGTCAAAAAAACCTGCATCCAAAATATAAGCTTCTTCACTGATGGTTCATGTTCCTGTACACATAACCATAAAAGTGGCTGGAAGCTGGAACTAAATGCCTCTGGACACCCCCAGAAGGAATCAGGAAATTTCAGAAGATAAGTGAAAGTAGCTCTTGGAGTTTGTGACTGAATTCAGAGTGCCCCTGTGGTACCACCATGGAATTGCCAGCATCCTTCCTTATTTCTGAGGAAAGCAAAACTTGATTTCATTTACATGTGATGTCATTTGTTCCCACCTACCCAACAGTAAGCATATGTGCTTGTCTATATAGTGCTGAAACAGGAAGGAGTGGGAGAACTTATTGCATGTACTTAAACATTGTGCCAGATAAGCACAGCACCAATATTGTCTAAATAAATTACATCTCCAGGCTTACAGATGGATGACTAAATTCCACACAGGGCTTCTTAGAGGTTGCATTTGTGTGTCTTGTCAACAGCTTACTGTAGTGGTACAGTTTTGAGACAAAAATGTGGATGCTTGACAGACTTGCGTTGCTGATAAAATAAAAAAAATAAATGTACTGGTTACCCCAAGGCTTGGTGTCCCAGGATTGTTCAACTTTTAGACTGTGCTGATATTCAAGCTGCTATAGGGTCATGTCTACTTAGTGAAGTCTTCTTACATGAAGATCTGTGGTTATGAGGCCCAGTTCATTGTTACATGAAGAACTGCAGTTCCTCCTGTTCACTTAAATAAAACTATGCATGTGGGCCAAAATGGAAATCCAGTGGTATCATGGAGAAGCATGGAAGCATGTGAAAGTCCTAAGAACATGTTTTCCCATGAAGCTAACTATAGGCAAAGGGGAAGGAACAATGAAGGAGTTTCTGTCATGAATTCTGTGGATCAGGATGTATTATAAGTAATAATGCAATTCATACAAAAAGACCAGAAGGGGACATTTATACTGCATAGTTAACCAATGCACATAAAACCTCAGTGCAGAACAGATATCTACTCCAGTAATCGGCAGTCACACAATCATTTTTCAAAGAACACAATGTAATATCAGAGATCTTTATTCCTATCTTCTGCTAGTGAGTGCTACTCTGGGACTGGCAGACAAACAGTCTTTCAAATTCATTTATATGTCAGTTATGAAATGAATGAGGCAAAACCATGAAATGAATTGAAACTTGTTTTGCAGATGATCAGTCTTTCATTTGTCATCTTCCCCGCTGGATAAAAGGCAGGGACTGAAATAAGAAAGGAAGGAAATTATTAAAGAAGTCTAAGCAGAGAACCTGCCTCAGCTTGTGCCAGCTATCAGTCCCTATCTATTCTCCCTGCTGGTGGAAGTATCACTGGGACCACTCATAGCCCACCAGTGCTTTAGGAACACAATTTTGGAAATGGGGTGCTTGCAATTATTTTATAACTAAATAAGAAAAAAATGTCCTTGAAGCTTAAGGTGAACGAAAATTTGTGTAGGGCTGAGCATCATACAGATTAATTGGGATGTTCTTTTTCACTGTAGTTTAGATGTGACATTAAAGCATGCAGGACCCTTATGTTATACTCTTAGATTTGAGATTGACTCATGTCATTAAACATGATGACACAAATGTTGCTCATTCATGCCACTATGAAGTTAAGTTTACAGTGGTACAATCAGTATTACCATTTATTCTATCTAAGCTCAGCATTACTAATTGTATCACTATAAAGCTATCTTCTAGTTATATAAACAGTACAGATAATGCTGTCAGGCATTGGTATTAATGCTGCAAATAAACCAAAACCATTTTATCTGCATATCTTTTATGGTGTAAATCTCATATGCAAATATTAGGGGAAAGCGTACCATTGTAATATTTGATTTTGTGGCCACTTATTTTTATTGCTGGAGAATGAGACAAGGGAGTGTCCTTGCACTTCCCTCTGGCTGAAATATTTATTACCATATTTGCTTTCATAAATGTCCGATTATAGCATCTCCAGCTAGAGATGAGCAGCAAGTACAGTTCCAAGGGCAGGTCCCACTCTGGGGACATGCAAGCAGGAGAAGTTCAGTTTCTGGGTGAATGGATGGTATAACTCTTATATAAAAGAGGTAACTCCTCTTTTTCCTGGAAGAGGTAGTGGAAGTGCAGTTGGGAAAGCAATCATTTTGACTAGAGACTGTACCTTGTGGTTTTGTTGCCTCCTGAGCACAGCAGAAAACAAAAAATGAAAGAGCCTCCCTGTGAGTTTGTATTGTGCCCTGTTGACAGATTCCCATCTTGTTTATTGCCTCCAGTAAGTTTTTAGGGTGGGAAAAGACCTCAGACCTGTAATGGAAGAATAAAGGGGAAATTTGTCTCTCACACACTTTTACTGCTAATTTTCCATTCAGTCATAAAGAATTGCAAGTATTAGTCATGAAGAGTCATGAGGCCCTTAAACTAAAGGTGCCAGGTAGAGGAACCTCAATCAATCCTAACTCTACCTTTTGTAAGAGTGGCACAATCCACTCCATGTCATCTGCCATCATATGAGCTGCTGGCTCCCAGCAGGTCTTGGTGCTTCCCTGGGTTTCTCTAGCTCAGGAAAATGAGGTTCTACAAAGATAAAGCAGTATGGTCCCCACGGTGCTCCTTATGGGTCTGTAGTCCTTCCAGACAGGAAAAGAAAGTGAGGAATTGTAATGTCATCTGGGATGACAAACAAGGAAAAAGAGCCTCTCACTGGAAAATGAGATCAGCTTTTAGTCTAGATCTATTTGCCACATTTTTACGTGTTATGTATTTCAAGATTTGATGAATATAATAAAGCAAAAACCAATACCTTTTTTTTTATACTTCATATCAAGTCAATTTATTTTACCATTGACTTTCTTTAAAGTGAGAAACCATGCACGGATGGAATATATGTAATCTCTTGATCTGAAAACAGGCTGATAGACACAACATAAAACTTGCTTTAAGTGCTATATTTTTATGTTAGCCTTCTTCATTATTCTTTCTAAACAGGAAAAGTTAATTTAAAGGATCTACCTGGGTACAATTTAATCACTTATACAATAATGAAGCACTTTTTAAAGAGTTCAGTTAGCTCTTCTCTGAAGTGAGTAGTGATGTAACGAGTGGTGTCCCTCAGGGATTGGTGTTGGGACCGATCTTGTTTAACATCCTTGTTGGTGACATGGACAGTGGGACTGAGTACGCCCTCAGCAAGTTTGCCGATGACACCAAGCTGTGTGGTTCGGCTGACACGCTGGAGGGAAGGAATGCCATCCAGAGGGACCTTGACACACTTGTGAGGTGGGCTGATGCCAACCTTATGAAGTTTAATTATGCCAAGTGCAAGGTCCTACAGCTGGGTTTGAGCAATCCCAGGCACAGCTACAGGTTGGACAAAAGAGAAGTTCAGAGCAGCCCTGCAGAGAAGGACTTGGAGGTGTTGGTTGAGAAAATGAACATGAGCTGACTTCAGTGTGTGGTCGCAGGCCAGAAAGCTAACCATATCCTAGGTTGCATCAAAAGGAGTGTGACCAGCAGGTCAAAGGAAGTGATCCTGCCCCTCTACTCTGCTCCTGTGAGAGCTCACCTGGAGTATTGTGTGCAGTTCTGGTGTCCTCAACATAAAAAGGACATGGAACTGTTGGAACAAGTCCAGAGGAGGCCACGAGGATGATCAGGGGACTGGAGCACCTCCCATATGAAGACAGGCTGAGAAAGTTGGGGCTGTTTAGCCTGGAGAAGAGAAGGCTGCATGGAGACGTCATAGCAGCCTTCCTGTATCTGAATGGGGCCTACAGGGATGCTGGGGATGGAGTCTTCATTAGGGACTGTAGGGACAGGACAAGGGGTAACGGGTTAAAACTTAAACAGTGGAGGTTTAGATTGGATATAAGGAAGAAGTTCTTTATTGTGAGGGTGGTGAGGTACTGGAATGGGTTGCCCAGGGAAGTTGTGAATGCTCCATCCCTGGCGGTGTTCAAGGCCAGGTTGGATGAAGCCTTGGGTGATATGGTTTAGTGTGGGGTGTCCCTGCCCATGGCAGGGGGGTTGGAATTAGATGATCTTAAGGTCCTTTCCAACCCTAACTATTCTATGATTCTATGCTTTGAGCTTAGTATGACTTACCATTGTTATGCCTAGAATGTGTGCCCAAGTAAAATTGGTTTGGTTGAATGAAAGGAGTTCACCAAATTGAGAACAAAATATTCACTTTCCCAAATAGATGATAAAGAATATTAATTGATTACCCCATGATATTCAAATTTTTCTATCTTATTAGGAAAAAGAAAAAAAAGAGTATAATGTAAATATCCATGCAGCAAAATACCTTAAGACATCAAGCTAATGCTCTGAAGAACAAGATACGCAAGGCAGAGAGAAAATAGGAAGCTTAATAACATCAAGTGATTATAGGACATCAGAAGGCACAAGGCAATTTGTGCACTGTGAATCCAGATTGATCTTTACAGTGTTTCTTCAGTTGCATGTGTATAGCTGCTGTACTCATGATTTGCAGACTATATTAAGAGCCTTTTGTTCTGTCAAAGAGGTTCTGCTACTTGAACTTTGGTAGAAACCATCCCTTTATGGCTTGTGAAGGAAACATACAGGTTAGCAGTCAGTTTCTTGGTTTTCCAAGTAATTTGGTATGTTCTACTTGTTTGTTAGTTAGAAATTGTCTGTAGCTGCTGCAATTGTAAAGAATTCCTTGCAAATATGATCTGAAAGTAGCCAATACAATTATATATGCTTGAGTGTGCCAAAAGCCTGAAGCACTGTGAGAATAGCCCTTTTCAGCTTCATATATTAGCTCAAATGCTAGTGATGACACTTCAAATGTTAAAATAACTGTTTACTTCTTCATTGAAGCACGGAAAGGAAACAGTAGAAATAAACATCTGTGTGATCTAGTCCAAGTGAAAACTCTTTCTTGGGTGCAGCAGGTGAGCAATGCTTGGTAGATAGCCACACTTTATGTCTTTTTTGCCTGGCAGGAGAAGGTAGGACTTAAATGCCCAGCAATACTTTCTTCTTTGCTGATGAGGGTGCATTTCAACTTTCAGACAAAGGATGCTGAACTTCATCACTTCACACATCAAAAAAAGTGAATCAGAAATCACACAAACCCTAGCAACCTCTGCAAACAAAACTTTGTATTTTCTCTCAGCTCTGAAGTATACTTTTCTCAAAGCAATGAACAACTCGTTTTACACCAGCAAAGAATGGGGATCAGCAAAAACTTGGCTTCAGTATTCCTTTTTCTCTCCCACATTAATTCTTTTTCCAAAGTGCCAGGAAATGCAAGAAGGTGGCTTTGTTCCCCATGCTGCCACACTTCAAAGTCGTGTCCTTTCTCTTGCATGGTCAGGTCCAGGCCAATTGTTACCTCTTTTACCTTGGGGACTGGTCATGGCATAGGTACCAGAGACATTCAGCACAGCACATTTAATCCCTTGTACTGACTCAACTTTTCCTTAATTTCCTTAAGCTGCTTCATCAGTGCAGAGATGACTGAGAAAGAGACTAGGGTAAAAAAATACTCCTGGGGGAAACTGGGGGAAACCATTCCAAGTCAGAGTAAATGCAAATGGTTCCACTGATAAGAATTTTCTGAGATTATCCCATCCCCCACTGTAGTGTCTGAATACCTTTCAAATCAAACAGAGGCTATAGATAAACTTGCAGTTTTTCAGGAATTCTCTGGCACTTCTCTCCATTAATTTTCTGGAGCATTTAGGTAAAACACTGAGTTAATTTTTCCATGTCATTTTCCCTGACTTGACTGGATAGCTCTACCAAGAGTCAGTGTAATCCAGACTAACTGAATTAAACTAGATCATTGGAGTATATGGGCATTCTCACTATGCCAAAATACATAAACTTTGAAAATCTACTGTGTCTTTGGCTGTCAGTGCTGAGTACTGATGTAATCAGAGACAAAATACCACATTGAATGCATCTTTGCTCTGATCCAGAGCAGCTAGGCTAATGTCAGAAAGCAAAGAGTAAGAATGTGAAAAAAGGCAAGTGCTGAAGTAAACAGCCTAGGGAGACTGTGTATTTTCTCCCTAAAAATTTCCAGGGGCAAGCATTATTCAGAAATGGTGAAAGTATAGATCAGTCTTGCCTGGGGAAGGATGAGTTAACTTTCAAAAGTTCTTTCCAACTCTGCAAAGAGCAAGCAAACCTAATCACAGCTCCACAGAAATGTCCATTTTCTGGTGGATTTTCAGATATGAGTCATCTAACTGTGCCATTAGGCTGTCTACTTGCATTATTTCCAGATCATCATAGCTATTCCTTGTTTAAATGCTGACAGTAACTTACTGCATTGACGAGACGGTTTCCGCTGAGCAGAAAACTCTCCTAGGAAACGATTGTGTAAATTTCAACATAACTGTGGTCCTTCCAACCCAAACTATTCTATGATTCTGTGATACAGCAGCAAGCTTTTGTGTAATCTGTAGAATGCTGGAGCTTCTGGCCAGCCCATGAGGCTGTGGCACCCTTGATTTGGACAGGAAGTTTATACCCCTGTTAGTTCTAATGGAGGAAGCCAGGGCACATGTGCAGGTCCACAAGGAGAGCAGCTAAAGTAGAGTCGTGTCAGCTGCATTCAGTGTGCACAATGAAGTCAATTGCTTGGTGATGCTCTTCTGACGTCAGTGTCACAAGGTTGAAATGTGGCCAAATAAGAGCTAAAGATTAGTACAGAGGCTACAATCATTCCAGCACCACTTAGTACAAATGGGAACTAATTAATCTTTACAGCATGCCTGCAGAATATAAATATCCAGAAAATTAAAACCTTGCCTTGCTGAAATCAGTGAGATCTTTATTTCTGACTTTATTGGAGCCTGATTTCACCCTGAAAATACTGATCTTTATCTCTGTTTTGTAGATGATTTAGAGTTAAAAGACAGGGGGTGGGCAAAAGTACTGGATTCTGTCCTAGAGATGGGTCTACTTCTCTAAATTGGCCACAAAATTTTGGACTCTTGCACAGTTTTGTTCATTTGCATGGAAAGAGCTCTTCATTACAAATTATTCGTGTTTTCTTTTTAAACTTACTATAAATCCATAGGTGAGTTTTAAGGCTTATGTATTCAGGTACCAAGTACATAGATTCAATTCTTTTTGACTTTCCCTCAGACACAGTTGTAAGATATTGATAAAGGGGAAAGTAAAGTACTTGTTCAAGTTGAGATATGGTGACTGTGAACTTGATAATAGGAAATAATCAGACTTCCAGAAACAGGAGAAAGAAGTGTATACAAAAAAGACAGGCATATGCACAAGGGGAAAGGTTCTCTGGGATTTCATACGAATCAGTTTTTAACAGGCTCTCAAACTCGCTCTTGCACTGATCTATATTCTCTACTGCAAACTGGGAGGACCTTTTAAAGAACTTTTCAGATGTTAATTGTTTTATTGCCTTTTCCTTGAAAATTTGAAGATTTTTAAAAGTTCTTTCTGAGATGTCCAATTTCTAACCTTTTAACCAATGCTCACCTACTCATATCCAAAAGTATTTTTAAAAGACAGCTGCAACAATGTAGCATGTGTGGATTTTTTTACCTGGAACTGAAATTTAAAAGACTGAAGAAATTTCAAAAGGCAGTGAAATTCTAATGGTGAAAGAAGGGCTGGCATTTGCCTTCCCATGACTGTACCTGACAATGTGTATTTTTATAAACCCCTGTGTGTTTATGTACTGCTCCCAAAGGCTTTCATATGCTACCACACTTCAGATTTCCAGATTCAGGCAGCTGTTTCTTTGGGCTGGTATTTCTTCTGTCTAAAACTGAGTTGGGATTTCTCTGTCTCATATAACTGGCAAGTTCTCTAGCTGCTGTAGACGCTAATTGTCTACATCATTGTATTTATACAAGGAAATTGTAGCTTGAATAAGCAGAGGTGCAAAAGATTTGTATTATATGGATGTTTCTGACACAGTTTTCCTCTATTCTTAAGCGATAGCTATTAATCTTGTTGTGTCCCTATAAGTTGGCATGAATGATCTTTTCCTCCCCATTCTGTGGATGTTTAATTAACATTTGTAAATAATTTTCAAGTTACTGAGACTATGGACTGTTGAAAAAGCAGCATACAGTTGATCCTGAGGACAGGGGAACATGGTAATGCGAGTCGGTGTGAAAATATCATGCCTCCCCAAGGACCATGGTATCATAGCCAGAGACACTATTAAGGAGTATTTTTCATTATATGGACAAAATGCACATTCCACTATGGGTACCTGGATTTCCAAATACTGTCTAACCATCCACTGAAGCACATTAAGCAAATTATCCAATTGAATCAATAGAAATGCTTTCTAAGGCTGGAAATACAGATTTCACCAGTGAAACACAGGGCATTTCATGCTCTGCTCAAGGCAGCAGGGCTTCTTGTGTCAGATCATTTGAATTTTCCCCTTGCTATATTTAAAGCAGTGTGAAAGCAATATGGACAGTAAATTTTAGAGAGGTGATGCTGCCTTTCATATCCTGGAACTGGAATCTTTCCTTCCCATGCCAAATTGCCAAGGTCAGATCATTTGATCACTGCTAAGGAGAGTTTTCTCAAACTCCAGTAGTTTAAATCATTGTGCAGCTCTACATTTCTACTTCTGTGCTTCCATTGATTTCCATTGATTTGAGTTACAGCCATATAAAAGTGGGGGAAAGCAGAAGGTAATCTGGCTCTTTGCAAACCCACTTACGGCTATGGTTTAAACACACCCTGCAACTAAGTACTATGCAGCTGCTCTCTCACTCCTCCCTAGGGAGGAGAATTGGAAGAATGTAAACCCCACAGTTTAATAATTGGAATCAAGTGAAATATAAGGATAATAGAAATAATACCAACAATAACAGTAGTGAAAATAATAATAGGGAACAACAAAAAAAAAATGAGAATTCAGAAAACCCAAGTGATGCACAATACAATTGCTCACCACCTGTTGATCAGTATCCAGCCTGACCTAAGCAGCATTCAGCCACTTTTGGCTAACTCCCCCCAGTTTGTATACTGGGCATGACATGCTATGGTATGGAATATATCCCTTTGGCTAGTCTGGGTCAGGTGTCCTGTCTCTGTTCCCTCCCAGCTTCTTGCATCCCTCCTCACTGGCAGAAAATGGGAGACTGAAAAGTCCTTGACTTAGTATAAACACTACTCAGTAGCAACTAAAACATTGGTATATTATCAGCATTGCTCTCAGACTAAAACCAAGCCACAGCATTGCACCAGCTGCTAAGAAAGAAAACAGCTGTATTTCAGATGAAAACAGGACTCTTTCTTCATTACAGAAAACAAGAATATTATTTACCTCGGTTTAAGATAAACTTTACGCCTTTTTTTTTTTTTCCAAAAGTGTTGTATCCAAGGCATGTTACTTTCTGACCTTTAACCTATTTGCAAAAACTTTCTTCGTTGAAAGTGTTATTAAGCACTGGAACAGGTTACCCAGGAAAGCGGTTTAGTCACCATCCCTGGAGGTATGTGTACCTGTGAGGCTCAGGGACATGATTTAGTAGTGGCCTTGGCAGTGTTACGTTTGTTGCTGGACTTGGCAATCTTCTTAAGAGTCTTTTCTAACCTGAACAATTCTATGATAGTGGTACAAAAGTGATGCTTTGGAGCTTTAGATTAGCTGTACTACCTGTTCATCATGGATAAACAATGGGGAATGGGGCATAGTAACATTTCCTTGGTAAACAGCATATTCCAGTCTGCTTCCTTTGCAAGAATCTCTTTATTCCGTAGTTATGTCAATGACATCTGAGATTGAAAGTACTTTGCTGATAAGGTCATTAGAATTTCAGTGTATTGTTTAAGAATCAGTAGAGGAATATTCACAGCAGCTTTCTAAGGTTGAATGCTAAGCAGGGTTAAGGATAGAATCTCAGCATCCTTAAATCTTTCTGAGATCAAGTCTTTTTCCTTCTCCTTGAATACAGCTATTCAAGTAGTTGATGAGATTTTGATTTCTTCTGCATTTTTTTTTAAAAATAACATTTTAACATAGGATTCCTTAAACAGTAACTAGCATCCTGTCTACTCCTATCAAATAGCCTAGCTGTTGTCTGTGTAATGATTTATCTCACGGAAAACTATAAGATTATGCATGCTATTTTTCAAGAGCATTAAACTAGCTGCATTTGTCTCTTGGATTTTACTTCCTCCAGTTTTAAAATGTATTGTCACACTAACCAAACTGAGTCACATATGAGAAAATAACATTATCTTCTGGATCATGTGCCACTCCAGGAGCAAGCTTGTGGAGCTGGGGTCTGAGATCTGCTCTAGCACATCCTTTTCATTTATTGACTTCTTTGACTTCTCCTCATTTTGACTTTGACTTCTCCTCATTTTTTGTCCTTTTCATCTACTAAGGGAAAGATCCCCCATATTTGATTTTCTAACAAGTTAGGGGAAACAGCTTGAATGGAAAATGCTACTTCTGTATGTAAAATATAACACCTTGGAGTGTTGTATATGACTGGGTCATGGCCACAGAGCTCATGGGACAGTAATAGTGTTACAAAGGTCAAAGTCAATATACAATTGGAATACAGGGGGGAAGTACAGACTTCCATACCTTTCCTTATGGAAATGGAGAAATTAGTGTTTACTGAGAAGTAATGGAAATAGAGCCTATATAAAAGCCTGGCTGGGGGAGGACTGAAAAAGCTAAGCTCAATGGATGAAATAATGTTTTCATTTGACACCCATTTCAACAGAACTGAGGTTTCACACCTGACAGCTGCAACATCATGTCCACACCATATCCTGTGTCCTGGGTTCAGCAGTAGCAGTCATTTTTTCTCCTTCTTGGTAGCTGGTGCAGAGCTTTGTTTTGACTTTCGGCCTGGGAACACTGCTGATAGTACCTATGTTTTTAGTTACTGCTCAAATGTTTGGTCTGGCCAAGGACTTTCTGAGCCTCATGCTCTGCCAAGGAGGAGCGGAAGCTGGAAGGAAGCAGAGACAGGACACCTGACCCAGGCTAGCCAAAGAGGTACTCTATACTATAGCACATCATGCCCAGGATGTAACTGAGAGTTACCCGAAAGGGCTAGTGTTCTGGGGGATTGGACTAGGTGTTGGTTGGTGCTCGGTTGGGCGGGGTGGGGTGAGTTATCTGTCTGCGGGTGGTGGGGTGTCATATTCTCTTCACTTGTTTCCTTTATAATTATTATTATTGGTAGTAGCAGTAGTGATTTGTGTTGTACCTTAGTTATTAAACTGTTCTTATCTCAACCCATGGGAGTTGCACTCTTTTGATTCTCCTCCCCAACTCTCCAGGAGTTGGGGAAAGAAGGGGGGAAGTGAGTGAACGAGCTGCATGGCTGGGTTTAAACCACAACATCCTGTCAGCAGAATCAGTTGAATCTAAATGGATTCAGGGAAAGGTTAATATTATAAGCTTGCATAGTGACTGTCAGCTTTACAATGGGATTTTCATCTATCTGTAGATAAGTCAGTCAATGAATACGCACAGCTAAAATTGATTTAAATCAAAACTGCATGGAGGCATGTACACAAACCAGATTGGAGAGTGGCGATACTAAACCATTACAGCAGAATGGCAAGAACAAATGCTACTATAATTTTGTGGCCATTTTATATACTATGGAGACAAAACAGAAACAAAAGCATGTTTCAGTACAATAAATCTGCAGCTTATAACTACATGAAGGCAATGTAAGTGAAATGTTTCCTTCTGAGCCTTCTCCTACAATTTACTTCTCCTGAGTCAAACATCCCTCTTTATCTGCCACGGCCTTTTCCCTTTCCTAACTGTGTGGAATATCTGAGGTGGTGGTTGTATGTGAGAAAATGTGAGTACATTGGTGACACCATCCCCACAGTCCATGCAGGGCTTTCTCCTTATCATCTTCTTTAAAAAGCAGGTTTTGAAGTTTAAAAATGTGAATGACAAATGTTACTTCCTCATGGAACTGATGAACCATGTTGATTTGGTACCTGGAAAACATACAGGTGAAAAGGTACTAGGAAAGCAAATGGCAATTAAGATATTTCAGTTGGACATAAATCAGAAGATATGCATGAGAAGTTTATAAAATACTGTCATGGAGAAATGGACCATACATTTAAACTTATTCTTTATATACAGCCAGGAAAAATTGTGTTAAATTTTAAGAGCACCTATTTAGAGCTAATTGGATTATTTGAATATTAGAAAAGTAACTGGAGGAACAAGTGTCGTGGTTAGTTTAAACCCTGTCAGCCATAAATCAGCCATGTAGTCTCTCTCTCACTCCCACCCCCACCTCTTCTTCCCCCTTCTCCCAGAGGGATGGGAAGGAGAATCGGAAGAATGTAACTCCCACGGGTTGAGATAAGAACAGTTTAATAACTAAGGTATAACACAAATCACTACTGCTATCACCAATTATAATAATGATAAAAGAAATAACAAAGGAAGAGAATACAATACCACCCGCCAATTGATAATACCCAGCCCAACTGAGCACTGACTGATACCTAGTCCAACCCCACAGTGAACTAGCCCTTCTGGGTAACTTCCAGTTTACATTCTGGGCATGACATGCTGTGGCCAGTTTGGGTCAGGTGTCCTGCCTGCTTCCTCCTGGCTTCCCCTCCTCCCTGGCAGAGCAGGAGACTCAGAAAGTCCTTGGTCAGACTAAACATTTGAGTGGCAACTAAAAACATTGGTGTTATCAGCGCTGTTCCCAGGCCAAAAGTCAAAAACACAGCACTGCACCAGCTACTGAGGAGAAAAAAATGACTGCTACTGCTGAACCCAGGACAGAAGAAACTATTAAATCAATACCATTAGGATTAGGTATTTTGCAAGAATTAAAAACATTCACAATGATATCAGATAGGATACAAGAATAACAGGTAGGTTTACATATACTTCAGAGTTTAAGTCACCTATAAGCAACCAGGAACTAGGAGGAAATGGTACCTTATAGGCATGCTACTTCACGAATTTGTTAGAGGACTTTTCCCACCTGTCTTCCTGGCAGTAAGTACAAGCCTTTTTAAGAGACATGGTGGTTCATTAAAGATGTCCAAAAGATGTTCTGTCCAAAAGTTATATTTCACTCCAAAAATGTTCATACAGGGTCATACTGGCCCCTTACTATACAGCTTCATGGAAACTTTGCACCAAAAACCTCCACATTTTCTTAAAATCTGCCAGCAAAATGCTCCGTACACAGTCACTTTTTTAAAGTAATTTTTTAAAAAGATACAAGAAAAGCCAGTGGCCTGTGTCATTGGATGAATCCTTGGGCTGTAGTGCAGCCAAAATGTGAAAATTAGCACGTAATCCAACTGGGGTTACTATTCAGTCCTCTAATTTTAGAGTTTCTCTTTATAAATTTTATTAACAGTGCAGGGACATTTCAGCTAAGATGGCTTCAGCACCACCTGTGCTCAGTATTGGGCAAAATTATTCTAAGTAGTAACATTTTTCCCAAGCAATTTACAAGATTAGACTCACTAGACCTATTGAACATTTTACTGGGTTCCCGTTCTCTTTCCACGTTTATGCACTCATTATCTATTGTGCCTGTGTTCTCTAGGTTTTTATCTCTTTTCTGAAGCTGCATGTTCTTAGAAGTGAATAAATCTTCTACTGTCTTCCTTTTAGATCCTACCAAAAAAAAAAAAAAAAGCCAAATCCGCAACAGAAAGAAATCTTGCTTTTTTACAGCGAAAATAGGACTGGAAGATACTTCAAAGGTTGTTTGCTACTTAGAAGTCCCAGTGTCATTCCTGGTAGGATCTTCATATAACAGCAGATGGAGAGAAACGCAAGCCCAGATAAGCATGCTGCTCCATGATAGAGGGTGACCAAAACTTGCATCTGATACCCATATTTGTGTATTCCTCATCAGACTAATCATCCCTGTTTATTGCAAGTGACCAGTTCTTCCATTGTGCTTCTAATCTGAATTTAACAACAGAACATTACAACTGCTCACAGCTAATTTTTGCATATCAGCTTCAGAAGGTTTTCAGAAGCACAGCTTCACTGGTGCTATGGTTTAAGAGAATAGCTGCATCCAGCACACAATAAGCTCCAGACAGCGGGGCAATTTTCCTTTCTTTATACCTTTCACCTTACATGTGCAAAAATTGTGGTTAGGGAGAAGATTAGGAAACAAATGAAGGAGGGTGAACTTGTTTACATACCAGATCTTTCTATACAGTCGTTTTATTTTCTTCTGTCCATCCCATCTTTGTATTAGGTTAAACTGTTCTTTATTGCCTTAGCTGTTTTGTTCTTTGGAAAGGATAATCTTTATAGGTCATGATATCCTGCAACTCTACAGGGACCGAAGGAGCAAAGGAACAGGAGGTGGGTGCAGGAAAGAGAGAGGGATGTCAGTCCCAAGCAAAACATAAACCTCAGAGGAGTGAGCACAGCTGCTGCTGACAGCACATGAGCCATCAGGTTCAGATAGGCTTTACATGTATGCAAATCATGCCAGTTCTCTCTGATTCTCCACAAGACCAGTCCCAGCTAGTATATACTTTTATGTCTACTGGAGAAGAGCCATAGCTCCACAAAGCTCCACAGCTTTTGGGATCTGAGAGCAGACAAAGTCTGTTATAACTTGAGACTGAGGAAACCTGCCAGCCTTTTGTGCCCACCTCTGTACAAAGAGACAGGAAACCTTAAAGGAATCTTTTCCTCTTCTTGTGCCTCAGTATCCCCATTTGAAAATAAGGAGAATAACACAAGTCTCCCTGTGATAGTCTCTGAGATGCATAAGGAACTGAATATCATTACACTTACTAGCTATTATAGAGGGACTTCACACAGAGGCAAACAGGCACAAAATCCATTAATATTGCAACACTGCCATTACACACTTAACCTTTGTTTTAAAATTCCAGTTCTCCTAAGTCAGCACAGTGAAGAATATCTGATTTTTTTTCAGAGAAAACCCTTCAAAATTAAAATTATAAAGGGAAACAAAGACAGAGAGTATTACTGTTTTTTTCAACAACCACATTAATGTACAAATATTTAATGCATGCAAAAATATGCATCTTTTTTTTTTTAGATTTGTCTAAAATGCAGATAGTTAGAAAATCAGTTGCCTATTACAGTTCCTCATATACACTTTCAAGGGTGAGTTACAGTTACAACATTTCTCCTAAGTGGTAATTAATATCCTTTTCCCTTTTGCTGCTTTTGTTTAGTGTATAACTTAAAACCACAGGTTTATAAATCCCTGACTATCTATTATGCTAAAACTCCTCCTTCCTTATTAAATGTCTGTGCTTTAAGATTCATCTCCTCCATCTGTTAGATGTCAATATTGGATTTTGTGATTAAATTTATAGCTTACAACATTTGATTTTAGCTGTCTGGGACAATATTATTTCATTTTCTTTTGATTGATCTATTTTTGTAGTCTTTTTTTCTCTATCCAGGTTCCTGTTTCTTATGTTGTTATATTTTAAGATTACTAAAAGTGGTTATCTGTTGTGTTTGACAAATGCAAATGGCAAATATGAACAGATGTAGTTTCATATTGCTCTATAACTGATAAAAAATATATATAGGCAAAAGTAAGCCCCATAGGAAGTGCTATGCTTTGGTCTTTCTACTTTACTAAGTCTGTATTGTTGTCAAGTGAAAAAGGCAGGGTGGCAGGGTGAGTTGGTGCTTAATGGGTAGATAAACAGTTATGCCATCATTAATGTATTATTTTCATCTAAGATCTTCTTACATCAAATGTAACACAGACTTTTGATCCAGCAGTAGCTTCTGTTCCACTGTACCTTAACATCCTAAAGAACAGCTGTTCCATCCCACCACCCCACCTAGTTATTTATACTGGAGATACTGACAAGAGTTCGGTCACTTGTTTCAGTGTCATGAGCAGTACTGTCTCTAAGGGGTATGCTCTTCATTTTTGTTATCGCTAATGAGAACTAGAAGAGAAGGCTCTGCATTTGCTTAATGAGAATGTCACGATCTGAGCGGAGCTGGAGAAGAAACGAATTTGAAAGGCTGATCTTTGTAACAAACCAAGTATTATCAAATGGCACAAGCCATGATACAGAACTGGGTTTAACAGCTCTGTGTCTTACATGAGGTCAGATAGAATCATAGAATCATAGAATCAGAAGTGTGTATATGTGAATTTTTCATACTTACAAATATACAACCATTTGTTTCTCACAGAAAAATTTACGAACAATACACTTTTACACATTCTATTGCTCAATCAAAGCATGTAGCCCTGCCTACATAAGACTAAGGCAAATGCTGGTCAGTGGGAATAGGAAAAAGAAGAAAAAAACCAAAACACTGGCACAGGTTTTCTGCTTTCACTAGGTACTAAATCCTAGAATAGATTAGGAACTGATATGGCTTTGTCAGTGGTGTATTAAAGTAAGACAGATCATAAAGCAGTCAAGAGAACCACCCAAACCTGCATACTGAAAACCATCAGTTATTTAAAATGTTCCCAATATTGAGGATGCCTGTGCTCTGCTTCAGACTGAATTTTTAAGTCTCTTCAAGTGTGACAGAACAGACTTAACTTCAAATTGGCCACACAGTAGTAATGCCAAAATCATGACAGCATGGGCTTCAGCAAAGACTGCCATTAATGTTATACTGGGCTTATACAGCTTCTCTCTCTTCAAAGGCTAGTTAGGTGTTCTGGTTTCAGCTGTAACAGTTCTTTTTCTTCCTGGAACTCATACAGTGCTGAGTTTTGGTTTCAGTCTGTGATAACACACTGATGTTTTAGTTGTTGCTCCATAGCACTTACCTGATCAAAGACTTTCCAGTCTCTCATTCTCTGCCGGTGAGGAAGGACACAAGCTGGGAGAAAGCAGAGACAGGACACCTGACCCAAACTAGCCAAAAGGACATTCCATACCACAGCACATCATGCCCAGTATATAAACTGATGGAAGTTACACAGAAGAGACTGATCACTTGTTGGGTGAGGCTGGACATCGGTCAGCTGGTGGTGAGCAATTGTATTGTGCATCACTTGTGTTTTCTGAGCTTTCATTTCTTCTTTTTTGTTGTTCCTTGTCATTATTACCATTCCTATTATTATTGTTGGTGTTCTTTCTACTAGCACTATATTTTACCTGTGTGTTTTACATTCCTTCAATTCTTCTCCCCATCCCACCTGAGGAGGAATAAAGCAGGGTGTGAGCAAGCAGCTGCATGGTAGGTACTGAGCTACCAGCTGTGCCTAAATCACAACATTAGGTTAATGTGCTTCTAATTAAATGTGGTGTAGTCCTGCCTTCATTACAGGCAGGACTCCAGTGAAGACCTGCAAGGAAGACCACAAGCAGCTTCAACAAGGAAGGGCAGCAGAGCGAACCACAGCTACCTGATTCACATCCATTCCTGGGGATCAGGGGTAAGTTTCCCCCTATCATTGATTAAATCCATAGGAACAACATCCTGTCACAGGCACCCTACTGCAGCATGTTCATGACTGGATGTGCACGTTTGTCCTGATTACATCTGGGATAGAGATGATGTTTAAGCCTGGACTTATATCCAGGGAATACAGATTGTGTGAGATGTCCATGGTGAATGTCATATTACCTCTAGGCATGCTGGAAATAGGCGTGACACTGTAAGTGAGGCAGCATTCCTGTGAAACAGAGAAGGACTGTGCTTGACTTGTACTTCAGGCTCAGCCAACAGCAGAGAGGAGGAACATGTACATTACACAGGTGGGTGGAAAGTCCAAGACAGTAAACCTTTTCCTCACTCTTGCCCCTTAATTTTCCACCAATTCTAAATTTAATGTTGGGTGGTGAGAATATCTGCAATTTGTCTTAGATAGCTGAGTTGTAGGAGGATATTTTAAAGTGTGTTATGATTATTTGTAGCAATAATGGGATGGGGAAATTAAAATACCTGAAAATTGCAGGCTACTCAAATTATTACCTTATGACCAACCAGTCCATCTTTCTGCTCCTATTTAGGAAGTTTGTTCCCAAGTGTGGCCTCATCCACATGGGAGGATGATAAGCATATCCAGCCAACAAAGAACCAGCATTTTCTTTCTTGTTTGCAGCCTAGAGGAACTTCTTAGGAATTAAGTGGGATGTTTGTAGCTCAGGTGAGGTGTGGGGTTCTTAAAGAACCAAGGCCACATGGTGAGTGATCCTGATACCCTAAACCTCGTTATGTCTCTGTAATTTTCCAATAATAAGACCTATGATCTTTGGTATTTTTGGCAGGCATAACCAAGGCAAATTGTCTTGTTATATCTCTTTATCTATTCACCAAGGACGTTCAGAGGTTGATCTCTGCCAAGATTGTAGTTTTCCACTGTATTTTTAGAACAAGACATTTAACCGCAATTATAACATATTATAAACATTAGTTTAGCTTTGTAAACTTTAGTAACCTCTAGATTAGCCAATCGAAGCTCAGTATCCAAGGCTATGACATAAGGAACCTAAGAGTGTATAGGTATAAAAGGAGCTCTGTATCCGAATAAAATTTGGCAATCGCTTGATCACATTGATAGTCTCAGTGTTGTACGTGACTCCTGCGTCTACAGTGAGGTACAGAGACTACTTAAGCCTACTTCAGAACTTAGCCAGAAGAAGCATTAGCTAGACTTGATCCTGCCTTTGCTGAAATCAGTGGTAGCTCCTAAAGACAACAGTAATCTGACCCTTATCTGCTACTGTGCAAAAAAAAACCTGTGGTAGGTAATAATATTTTTTCTTAGTTGAAGTAATTTTTCAGACCTGCATGAGAGATGCAGAGAATCTACCTTTCTCTCCCTATTTTTTTACAGCTCACACAGAGCCCAAGGAAATTACTGAAATCATCCCCACTGTTTCAGCTAATACTGAAACTGCTAGAATGCTGTTACAGACAATGCTCAGGCAGTGTAGGCAGTGTTTAGCAGCACCACACGTCCCTCCTGTGCTTTCCAGCTTTTTTTCTGGTTCATTTAAACAAATGAAATAAGCTAAACTGATCATCCTAGGTCTCCCAGGGAACCTGGAACTTCAAGAAGAAAACACTGTGTAAATCTCCAGCACCAAAACAACCATCAACTGCTAACAAAACAGGGGAACACTGCCAGTAATTCAGAGTGCCTGTTAAACTCTGAGGAGTCTGATCATGTGTATTTGGTATTCAGATGAAATCTCAGGTGACTTCCACCTTCTCAGTACTGCCCTGAATTAAATGAATTCAGATACAGTCAGATACTGTAGCAGGCAATTTCTGGCAGCAAGAGTAACTTTTAACAGCTGGGATTATTCCAAAGAATTGTTTGTGTAATTTGAGTTAATTTAATGAGATGTTAATGATTTGTTCAAGCTAAAAAAAGTAGTTGTAACTAATACTTACATAGGCATCTCATCTCAAAGTCTACCCATACATTCTGTATGCAGCACAAATAATCACTCCAAGTGCTGCTGAAAATGCAACTATTTCAGGGGGCCTGATATATTCTGGAGCCAAAGATGTGGGTTGCTATTTTCACCTTTTAATTATTCATATCTTATCTTTCTTTAAGATTGGAGTTGAAATTACAAGTGCCTAACAGCAAAGTTTAACCTGCTGTATTTTGACATTAACTAGAAAAAACAACTGCTTTTTATTCCTTAATCATGTGCAAATAAAAAGTAGCAGGTCACTGGTGGGAATGGAAAGGTGTATATGGTTTGCTGTCTGCCTATCAAGTTGGATGGCTTTTTCAGCGATCATCTAGTCCAACTGCTCAACCACTAATTTTATTCACTTTGGAGGCTTTTGAATAAACCCTGCCTATGATCTCTAAGTGCTTATGCATTGCTGAGAATACAGGTTATGCCTTAAACCAGAGTTTTCTGTCCCTTCCCAAACTCTGAATAGTATTGTCCTAGGTTCAGCTGTAACAATTATTTTTCTCCTTCCTAGTAGCTGGTGCAGAGCTGTGTTGCCTACTTTAGCCTGGGAACAACACTGGTAACACATCAATGTTTTCAGTTAATGCTAAGTAATGTTTACTGCAATCAAGGACTTTTTTTACTCTTGTGCTCTGCCAGTGAGGAGGAGCACAAGAAGCTGGGAGGAAACAATGACAGGACACCTGACCAAACTAGCCAAAGGGGTATTCCATACCACAGCACGTCATGCCCAGTATATAAAGTGGGGGCAGTTACCTGGAAGGCCCAGATTGTTGCTCGGGTTGGGCTGGGTATTGGTTGGTGGGTGATAAACGGCTGTATTCTCTCCCCTGGTTATTCAGCTTATCACTATTATTATTGGTGGTAGCAGTAATAGTTTTGTGTTATATCTTAGTTACTGGACCATTCTTATCTCAACCCTTGGGAATTGCATTCTTTCAATTCTCCTTTCCATCTCTCCAGGAGTGGGGGGTCAGAAAAGGGGGGAGAGTGAGCAAGCACCTGCATGGTTCTGGCTGGGCTTAAACCTTGACAAGTATCAAAAGTTTTAATTCAGGTTGCCTTGAAAGGTCTATTTTTTTCTTTGGATCTTGAACTCGGTGTCACCCTGTAGCAGAGATTCACCTGTCCCACCGCTCTGTGAAATGCCTCTGCTCTACCAACTGGACTGTGAGCTCCAGGGACATGAGTAGAGTTAGACCGGGATTTCAAGGCTCAGTTGGTGGGACCCATGGTAGACGTGAGGCCAAAGCAGAAGCAATCATGATCTGAGAATTTATTATAGACCTGTATGGAATGAGCCTGTGGCCTCATTCCAAGTGCTCTTGGGAGTGGTAATACATCATCCATTTCTTTCTGCTTTGCCTTTTCCTATCCAGACATTGTTCAAGGTCTGAATTGGTGAAATGGTGACCAACATATGGTGACCATGTGCTGCTCTCCATCAGATCTTCCCTCTCCTTCAAAGAAGAGCTGAAGCAATCATCAGCCCACTTTAGTCCCATAGATAGAAACTTCTCTGTCGATTATGGAAGAAATGTCACTGCTGGCATAGAAGCTACCATCTCAGTGCTCAGGTCCCCTTGTCCCTCTATTTTAACTTGCTTCCATGTGCAAAGCTCCAAGGGCCTTGGATTTCACTAGGTACAGCTCTGAGGTAAGGCTCTTGATGCCCACTGCTTTTCTATCACTGAGAATCCACCCTTGATGGCTTTTATCAAGGTCAGAAATCTCTGTTCCTGACCTCAATGTGTCAAGATACAGCACTGGCAGGTCACCATGTTTGCATCTGAATATCACCCATGCTGCCTTTCACACTACCCAATATGTATGCATTTGTACCTGCTTAGTGCACAGAGGGAAGCTCCTCTGCATGCAGGTGGACTGTCAAAGCTGGGTAGCTGCTTCTTGTACTCTAAGGTGACCAGCATTAACAAGGCCTAGGAGGAGGTAGGAAGTGAGCACGCAAAATGGGAAGGCCATAATAAATGAGGCATAAGCAGGAATTTTTCCTCTGCTCCTCCATGTATCTGAGTGATCTTGCCTCTGTGTGTGTGTTGGTTTAGAGCAAGGTGGTGGTACAGAGCAGCAGTGTGCCTAAAACCTCATCTTCCTGTGGCTTTTAAATCCTGCTAGGCTGCCTGCATGATTTGATGCCATATGGGTATCACTAGGCTGGGTATTCAGTCCTGGCACTGAGTTCTTAATTGAGCTCTTTCTGAGGCAGATTTGTTGCTGTGAAATACCTACCCTGTTCCCTGCAGAAATACCTTTATGCCATTGCTAAATACATTTGGGGTGGTAATGATGAGATATGTTTGAATATTCTGCAGGAGAAGCCAGTTATTTTTTTTTCCACATGAAAAATAGGTCTGATCTTAAGGTCCCTTCCAACCCTAACCATTCTATGATCCTACGATGGAGTTGCTTGCAACCCTCCGAAGAAACTATTCTGCTGCATAGGAAGCTGATAGGGCTCCACCTGCTGGTTCCAGGCTGGTATCAGGTCAGGCAGCTGGTTTCTGGGGAAAATTGCAAAAGCACAATTGTTTTGCAAGCACCCCTTTCTTCCCCCCAAGAAAGGAATGAACAACCACAAACACACACACAAAAAAAAACCCAAATAATAATAATAAAAAACCCAAAACCAAACAAAAAAAAGCAGTTGTCTTTCCTAAAGATAAACAATGAAAAAATACATGAAAAGGGAACATTATTTATGCCTGCCAATCAGGGATTATGGAAGAAAAATGTATCAGAAGGAATGAAGTACTTTGAATAAGTAACTGGTGCTTTATAGTTCCAGGTTTAACTTGCAATGAGAATGTGGACAGATAAAAATTCTGTTCTTTCAGGTGACAATAGCAGGATTTCTGACTATAAAATGGCTTTAAAAAGAAAATAACAAAAATAAGTAAATAAAAAATAAGTGCCTTTTTCCAGAGACAAAACTATTTGCAATTCTTCCATGGGAATTACAAACTTCAGGGATATATAGAAAGAATGCAAGGGAATTTGTTTCTGAATTAATGTCTGTTTTGAAAGACCTGATTGTCTGCAGTCAAATTGCTTGTTAAAGATTCACTGACAGATTATTCTAACTTTTGGGTGGATAAGCTAAACACATCCATTCTCAGTTAGGATGTAAAGCCAACTGCTCTCTAAAAGCTTATTACAATTTCTAGAGCTTGTGAAAATGCTGATTATGGTGATTGCTATCCAAATGTCTTTTAATTTACTAATAAAACAGTGTGATAAATTTCTAGCACAGTTGCCATCTGTTCAACACCGAGGCTGGACAGATGAGACTGGGAGTTCTACTTCTGTTTGGCTTTAGTAACGACTTAGATATTGCTTTCAAAAACTGTCTAAATGCCAATGGTGTATTTTCCACCCTCTTTTCCACTTTCTGTGGGACATAAGAGGGTGTACAAAGAAGGAAAGTCTTACATGTAAAGAAGATCGGTTTCAGGACTGCAAATTCAGATTCTTGGTCTGTCACAGATTTCCTGTGGGATCTGATTGAGGAATAAGGAACTTCAGTGGTGACCAATGCTTCCTTGAGAAGAAAGCTTCTCAGAAGCGTTGTTTAGTTATGCACTTGGCTGCAGAGGACATAGCAACAGTAGTGTAAGAAGATTGACAGCAGAAACAGCACACCTCTATTCTCCTTTGCACAATGATAAAGTGGCTTCAGGCAGTAATTGTAGAAAAAAAAAACAGCAGCTTTGCACGAATGGAGCTTCTGTATTGGTAAGCCTGGATAGGACTTCACTACTGCTCCCTGGAAGGCAGGCTTTTCTTTCTGGAGTCCCTTCCTTTCCCTTTTGCTTTTAGACCTCCTTTTAAATAAGTGCTGCCAAGACATTCCTGTGTAGCTGCCCAGCATGAAAGCTGACTACATCATCAGCTCTATTTATATTTTATTTGGTGGAATTATATTGAGTGTAGTCCTTGAGAATGCATGGGAGAGACGAGTATTCAGCTTCATTTATTTGAAAGATCTGTGGTAGGAACTGGAAGGGGTAGTTGGATCATTTTATTTGTAAGTCTTCTATACCATCTTGGAAAGAAGCACAGAGATTTAACAGCTATAAGGCCTCCCACTTGGTCTTTATCCCTGGTGCCTTGGCCATGTGCTTTTGAGGCTAATACATGTGGTTTGGCTGTATCACTGTATGGCCCTCTTGTTTACTGGGGCTGCAATTCCCTTGAGGTTATGTGAAAACAGCATTGCCATATGATGATACGTAGTAATACTTCCAAGTATCTAAGTGACACTTTTTGTTAGATCCCTGACTTCACATGAATAAAAGCTTGAGACCAATGTAAATGATCTGTGGACAGACCTCACCCTAACACTGCAAACTATTCTCTGGAGCATGTATGGTGCATCTGCAGGTAGTCCCCCTAAGAACAGGCTTGGGCTTGCTTCAACATCCCAGCTGCCGCAGAACTACATGGTTTGGTGTCCTTTCTTCTTCTCCAAAGAAACTTTCAGATTATTTGTCTCCCTGGGACCACCCAGAAACACAGCCACAAATAATTCCAGGGGCATCTAAGGTACTACCATAGTATAAATACAGCTTATCAGTCTTTGGTAGGCTCTCCAGCAAGAATTAAGTGGTGCCTGAGAAGCATGACCAGCAGGTCAAAGGAGGTGATCCTGCCCCTCTACTCTGCTGTTATGAGAGCTCACCTGGAGTATTGTGTGCAGTTCTGGTGTACTCAACATCAAAAGGACATGGAACTGTTAGAACAAGTCCAGAGGAGGCCACGAGGATGATCAGGGGACTGGAGCACCTCCTGTATGAAGACAGGCTGAGAAAGTTGGGGCTGTTCAGCCTGGGGAAAAGAAGGCTGTGTGGAGACCTCATAGTAGCCTTCCAGTATCTGAAGGGGGACTTTAAGGATGCTGCAGAGAGACTCTTCATTAGGGACTGTAGTGATAGGACAAGGGTTAACGGGTTGAAACTTAAACAGCAGAGGTTTAGATTGGATATAAGGAAGAAATTCTTTACTGTAAGGGTGGTGAGGCACTGGAATGGGTTTCCCAGGGAGGTGGTGAATGCTCCATCCCTGGCGGTGTTCAAGGCCAGGGTGGATGAAGCCTTGGGTGATATGGTTTAGTGTGGGGTGTCCCTGCCCATGGCAGGGGGGTTGGAACTAGATGATCTTAAGGTTCTTTCCAACCCTAACTATTCTATGATTCTATGTGGTAATGCTCTGTGCTGTCCTGCATCCTCCATTCACCTCTACTGCAGCTGCCTCCTGCCTCAAGTCATCACAAGGGCAAAACGTGCCTAGCACCAACATGGGATTAATTTTAGGGAGAAACAGTGAATAAATCTTTTGTTCATACATCTAAAATATATCCAAGAGGTTTCAGGGGCAAAATAATAGCTCATCAGATTGGAAAATGCTAAGAGGTGCTCAGTAGTAGATGCTGAGGGAAGGAGATTGCACACAAAGGTGTGCAATGTCATATGTCCCCAAAATGCCTGCTTGCCTCTTTGTCAATGTCTAAAGTGTATCCTGCAGGAGAATATCTCTGCATTTAGTGAGTCATATAGGCTTTCCTTCCCTAGATTTTCCTGACTGTTTTTTGAGGCTGCATACATTTTTTGCTTCTGCAACACCCTTTGACAAGCTCTGTTCCACGTCCTAGAATCACAGAATCATAGGATGGTTTGGGTTAGAAAGGAACTTAACTATCATCCAGTTCCAAGCGCTCTGCCTCTTGCAGGGACACCTTCCACAGGACCAGGTTGCTCAAAGCCCTGTCCAACCTGGCTTTGAACACTGCCAAGGATGGGGCATTCACAGCTTCAATGGACAACCTGCTCCAGTGCTTCACCACCCTCGGAGTAAAGAATTTCTTCCTAATACTGAATCTAAATTTACTTTTTTTCAGTTTTAAACCATTCCTTCTTGATCTGTCACTATATTCTTCAATAAGAAGTCTCTCCCCATCTTTCCTGTAGACCCCCTTTAAGTACTGAAAGGCTCTTATAAGGTCTCCATGCAGCCTCCTCTTCTCTAGGCTAAAGATCTGTCTCTAGACTTTGCTAGAGAAAATATACATGTTGGTATATTTGTCGTTCCTCCTATGAAAAATGAGGTTTTGCACACATGAAGAGAAAAGCACCATGCAATATTTACACGCCTTAGTTACAGATCACAGTTTTGGTCATCCTCCTGGCCTCTTGATTTCTTGTACATATGGTGTTAATGGAAAAATAAATGATGGCTACAGGTGGAAGGTGGGTTTTGGAAGGATTTCTTGCCATGACTTGGAGCTACAGAACTGAACGAGTCCTATAAATTTGCTAGGGCTATGTCAATGAAATAATTTATTATGTCTTTCCCCATAACACATACAGCACTATTTGAAAGGCACCCACAAATTCTCTGTAGCACTCTGGGTTATGTTTTAATCACATCCTGTATACTAGATATTGAGTCATCATTTGCTAAAGCAAATAAAACGCTATTCAATCTTTATGTTTCTTTAGCTGTACATCTTTACAGATTATTGTTTTACAGTTTCTTAGGTGATTATCTTACCCATACAATATTGCACTACATAAAACTGTTTCTCTTTATAGGAAATTGAGTTTGGATTGAAATTCATATTTGCAACTGTTATCTAAACCCTTTCAATGACTCAAAATGACACAGCTAGTAAAAAAAAAAAAAAAAAAAAAAAAAAAAAACTAACCAATCTCCATCAGCAATATGTTTGCCCCTTGCCTTGAATTTTTGATAATCCTTACTAGCATGCTAGTCTCATATGTAAGATCTCCTTGGAACTTTTCACACCTCTCTCTTCTCTGTGGTCATATAAATCATGGCAATAAATTTGACTGGGAAAGCTGAATCTCTACAAAGATCTCTACAAAGATCTCTACTAACTGACACAGGAATGTCTGTGATATCCAACAGTGCTGGGATTTAATGTACTAACATTTCCCCCCAAGGAGTTTGGTCACATCCCTTTAGTGCCTAAGTCTGGTTTCTCAATAGACAGAGTTTTGCAGGATGGAAATAATCTTCTGCCAAGTAGTTTGAATCACAATGTGAGATGTAGGTTGATCCCTGTTCTAGCAGTAGGGAAGATGAACATAATTGATATATCCAACTAAGGGCTGGGATGCAGTTCAACATGAACACAGCTATCCCTAAAGGCTGGCACTTGTTAACCTTTCTCTTTCTAGAAGAAAAGTAAGGTGTACTTACAACTATGCACACAGTCTTCTCCAGCTTTAATATTAGCACAGACATTTCAGAGAGTTTAAACACTTCACTCTCAGAGAACATGCCTTCCAACCTGTCCAACTGGAGCCTTGAAGGAGGAGATTTTTCTCTCCAGGAAAGGAATAATGGTGTCATCTCTGCTGGCCTTGCTGACCCCACAAGACTAGAAGAGCTTTTATCAGTAGCTCCTTCTGCATGGGAGACCACCTCAATTCAACACAGAGGAAAATTAAAAAGCTGGACACTCATTTGTTTTGGTCTGCTTTTCTTCTTTATCCTTTCTATGGATCAGCTTAGCACACCTGGAATATGACTCTAATAATCTTCAGATGGTGAGTGTAAGCTTGGTTTAGTGTTTAAAAACATTTGGAGCTCTGTGCTTGCAACAAATTATGTATAAATGCAGAATGACATTTTCCTTTGGCATTAGAGGATGACATAGGAAGGACTAGGCTAGATCCTGAGGATTTAACCAAACTGCTTCTGCATCAAGTCCTGTGACTTACCAGAACATCTTCCCAAAAGGGAACCCAGTCCCAAAGTGAAGGTTTAGCAATTTTAATAATCATCTCTTCTCTTCATAATTTGTTCCAGTATAGCAAAACTGTTCTTAAAAACGCTGTGTTGTAAATCTCATTAGATCAGAATGACCTTAGGCTTGCAGAGTGGGAGGATTTGGAAACAATTTTTCTAGATAGTGTAAATATACTTAAAAAAATATAATTACATTTTACTGGACATAAAAATTCTAACGATGTGACTCAGATTTGGGTGGAAATCTCAGTTTCAAATTAAACTGTTGAGTATTGTGGAGTTAAAATTGTACACTCATTTAAAAATTGGTTCTTATTTCTTTCCATATATGCCTTTTGCTTCCATTCCCACAGTGGGGAAGATGTGAAACTTTTGCATCTTTAGATGCAAACATACGAACAGAACAATCTTGCTAAGTATTTCTTCAGTGCAGTAGTGCTTCAATGTAGGAACAGTCTGACTGCTGACAAATGTTCATGTTTAAGCTTGAAGGAACACACCACAGTTCTAGCAAGAATGTGACTCTTTATTGAAGTGTTTGAGTATTTTGTAGTACAGATGACATTGAATATAGTCAATACTTTGAATGAAGCATGACAATCAATACTTGAAGTCCAAAGGTGTTTATAAAATAAGTCAATATCACATGTCTGCCTAAGAGGTTATGATCTGGTTGCATGCAAAAAGAAAAAAATATATATATATAAAACCAAGGTTTAAAGTGCATAGAAATTAATTGAGAAAGTAGCAAGCATACTCAATTTATTAATAAAGTTCATTGACCTCAATATGGATTTAGTATGATGTATTCAATTATTGATTTTGTGCTTTCACAGCAGTTCTTCACAATGTGAAACAAGGGCTCCACTGGGTCACACAGTAGTGGAGTACCACACTTGTCACTTGTTTCTTCTGCTCACTCAGCCACGCTTAGCATACACATGGCTTGTTGCATGGAATGACTATAGTATGCTGTCTTTTATATCTGTGATTTAGCAGAGTGAGTGGCAGCTCTCTTGAATTCAAGCTGTGAGACTGACAACTTTACTTCACAAGGTGACACTTACTTGATCTGTTTTCTTTTGTAACTGTGTCCTTGAGCTTGTATTTTCCCCTTTTTTTTCTTTCCTCTCCTATAAAATAACTTTTACATCTGCTGTGCAGCCATAACAGAGATGTGAATGGATAACATTAGTGACAGAAGCCTCCGTCATTCATTCCATGCTTTGACCAGATGCAGGGTGACCAGCTGTATGAACCCACTCTTAGACTATTGATTATGCTTCCCCTCCTATAAAAACTTATTGCCTTATCACAGGCTGTTCTGCCCTCAGTCTCATGTTGCTCATAGAATCATAGAATCGTAGAATCAGCTAGGCTGGAAAAGACCTTTTTAAGGTCTTCAAGTCAAACCATCACCCCAGGACTGCCAAGTCCACCATTAAACCATGTCACTGAGGGCCTCATCTACAGAGATTTTGAGTACTTATAGTGATTCCACCACTTCCTTGGGCATCCTGTTCCAATGCCTGGCCATCCTTTCTGTGAAGCAATCTTTCCTAATATATGCTGATAGATGATGGAGAGTAGCTTAGTAAGCTCCTCTGCCAGCTCCTTCAGCACTCTTGGATGTAACCCATTCTGCCCCAAATGGAGCAGGAGGTTACTAGCCATTTCTTCATGAATCTATAGGGATTTCAATCAGCTCTCCATCTCTGTTATCCAACTCAGGGAGCTGAGTACTTTGAGGATGGCTGGTGTGACTAGTAAAGACTGAGGCAAAAGCAGTGTTAAGTACCTTAGCCTTTTCCTCATCCTCAGTCACTAGGTTTCCCCTAGTTATCAATAGAGGATGTACTTCTTTGCTGTCCATTTATTGCTAATATATTTGAAAAATTACTATCTTTTATGGCACTGTCCAGATTTAGTTTCATCTGTGCCTAAAATAACTTTCTCTCTACATAACCTAACAACATCCTTGAACTTTTCATGGGGTCGTTCTATTGTTCCACAGGTGATAAATTCTGTTTCTTTTTCCTTAGTTCCAGCACTACCTCCCTGTTCAGCCAGACTGGTTTTCTTTCCTGCTGGTTTGATTTTTGGCACATAGGGTCCATCTGCTCCTGTGCCTTAAGGATTTCATTCTTGAAGAGTGTCCAGCCTTCCTGCACCCCTTTGTCCTTGACTAATGTTTCCCAAGGAAATTTGCCAACCGGCATCCTAAACAGGCTAAAGTCAGCTGACTTCTCCAAGGAATAAAAATTTAATCATTTCATGATCACTTTGCCCAAGACAGCCTCCAACCATCACATCACTCACAAGTACTGTTGATGAACAGCAAGTCTAGCCAGGCATCTCACCTAGCTGGTTCACTAATCATCAGGGTTAGGCAGTTATCTTCTACACCCTCCAAGAACCTCCTGAATTGTTCCTTTTTATGCTACCCAACAGAACAGGCAACACAAAGAGACTCTTCTTCTAACTGCTCTTTCATTCATTTAGATCTCAGATCCATCAAAAAATGTTGTAACAGGTATAGCACTTGTTTCTTCTTGGGTGTGGCCCACTGACATGGGTTGTCATACAAGTCTTATAAATAGAAATACTTGTATCTGTAAAAATGTAGATGTTTGTGCATGGTTTATAATTAAATAAGGCATAGCAAGTGATGCATTATAGTGCAGTAACAGCTGTTCCCAGTGCCATGCATTGTCAAGATGACAAACTGGAAGTTATAGCATCCGTCACACTATCTCATCTGTAAAACTGTTGGTCATCGTTATCATTACTGGATACAACTCAAATACTAAGGACTATCTTTTCTGTAACACAGAAGATGTTCTCCATAGGAAAGTCTTCAAAAGTTCAGAAATTCATATGCTGGCATTTGGAGAACGGATGGGACACTGGAGCCTTTTCTTTTTCAATTTCCAGAGATAATAAATTAATTTTAATTAAATCAGTTAGAAGAACTCAAACAAATAAGCAGTCTATATTTCCCCTTAATTATTATATTAAAATTCAGAATAAAGAATAGGTATTTTTACTATGGCAGTTATTATCACTGGTGTTTATGACATGTTACACTGATATGTGGCAGTGTCTCCCTGCACCTCAACTACAAAAAAGAACAAGCAGATTCTTAGGCTAATTTGCTTGATAAATAAACTGAAGGAGCCAGGCATCTTGAATGAGGTAAGTGCCACAAAATTGAATGAAACTGCTGTTGCTTTGTCCATTTCCTTGAAATCTGCTGGCCAAGCCCCAGCCTAGGCTACCTCACCCCTCCTCTAAATTATGGGTGAAGCAGATGTGGTCTTCTCCATCACACTGATGAGATGCTTTCTGTTGTGCAGAAGAAAGGAGAGAAGAGGACCAATGATGAAGGCAGTAGTTGGCTTTCTTAGATGTTCCACTAAATACTGGTAAATGCTCAGGTCAGAAAACTACTAAAGACCTCCCAGGATTGGTTGTTTTTTAAGAGCAGGCCCATCAGCCTTGTGTTAGCCTGAATTATGAAATCAGAGTAGGACGTTCTTCATCAATATTGTGAAATGCCTTGTATGCCCAAGGGCATAATATTCTGAGAAGTCTGAAAAGCACTCCACACAAAACATTAAAAGAAAGTAGAGCTATTTGAGTATTAGATACATATGCTAATGCTACAGTTCAGAATTGTACTTTATCTGTGTTTAAGCACTGGGTGCAGATTCAAGAGTTTTGGTGTCTGGGGGATCAACGAGTTGTCCGTGAGCCAGCAATGTGTCCTTGTGACCAAGAAGGCCAGTGGTATCCTGAGATGCATTAGGAAGAGCATTGCCAGCCCACTGAGGAAGGTGATCCTGGTGAGGCTTCACTTGGAGTACTGCATCCAGGTCTGTACCCCCCAGTACAAGAGAACTACAGAGCTCCTGGACCAAGTCCATCAAAGCACTACTGGAATGATTAAGGGTCTGGAGCACCTCTCATATGAGGAATGACTGATGAAGCTGGGCCTGTTCAGCCTGGAGAAGAGAAGATTCAGGGAGGGATCTAATCAATGTGTATAAGTATATGAAGGAAGGGTGTCAAGAGGATGGGGTAAGACTCTTCTTGGTGGTGCCCAGCAATAGGATGAGAAGCAACAGGTATAAACTAAACACAGGAAGTTCTACCTGAATATGAGGAACAACTTCTTTACTTTGAGGGCAACTGAGCTTTCAATGAATTGCTTAGAGAGGTTGTGGAGTCTCCTTCCCAGTACTCAAGAGCCATCTGGACACAATCCTGACCAATATGCTCGAAGTGATCCTGCTTGAGCAGAGAGGTTGGGCTAGATGACCCCTGATGGTCCCTTCCAACCTAAACCTTTCTGTGATTCTGTGAATTGCTGCGTGCCTAATGAATTGCAGAGGTCAGTGGGCCATGAAAAAAAATACCACTGCAAGCAAAGGCATAAATAATTACTCCCCAGCCCAGAAGATAAGTGATTAGTTATTTATTAATAATCACCCATGCCTTTGATTCTGCATTTTATTGGTTTTGTTCTTAAAAAATGTGCCAAATCCTAATATTTGCAATACCGGAGTAATGAAAAATACCTGCTAGTACATAATCTGTGCAAATGTGGTGTGACAGGAGACAGTGAGCATAAACAAAGGCATGATTACACTGGGACTTCTGGTGCACGTGTTCTTCTCTACTTCTTTACTTTACAACAGCTTCATTTAAAACAAACTACCACAACAACAGAAGTCAGATCAGTTTTTAAACATTATAGCGAAGATGAAAAGTCAAAGTTTAAGGTAGAATTAAAATACTAAATTTCAGCATGTTTTGTAGCTACAGTAGATTCATTAATTTCTGCTTTGCTCCAGGCTAGTGCATTTTGAAAAATGACATATTAACAGTAGTAGTCCAGAATTAGATATTTAGATACCCAGATCATACTGAAATCACTGAGAATTAGATCACAAAATACCCTAAGTATACTGGGCTCTTTCTCACGTCACTGACATATGGGAAGAAATTATATATAGTGTTTTAGATTACTCATGAGTCACCTCTAACATGCTCAAACTAATCCTTAGGTGACAGAAATTGTCATAGCAGCACTGAAGATAATGGAGTTGTAACAATTTACACTAGTAGACAAACCATCTCACAAATGTTACAGCATAATCTGGCACCTTGATTTCTGTATAGGCACTTAGAGAAGTTGCTTGATTTTCAGAGGTATTGTCATCATATATCCCTGCCTGTGCTGAACTACAAGAGAGGATCTAAAGCTCCAGTCTGCCTTTCAAAATAAGCTCTTTAAGTAGATTTAACATGAGATATTTGTCCCCAGAGTTGAAATTGGTTATGGCTTGATATGTTTTTATTGGTGAATGTACATATGTGGCATATGGTAGCTCTTCATTACTTGTGTTAATTTTATTCTGACACCTAAATCATTGCATTTACTGCAGTGATTGAGGATAGAGTCATTAACAGCTCTTCAGAGGGAGTAAACATTTCTATGTTTAAATCAAAGTTGCATTAGAACAGGAGATTTTAGTGCTGCTTGTACTACAGTGCACATGGGCTTTTTTGATGGAGAGCAGGTCAATTTTTTGCTCATCAACTGATCAAGAAACAGAGAGGATAATCACCACATCTGAGGAGAGCAAGAAGTTTTATTTTAATGAAAGAATGTAAAAACTAAAGGCAGTCTCCTTCATTTCCAGCAATAGCGGTGAGGGCTGGATGCTTTCCAATCAGCACAGGTTGCTAAAAGCAAAAACACAGAAAAGTATTGGTAAACACATCACTTTTTGCCTTAAAATCTGCTTATTGACCTTTTTTATTGTCCTCCAAAACTCCATGTTGATTGCAAATGTGATAATCTTTGAAATTAAATTTCAAGAAAAGCCTGGAAGGGTGAGAAATAGTTTACTTTTTCTTGTGAAGAACTTTGATTATCATTGCCTGGCTAGGTTTCCTATATCTCTTGTCCACTGCAAGTCCATTTTGAGGGAGGTATGTTATCTGTATGAGTTGTATCCTATTTGAAATATATCTTCTCAAAAGTTTGGAAAGATCTAGATCTCTTTAAAAATTAGACCTTTCTGGAGATTTTCCCTGTACCATCTGAAAGCATCACTCACTAGTGATGAACACACAGGAAGAATGTTTGGTTCCCACCACAGGTTGCACACATATATGGGCTTGTGGAATTACCAGTAATAATTTTGCCCTTATAAGCTGTAAGTTAGCGAACACTTTCTCAGAACCTATGGTGGGCTCCTTGGATTTGCTGTCTTGTCCCGCTTGTTTGCATTTGCAGCATCTTCTTGGACTATCTTTGAACTCCAGGCTCCAGAGAGACCAGCCTGATGCAGTCATGCAGCCAGTGATATCACTGAGCTTTAATGAATGTTTCACATTTGTAGCCTGGCTGAGACCAGAAAATATCTTGCAGTTGCAGTGAATGCTTGGTTTTTCATAGAGAAAGGGAACTCTGAAAGCCTCTGGTCTAAACCTCATCTCAAAGGAGAGCCAGTTTTCAAAGTTAGATTCAGCTGCTAGATTACTATATGTAAGTGTACTGACATATAAGTGGACAGGTTCAGTGGTTTGTAAAGCTGGAGTAAATACTATGAAAGAGAACTCAAGTTTGAAGAAGGTCATGTGTGTCCCCATGAAGACTGACTTCATTAGGTCAAGAAGTGTGGTGTTAGCAAAGTCTTGTTTGGAGAGTTGTTGCATGATGCTCTGAATAAAAAGCCATGCAACCAGCTGCCAATGCATGGATTACACTGTTGCGTAATTAAGAGAATTTACACTTTTAGAGAGAATCCATAAGATATAGGTTGATAACCTATTCAGGTGTTGTGACTGACTACACCCTTAGGGGCAGAATGGAACTCATGGAAGAAAGCCCCACAATGGAATGATATTCAGTGGAGATGTTAAATTGATATTAAACATCATATCACCACACGTGGAATATCTAAAAGAACCTGGTCAGAAGGTATTGGGCTCTGAGAGGTGTTTTTAAACATAGGATGCTAACTGCCTAAAGGTTACATCATCTGATTGTGAAAAGCACCATCCTTGTCAAGGTCTGACAGCATGAAAATCAGTTAGCTCAAGCCCAAAACACACTATGCAATAAAAGCTAAGGAGGTAAGCTGAAATCTGGCAACCAAATATGCTCATTTACTTCACAAAGCCAACCAAATACACCTCCATAGAAAGCAGCCTGACATGGGAATTACAAGCATGCTTGCAATGGTGCATAAATCAAGGCTAAACCCTGAATCTTCTGTGCTGATCAGAAAAGACTGGAAAATGTTTATTCTCTTATCCAATTATACATTTTCTGGTTTAAGCTGATAAAAAATTGGAAATACCAAATATCTAAAGGGCTGTTTTGATGTCATTTCTGACCCATTGCAGGGTAGACTTCAGTAATTGCTAGTGATATAAGGCATTTCTTCTGGTGAGTAATGAGGTATTTATCTTTTCTGAGGGAAAAAAACATAAAAAAAGAAGTTGTACTGTTTGTTAATTATATAGTACCATATTGGTCATAAACCGAATCTTTGCAAAAAATTAATTAGAAGGAAGGAGAATTATGTCACAAATTTTGCATCTAAAATGCTCTTTGTTCTAGCCAACATTGTTCATAAATCAGACTCCTATAACTAAATGTACAAAACAGCTTGTCTCCACAAATGGCAGAGCTGAGTCAGCACATATTTATGAATATAACAGAACAGAATATTCTCTATTCACAAATATCGAATCTAGGAGGGCATCTTTCCTATTTAGCTCACTGAGTACTTGTGACAAGTAGTTATCTCCTGCACACATCAAGAATTTCGAAGAACTTCTCATCACAGCAGTATGATATTCCTGGTTCATATCTGGGAATTTGAATCTCCAATAAGAACAAGGAATACCTATCCAGAGATTTCTCTTAATGGCTTATAGAAAACTCATCAATGCTTACATCCTGGCTTGGTGATCAGTAGTAGATATCCACTACAATGCATTCTTTGTTTTCCATCCCTCTAATCTTCACCCAGAGGCTCTCAACCGCATCATCACTAGCTGTAAGGGTTGTACAATCAATCCTCTCACATGTAGTGTGATACCTCCCCTTTACCTGCCCTGCCTATCTCTCCAGAACAGGCTGTAGCCCTCCATGCCTGCACTCCAATTGTGGGTTTCATTTCCTTAAGTCTCACTAATACCAATGACATTGTAGCTCTGGGAGCTGCCCAGTGCTTCCAGTTTATCCTGTTTGGATGTGTATAAGCTTGTGCATTGGAGTGTAAGCATTTCAGGTATGATCCTGAGACCTTCGTTCTCCCAGAAGTGTGTAAGTATTCCAAATAGCATTGCCACCCTCAAACAATGCCATGCCAACCCTTGATTTTTCTGCTGCAATGTTGTTATTATTCCCTTTCTTCATCAGTTCTAATTTAAAGCTCTCTTGATCAGTCCCCCCAGCTTACACAAAAAGGCCTATTTTCATTGCTGGGAGAGGTGGATCCTGTCAGACCCCAGCAGACCTTGCGCCTCAAAGGCTCTTCTATGGTTTAAGAAACCCAAAGTTTTGGTGGAGGCACAAGTCCTGGAGCCAGGTTTAGGTATTCTGGTGTCGTCTGTTTCTTCCAAAACCTCCCCCTGTACTGGGCAGACTGAGGAAAACACTACATTTAATCCTGAATTATTTAGCATTCTTCACAGGGATTTGAAATGTATTTTGATAGACCTCAGTCTTTAAATTGTGACTTCATTAGTACCTAGATATAAAAGCAGGAGTGGATATTAGACTGAAGATTTTACTGGGCTCTTTAGTCTTGTGGTGACATCCCTGATTTGGGGCCCCAGGGAGGCAACAAATCTCCCTGAAAAGAGGGTCTAGTCTACAAATGGGTGTTTGATTGCAGGAGGGGAGGGAATCACCAGTGACTGTACCTTGCCATTGTTTCTTCTTGGCACTGGTCTTAATGCTAGTTTTGTTGCTAGCAGTTGGTCTCACTGACCTTGGCAAGAGTGCTTGCAGAGCTTCTTTCTTTATCTCATTATGTGCTTTCTCTACTTCACTCAGGGCCTCATACCTATTCTGTAATCCTAGTATAGAGGGTAAGGAGGGATTTCTCTTATTCCTGCGTGCAGTAACCTTCTTCCATCTGTCCTTATACCTTGTAAAGCTGCCTTCCTCCTGGTACAAAGTGGATCCTGGACCTGCCTCCATAGTGGTAATGCTGAGCTGGTTTCCATGCATCACAGATGGCAGAATATGGCTCTATTGATCAGTCTTCCTCTCAGACTCCCTAGTACTCCTCATTCTGTCATCTCCTCTACAGCTTGGCCACCAAGCAGAGCAGCTCATCTATCATGTCCTAAATAGTCAAAGCAATGTTAATAATAGTGTTATTGTAAACACCAAGTGAATATTCTGGATGAGGATTGTGTAAGGCTCAGATGAATTAAATATACTTCTAAAGTAAACAAAGGCAACAAAGTCCTCCAGTTAAGATTGTTGTGTCTTCACAACTGTTGTCTGCTTTGTCTGATGAGACATCTAAGTATTCCTACACTCACAAAAAGGATAATTAAGCAATAATTGCATCTGCTGCAGAGTATATGGTGGGAGGTGGGAGATAAACAGCTTGTGAATCAATAAAGCATGAGGCTGCAGGCTGTTATTTATTGATTTATGACCCACTTAGCTCCAAGTTTACTCCACAACTAATGCAATTATACCTTCTGGATTATACTTCATTTAAGAGGGACGGAAAGTATACCGTTTCATCTGAGGAAACATGCTGTCTGCATTATGGTACTTCTCAGAGTTAGAGATTGCTTTTTGCTAGATACATTTTGGTCAGATGTGACATTCAAAATCTAATGTGCTGTCTGCTTGACTTCAGATTATAAAACCCTAACAAACCACACTGCAAAAAAAATTACAGAGCAAATCTGTTACGATCCATCAAATCATGTTACAAACCTTGGTCTATGCTGATTTAAAACATCACAGAACAACATTACTTACACCAATAGCAACTGATGTAGCCTGTGAGAGTTAGTGGCCTTTTCAATCTGTGAGCACTACAAGGTACAAATGCCAGGACTTCAATACTATCAAAACCTAAACAAGTATGTGGCAAGCATCCTGCTTGCTGGGGTGTATCTGAAGCAGATGTGCCCTAAAGCACTTCTCAAATGACCTGCATCCATGTTGAATCTTCAGGTCTAGCAAGAGCATACTGGATGAGAAAATGGTTGTGTGTGAAGAAGGGAAACTTCCAACCAGCTCCACTGAGCAGCAAATGAGTGGGGCTGCTTGGTTTTCTTTTTATCCTTTTGCTTTGTTTTTTTCCGGGATAGATGCCAAGAGCACACAGAGGAGAGTCCTCTGGTGTATACAAGTAGTTTGCTTTGAGATAAACTCATCTGTAGGAAGAATACGTCTCAGCTGCAGGAGGGAGAAAAGAGTGGTATACAGGCACATGTCCACCCAGGCACAGTCTCATACTGGTTCCCACTCACTTTCCTTCTTTATGTTGTCCCATGCAGCTCCCGTCTCACAATCATCTCCTCTGGAGTTGAAGGCCATGGAACATTTCTTCTTAATGCTGTAAAAAGAGATCATTAGCAGGGCACTCAGATTCATAGGTAAATCACTCTGATTCTCATGCAGATAATTCATTTCAGCAAGCATATTCCCTTGAAGGAAAAAAAAAAAATTATTCTCCTTCCCTCACAAGCCTAACCCTTCAGCTGTGTCTCTATAAATCCGTAACACTAGTGGTTTGTGACCTCCATCTGCAGCTGTTAGTAGGATAATTTCCCTCACCAGTAGCCTGAACCTACTAGGTGCTAAGAGTCTCCTTGCAAAGTGCTAGAAGCCACACACAGCTTCGTTGTGATTGACTTCTTCTGACAGAGTAGAGTCTCCAAGGTGCCTAAAAGAATTATAAACTCTTCAGAATGCATCAGGACATGAATATCATCCAGTGGAAATAGTGTCAGAATCATTCAAATATCCAGTGGTGATACAGAAATTCATAAGACATTTCAGTTTCTTTTCCAACTGGCCTCTTCAATTTGCTCATTGAAAAGCACTTGCTAAGCCTTTTCAGTGGAGACTGCCTTGTAAAACTCAAGAAGTTTTTTTAATTACTATAAATTAATAAATAAAATCTATTGCAGCTGGATTCCCCCAAACCCCTGGGAACATCAAGTCCAAAGAATTTAAAAAGTCCATAGGACTCCACTCCCAGGCATGAGCATCTCCAAGCCCTAGTGTGTTCATCTCATCAAAACACAGCCACATTTCTGTTTCCAATAAGCAAGGGACAAATAGTGCTTGTGAAGAATGTGCTTGCACACTGCCTGTCATTTTATATCACGAAGCTTCTTTTTCAAGGTATTTGGAATATTCAACTGATAGCTTTTGTGGAGATGGAAAAGGAAGGGCAGTGACTTAATCCACTACTATCTATGGTGCATAATGGTGGGATATAAATGAATGTTGGGACCCAAGTTTGAGGCACTTGGTCGGAGTTCAAGATGTCCTTGAGAATAACTGTCTGGAATACTTTATAAAGTTCATCTGGTTATATTTCTGATAGCCCTGGTGTAATGAAAAGTCCGGGTGGGATCTCTGGGAACAATTTTTGCTATTATTTGGTGAAGTTAGATTACTTTCTGGAATTGTGCTGACTGTGCTGAGTGCCTGGTTTGGTATGCTAGGGCTATGGAGTAGCTCTTGGTGACTCATCACCTCATATTATTTGGCCATCTTGCCAGCATGCTTGTTGCTCAATTCCCTTTGCTCCCTTCTCAGAGCAATGCTAAGAAGCTATGACTCAGGCCAAGCGTCTCAATGGACAATCCAGACAAGACTTCCCTACTCATTCCTCTCTACGGGCTGCCCAAACTTCAGGTGGAAAAACTCAGACCTTAACAGACACCGTGAGCCCCTCTGCAGCCCTCCTTAAGGCCAGGTGGCTAGTAGGAGCTGGTGGGAGAAGAACAAGAAAAAGGCAGTGGCAGTGTTTTGTCCACAGACTATGAGCCAGGTCAAGTGAAGTCTGTTAATTTACTGATAATACAGAGAAAGAAAAAGTTAGCAGTGTGCCTTCAGACCTGAGTATAACTGGTGTGAATTGGCATAGCTTGCCAGAAATGCCTTCCTCTTGTTTTGGGTCATGATATCAGTTAGTGGAAACCAGTTTGGTTTCACCACAAGACTTTATGGATCTCCAGACCTTATTAATACTTTTTAATCTCATTTTTATGTTAGGAGAGGGCATTTTTGTTCCCTTTGTTTCAGCATTTAAAATGTGTTATTAAACATCTAGGAACACAACAGTCACACCTCAAGCACACAGGAGATGTCCCAGGACTTTGCTTCTGTATCTTCCTTTGCATTACTTATAATGAATCACTTCATTTGAAAACTGCTCAAGATAAGATAGCTGCTGTCCTGCTGTACTGAGGAATGGCAAGCCTTTGGTTATTGCAGAAAGCAGTTCTTCTGCCTCTTGCTGAGTAATGCTACCCTACAGGCAGCAGGAAGGTGCTCTTCTTCTTAAACATTTGGATTGAAGATATTGAGGAGGATGAGGAGGAAGAAGAAGATGTTTAAAATGGATAGCTTTACTCTCGTGCCCGAGTCATCTGTTAAGTATGTCACTAGTCTCCAAAGCAAGTAAGTAAATTGGTGCGATTGGATCCATATAGTTCATTTTTTATGAATCAGGTAAAGGGACTTTATCCTTGGTGCTGTAGAGGAAGATGCAAAACATTTTGTTCCCTGACATATGGTACCTGAGGCTGTGTTAAAAAGGAGTCTGTGCCACTGAAGCCATGTACTCTCCTCCAGCGTTGCCTTGCTGCTGTAGCTATGTCTCTAGTCCTGCTGGAGGGACTAATTTAAAATCTCATTTTGAAAAGATATAAAGTCAGATCTGTTAGTGACATGCCCTTGGTGCTATAAAGAGTTTGTAAATTAATCTTATTTTATTTTCCTTTTACTTTTCCTATATGGAGGGCAGAGTAGTCCTTACAACCTGAATTATGATATGCTGACAGCAGGCCCTACATTTTTAGCATACAATCATAGAATAGTTAGGGTTGGAAAGGACCTTAAGATCATCCAGTTCCAACCCCCCTGCCATGGGCAGGGACACCTCACACTAAACCATATCACCCAAGGCTTCATCCAACCTGGCCTTGAACACTGCCAGGGATGGAGCATTCACAACCTCCCTGGGCAACCCATTCCAGCACCTCACCACCCATGACATAATTATAATAAATTTAGTGGTTTTATGGTTAAATTATTTCATTCAATGCCTAAAACAACATCTACTCATTGCCATTAAAAATGGAGAATAAACCCAGAACAGCTCCATGGCGCCACAAGTAAATAAAGTCATTTGTTACAAGTGTTTTTCATCTTAGCAGAGACAGCAGTCTGAGAGCGGAAGATTTTTAGGGGCAGAGGGCAGTTGAAAAGTATGGAGATGCAAACATATTTCATCAGGCTTAAATAATTATTTGCTGAAAATAATATGCCATTTCTTAATTACTTTTTTTTTTCTGGTACATTCAACTGCTCTCACTCCAGCGAAATTGCCAAAACTTATTGTCTGAAAAGGCTGAGTACTTTTAACCTTCAACACAAAGAGCCTTTATCCAAAATGCTAACTAGGTGATGCAGTAAACAGCTGACAAACAAAACAAAACTTAAATCAGTCTGACTGAAAAAAACCTCTTTGACCTCAGTCATGTTTTCCCTTACACAGTTGTTCAGAAATTGTCATTTCACGTACACTCTAGTCAGCACACATAATTTTGTTCATGTACTTCAAATTTCTGGAAAAAGCTATAAAAAGAAAAAGGAAACCAGCTTTTGATAGTTGAGAAATATCATGAGGAAACAAAAACAAAAAAGAGGTCTAGGTTTTTTTTTTTCCCCTTTTAGAAGTCACCTTGAAGAGATCAAAATTGCAGCAAACATACAACATTTTTACAGAGATAAGAAGACACCATGCAGTTCCATAACAGTAATCAAAACTGACTTTTCAATGGTATGTAAATCACTATCCATAAAGACAGGACAGCCCAAATTCCCAGCTCTATATTAGCACAGTCGCTAATGGACATACGTGATCCAGAAATACTGCCATCTCTCTATGGCTGGGCATTTTGTAGAATAAAAGGAAATAAAATCTAAAGCTCTATTTACAGGTAAGTATGAAAGGAAGGAATGTATTCCTCAGTACAGCACAGTTACAGGCTGTAATCAGAGATTACTACTAGAAGTTATGATTGTTGAGTTAACCTCATTCAGTGCACAAACCTATGCCTTCGGTTTCTGAAACAGGACAAACAGTCTGTGTGAAGGGTTTTTTTTTTGGGGGGGGAGAAATCATTCCTTGCTGTCCAATGGACAAACTGAAGGTGGAAACACAGAATATTCTTCTTCCTTCAAAACCCACAAAAATTCAAAGGCTTACTTATATCAAGACTCCTGCCCAGTAGTGTATTTTCAAAGTTGAAGCCCTTTAGAATAGCACAGGCCTTTTTTTTTAATTTCTCCTTATCCTTTCAGACTGATCAGGAATTATGCACACATTTGCAAAAAAGTCTAGAGTAAGTCCTCTTGCTCTTCCCTTCTGATTTATTTATAGGCTTCTCTCCACAAGTCACAGGTCCTGCCAGAAGCCTGCTCCAGCGCAAGGTCTCCATGGGGTCACAGTTTCCTTCAGCATGCATGGGATCTTCCATGGGCTGCAGGTGGGTATCTGCTCCACCGTGGATCTACATAGGCTGAAGGGGCACAGCCTGCCTCATGATGATCTGCACCATGGGCTTCAAGAGAATCTCTGCTCCAGCCCTGGAGCATCTCCTCCCCTCCTTCTGCACTGGCCTTGGTGTCTGCAAAGTTTTTCTCCACATTTTCTCACTCTTCTTTCTCATAGCTGCTGTTGCATGTCAGTCTTTACTCCTTCTTAAACACGTTATCACAGAGGTGCTAGCAGCATCACTGATGGGCTATCCTTTGGCCAGTGGTGGTTCTGTCTTTGAGCCAGCTAGTATTGGCTTTGTCAGACATAGGAACAGCTTCCGGTGTCTTCTCACAGAAGTCACCTTGCCATATAAACCCAATACATGTATTTAGGTTAATATGGGCAGCAATGGTCCCCTCTTCTGTGCAGATATGAAACACACACAAGACAGGTCCTTAATTCCCCAAAGTCAAAATTGCCATGAGACACAGTGCAAAATCCTGGTCTTGAATTCATAGCCCTTTCCTCCTTATCAGGCTAGAGAAGTGCAGCCAGTACTCTGTCCTAGACAAAACTAAGACACTAAGTGAGCATGATTACTTTGAGCTATGTATGTTTCAAAATGAAATTATATTTGAAAAAAAAAATCTGGTTTGCCAGTCAAAAAAAAAAAATCAAGCAAATATTACAGTCTGAAAATGCCAGAATTCTGAGTGTTCAGGACTTAAGCTTTTAGCTTATTTTTTTGACCAAAATCGAAATTACACTAACTAACTTTTTCATGGAGAGTGTATTCACATGTCTGTGTTTTCAAAAGGAAAACTGCATTTTTGAGAAATACTTTTCCAGCTGGTTCATCTGATTAAAATGCAAGTATTTCCACAAACTTCAGGTGAACACAGCTGGTTTTCTGAGAAGACAGCAAGATAAATATCTGCGGGGAGATCATCCAGTATATGTGGATTTTAATAAAGTCATGAAACCCTTTCTACATAATTCATATCTCAAAATAAGTTCCTGTAGTAATGCTCCCAGGTGGACTGGAAAATAGCTGATTGATTGTAACACTGAGATAGGATAAAGAATTTACAATATACCTTCTGTTCATGCATTTCCAAGTTTGCAAGTGTCCAGTCAGAAGTCTAGTCTTGTTTAAGTTCAGTTATTTATTCACTGCTTTCTCTTGTAATAAATGTAGAACTCGTGGTACTGTGCTAGATGGAGAGTTCTTGCAAAAAAAAGGGAACATAAAAGCATTGCAATGATAAACAATCAAAAAGCAAGTGCCAGCAAAAACTGAAGGAAAGTTATGGGAAGTGTATTTTTGTATTTGTGAAGATAAACAAGCTATGGCATGTACATTCTGTCTGGCACAATTTCTGGGAAAAAATGCCAGTTTCTGGAAAGAAGTGTGGCTGTGGAGTGTTCTTCATATCTTGCATGATCTCTCCAGGGATTACAGAGCTGACATTTAGCTTCAGCCTACCAAATCAAATGGTAAGTTAAAAAATTCGTTATACATATGTCCTCTGGGGGACAGTTCAGCTCTTCAGTGGAATAAAATGCCCTTAAGACAAGGCTGTCTCTCTCCAGCACCTACATAAAGATCTCTGCATGACTGAACTTCCATTCAAGAGCCTTTGGGATGTGTCTAAAATTGCCTGAGCTGAGCCGAGCCTTCAATTTTTTGTAGTTATGGCTGATTTAACGTATTACAGGACCAAAGATGGTTGCAGAAGCCAAGTTGCAGTTCTTTGCTAAATAAATAAATGTACATTGCAAAGATACCACAAACACAGGAAGTTTTTAGCAGTGTGATACCTTACATTGCTGTTTAACATATTCATACAACATATCAACCCATCATCCAGGAGCTGCTTTCTGCATAAATCATGTGTGATGTTTTGACTGGCCAACGTGGCAGTGTTCTAGAATTAATCAAATTCAAAATAATTCAGCTCCAAACCTGTCTTCTCCTAGTCTTATATGAAACCTTAATTTCTGTCCTTTTCTTCACAGTGTAGGCACAGTCATGATGAGCCCTGTTGCTATGTGGCTATTGGTTGTGCTTACATCAGCAGTCACAATCTATGGTATCACACAGATAATTCAGAGCACCAAAGTGCATGGGTTGAAAATATACACAGAAAGTTTCAGTCTTACCCCAGATGGCTTGGAGTTGGAAAAGCAACACACAACAGCAGGGTGGAGAATAACCAGCATTTTGTCATGGTTCAACAGGTAAGTGGCAAACATCTGTAGGATTTAAAGAATCCATCCTCAAGAAGAAGCAGTCATGCTTTTCCTCTTATGTAGCCATTGTCACTAGCAGTATATGGTGCATAGCAGGGGTAAAGGTGACTGCTTTGTAATTTGCCACTGGTTTGAACAAGTTTCTGAAATGCTTGTGGCCTGAGCTATAAGGCTATTCTCAACTGGAAACTAAAAGGTCATTGGATGTGGATCTGTCAGTTTCCACAGTGGATTCATTTTTCTAACCCAGCTTTCTGAGCTTGGATAGTGCTGCAGATAGCTTGTGAAAAATACATATTATGATGTAAAACACCTGAAAAAGGTGGCTGGGAACCTAGACCTCAAAATTAAAAAAATAACCAACAAAAACCCCAATAAAATCCAGGCCACCCCAGATGTAAGGTATACATCATAGATCTTATTATCAATAATGAAACACACAGCCCAGCTAACACAAAGCATAAGAAAACATTGGAAGTATCATTTTGCCCCCAGGGAAAAGAGAGTGAGAAAGAACAAACAGCATAAATATGTAGGGTAGAAGAAACCTCTGAAGGCTTAATATCTCCCTGCTGTGCCTGGGTCAACACACCTCACTCCTTTTCTGTTGTGGGTCTGACCCAAAATCCTGTTTCCTATTCATAGCCCAAGACACTGCAAAGGTGAGCAATATGTTTTATTTACTTGTAGGTTTGCATTTATGGCTGTTACTGTCCTACAGTGCCTTGAATCTGGAAAGAGCGAGGCTATTCTGATCACGTTTCTGCTTTGGTAGGAGTCAGAGACAGCCCTGCTGAAATCCCATCTAGCAAACGGACTCAAGTTAGTAATCTCCATGGTTTAGACCACAATGTAAATGGTCATGAGCTGAACATCACCCTCACAAGTACCTGATCAGAATTATCTGTTTTCTTAAAAAGTGCTTCACTTTCTCCATGCTTGCTCCATTAACTCTTAACTCATTCTCCAGTAACATGTCCCTGCCCTCTAAGCATGTTAGTTGCATTCACACAACCAAATTCCTGCTGTTTTTCATGCTTAGTGATACTGGGAACTCATTTTGCATGATACAGGTTTTATCCTTGCATTTTTTCTTATACCCATCCTCAGATGTGTACTAGCTTTGCTTTTTGTATGGTACTTCTTTGATTTTCAAGCCATTGAAGACATCCATTGCTGTCATATTTATTAACATTTCCCTTTTATGTGTTGAGGAACCTGCCTTTGTGTGTTTTACTACAGGAGCCAAATCACCTACTCTCTTCTTTTTCCTGAGAGACCTTAGTTACCAATTACTTGTGTATGAAATATTCTTTTTGCTAAATCTGGTGTCTTACCCTTCCCTGTTCAGATTTCTGAATTACATCACTTTGCAATCACTGTTGTCCAAATTGCCTCTTCCTTTCAGGTTCTCATCTGTCCCTCAGGTCACTCCACAGAAGAAACTATAATATGAACCCACCGACTGAAGAACATTGTTCTGTAATCTGCTGTTTGTATCTCTAGCAACTGTCTCTGGACTTGGTTATATTAGTCTTAACACATTTATTAAAACCTTCTGAATACCACAGTGAAGGGTATTGCATATGAACTTGCATAGAAGAAAGTAAGAAAGCACTTAGTGCCCAGCAACTCTCTTACCTCTGGGAAGCTACCTCTGTCTATGGTTGTGAGGATACCAGACTTTCTGACTCTAGCACTATGTAAAGTCCCCTGCCTCAGGACTAATGGCCGAAAGTGTAACAGCTGCAAAAGGGAAGTAGGAATTGAGAAGGATGATAAAATGGCAACATCTGTGAAAGAAGCAAACAAGGACAGGAAACGGCTATAAGGAAAAGAATAAAAAGGAAAAAGGAACCTGAATGACATTGGCAACTAACTTAGAAGAAAGAACTTATGAAAGCAAAGCTGTCACTTTAAGCTGACACTCTTCCACCATGAAGATGTCTTTCTAAAAAGACACTTTAGGAAGTTCTTTGCCTCCCTTCCCTTGCTACCACAACCACAATGGCTTAAAATATTCCCGTAAGGATTTTGCTATCCACTGCTATAACATGTCTCCTTTTGGGACTGTTTTGGATACAGGGTTGCTGAGGTGCTCAGGGATTTGGTTTTTAGTTTTTTATGCCTTTTTGCAGTTAATGACATAGAAAGAGGTATAATTCATCTAAAAAAATTATTTTAAAATACAACTTCTGAAAAAAAAACAACCCACAGTTTGGTCTATAAAACTATTGGATGATTGATCACACACACACAAAAATTAAATAGTTATAATTACTTTGGAAGATCAAACTTCCTGTCATGTGCTAGCTGCCAGCACCTCCAACTAGCAAACAGCTGAGACCTGGGGGAAAAAATGGTGGCAAGTTTTGACACTTGCAAAAGCCATCAGGAGACTGAAGCCACTAAAAGGCTTGGCTGAAGGATGTGCTGTGGAACATTAAGGGACTTTTGTGCTACAAGACTTGTTACATGGAGACCACTTTCAGAGTCTTTTTTCATCTCCTTCCTGTTATAAAATAAAAGAGAGCTCATTTTCTCATCCATATCTGAGATGTTTGCAAAGCAAGGCTGCAAGTGTTTTACTAATTATACTGAAAGGACCAATTCTTGCAGCCTGGATCTTCATGCAGTCCTCTATACCCTGGCAGGCTGCATGCCAAATGCCTGGCATTCCTAGTCATATGCTCTCCTTGTACTCAAATACTCTAATATAGCAGCAGGATAATTGTGTAACTCTGCAGTTTGGGGAGGGGCTCTGTCAGGTCTCTGTTAGTTTTCAGGTTCATTTCCCTCCATTTGGCACAAGAACAAATGTTTTCCAAAATTCACGGGTTTTAACAGAAGTAAGGTTAGTCAAACCATTCTGGTTAGTGGTTCACAGTTTGTGCCCTGTTCTGCTTCGCAGTAGCTTTATGTTCGAACAAAAATTTTTCAGCTGGCAAGCATTTTAAATGTAAGGTTTTGAGGCTCTAGTGATGCTCTGCTTCAAAACTGCAACAGCTTCTGGCCCTATCTTAGCAATTTGTGACACTTGCCAGTTGAAACATCATGACCACATGCTAGCTGCTTGGCTTTCTGAGAGAAAGTCACTTTGCCATTGAAAAATCACCCTTTGAGCACTTGACGTGGAGGCTGTTTCTTTTCAAAGGGAAAATGGCAGTGTTAATATTTGAAAAGGAACACACAGCTTCCATATATTTCCCACTGGCAGAAATTAAAGGAGACATTTCTTTGCACTGTAAAAACTAGAGCTTGTTTTCTCCTGAAGCATGAAGTTATCTCTACCGCTATCCACTATTGTGCACTGAGATACTTCTAAGAGAAGGAAGGAGGATGGTACTGTATGAGTAAAAATTTTAAAAATATTTGCATAAGATGCAAAATAAAATTATGGATGAAATTTATTTTGTAAAAATATTTGGTTCCAAATGCTTTGTCCCATATCCTCACTTTTGTTAAAACAAATATTCATTAAGGGGAGGGGGACATTTTGTGTTTTCTAGTTGCTGAAAAGGCATATTTACCTAGGGTCAGTAGGAGCAGCCCTCTTTCTTAGCCACCTTGGATATACCAAGTAAAGCTCCATCTGTGGACTGGTGCCACATTTGCTTTTATGGAGCTTGACCTGAACTGGCATTTTGGAATTACATGTTTCTTTTCCCCCTCATCTCACTAGTCAATTCTCTTAAAACAAGGGAGTTTCAAAGGAAGAGCTGGGTTTCTAACTATAAGGGGTAAGGATACCTTAGATTAAAAAGTAGATAACTCTTCTTAGCCACTGATGTGTTCTTCAATTTTCTTTTCCATCATTTCTGAATAATTAAGAGACTTCATTAAGCAACTGGAAAATGACAATATATATGTTGGGGAGGGGAAGGGAACAGAGCAGAATGACTAATAAGTTTTTTGCAGGAAAAGCAAAAAGAAGAGAACAGAGGAGAGAGGGCTGCAATGAGAAAGCAAAAACTTGTATTGGAAATCATTTGTGCCTCTTTTTGACTTGCAGCTGCTTGAAACTGTACATAATGTTTAAATGTTTCATTTTATTCTATTTAGAACAAGGCAAGAGAGAGAAAGGATGAAAAGAAAATTGAGTTTGGATCCACCTTGGCAAATGCAAAGCAACATCAAGGTGTAAATCTTGACCTCAGAACTGGTGAGCAAGTCCCTTCAAGGTTGTTTGCATAATCATTTGATTTGACAGCAGACACACTGTTCTCATTTGCAGTTTATTTTAAACTCCACGCTTTTTCAGTGGCATTTTAAACTGGGGTTTTTTTCCCCATTTTACTTCAAAATTACTTGCACAGAGTCAGCATAAATGTTTGCATTATTTATAAAAAATCAAATGACAAAGACATGTTATCACAAGTCAGGGAGACCTACCACCAACTCTTTCTTGCTGATAACCAAAGGAGGACTTGGAGGGCCTCTCTGGTCACGCCTCTAATTTCTATGCTCTTGAATCAGTGAAGAAGAAGAAGAAATATCTTGACATGCTAAAAAGCAGAAAGCAAGGGGAAAGAGTTCTTAATTGCCTGTTTGAACTGTTTATTTAAGGTATTTTTGCACACCTGGCCTCCCTGTCTATTCTTTAGGAGACCAGGTATCTTCAGCAATTGACAGAGCAGCCACAATTGACAATCAAGATTTAAAACCCAACAAAGCATTTTCTTCTAGGAACTGTGAAGTCATAAAACCTTGTCTCTTCTTCCTGGGGTGTGCGCAAGGGACAGTGGTTCTTGCTCATAAAAAAAGCTGTAAAGTAGAAAATTCTTTTAGTTAAACTCTTTCTGCTGTCATACATTAGCTATAATATTCAGATTAAGTTCATCTACCAAGATGGACTAATGGTTAAATATAGTCTCTTTTTGCTAGTTTCTAAACAGGGGCAGAGAGCTAAAGCACTCAAGTTTAAGCTTTAACAATTTCGCTGTCCTTTCTGAATTGATCAAAGGCTGCTATCAAACTTTTGTTTACAGGTTTATATGCAGTCTAGTGAAGAGAGAAACAGGGAAAACACTGTCATCATAAAAGCAAAATCATGCTCTTAATCTAGGCTAATATCTTTTTATGGCATAGTGGAATACTGTATTAGTCGAGCCTGGAATTTTAGGTGCCTACAAATTCAGATAAAAACCTAATGAGATTTTTCAGAAATGCAGTTTTTCAATGGCATTTTGGCTCACAGCATCCTCTGAAATTCCCCTTAGGAGCCAATCTATATTCTTAAGCACCCAGCTACCTTAAAGACCTAGGTCTTGGAATCTAAACACAGCACAGCTACTGTCTCCTTCAAGGCAAATGCTAAAGATGAATGCATCCAGTAGTCGTGTGTAACATTTGCCTCCACAACCCATCAAAATTTCTGAAGCACTAATAAAGTTGAGGGAGCCAAAGAGAGTTTAAAAATGCTGGGGAAAGCAACTTATGTAAATGCCTAATGTCTTGAGTCCATGAAAGTGCACTTTGCTTTGGCATCGAGCCAACACTGGTTTTGAGACTCTGGCCTGTCATCACCTTCAAGTGGCAAGAAGACATCAATATACACCTGTGCACAAGGTGTGATCTTCTGGGTGAAAACCTGGATTATGATGAAGTAACAACGGATTGACAACCTTTAAGATCAGACAGATGTACTTGAGGAGAAAGATGGTCAAAAATTTATTTCCTACATATCCCCATGTTCCATCGTTGCAGGTATACCTGCCCTGAAAAACGCCCTGGCGAAAGCCCATGGAAGCTTTCCCCCATAGACAAGAGCCCAGGAGAGCTTCCCACATGCACAGCTCTTGTCCCATCCATATGGTGGTGGTTGGAGGGTGGAGGGGCAGGAAGTTGGGTCCTGAGCCCATGGGGGAGCTACATGCACATATTTGACCACAGATCAGATTCTACCAGGGTATGAGTCCCCTGGTCAGCTGTTTGGAGTTGGTCCTCCTTGGAGCAGCGGGCCTGCAATCGGGAATTCTCCCCTTGGGTTTGGATGTCGTCCAGGAAAACCCCTTAGGTTGAAAGCTCTCCCTTTCTAGGTGAGCAATTGCACATTTTGAATAATTGGCTATAAAGTTTAAGAATCTTCAGTGCAGTGACAAATCCATGTGACTTCTTGATTAATGTTGGTGAAATTTTAATTGAGTTTGGACAATACATTCCATTTAGACTCAGTTTGGTGGTTCCATGACATTTAAAATGGCTTAGTCTGCAGGATGTTCATAAGAGGAATTGTTATGGAGGCAGGGATGTGTCTCTTCTCCCCCATGTGTAGAGTGGGCAAAGGAGAAGTGGTTGGATCAAGGAGCAGTTCTAGAGCAATTCGAACAGAGCTGTAGACATGAGGGAGGTCGTAAAGAGAGTGTGTGCACCATCCTAAGCACATGCTTGGTACAGGCACAGGACTATTTTGTAGGAAATAATTTGGAGAAGCAGTTAGAGATGGACTGTTTGGAAGAGGAATTGAAAAAAGAAAGAGAGCAAATATGTTTATTAGAACAAGAAATTGAAATTATACTGGCACAGGAAAAGAAAAAAAAAATCCCAGTATTGTCTAAATTTGGAAACTGATTGAGGGCACAGATATGGAAGATTTGGATGAGTATATCTGGGCCATTCTGATGAGAGCATTTCTGAAGAGGTGGAGGAGTTGGAGGAAAGGAACATGCAGGTCCACAAGGCAGAAACCCCCAAATCACAGTCCACATGATTCCCTGGACAGGACCTGAGCTCACTGAATTGCAAACAGATTTTTGTGCAAACTGAGTGAATGGAAATTAAGTATTTGTCGAGAGTGTCTCTGATGGGGGCAGATCGGGTACTGTTAAGTGATGATGAAGAGAGCAGGTTTTGGGGTCCAGGAGTGTTTTTGAGCAATGGACCAGTGAACAATCACTTGATAACACCCGAGGGCTTATTGAACTGTGGGTAGAGCCCCGGAGGGAGACAACCAGTCACTGAAAGTGAAAGGGCTGTCCGAGCTACCGGAGGGAGTACAAGCAGATGCTTGCATTCAAACAATGTCTGTGCACTGAGTACCGATGGCCGCTCTGGTAGATCCCAGCCACCTCAGATTACCAGATGCCCTGAAAACATTCGTTCAGTCTCTTATTGCACATTTTTACTCAGCCAGAGACATTATGCAATATAGTCACCCACGGGTACAGAATGGCCTGGGCCGATCGGGAGGGTAGTGTGGGAGGGAGCAGGAGCATTCAGATAGCCGGTCACAGACCATGGCCCAGCCTGGCTGCCACCATCCACTGGGATCTGGAACTGCACAAAGATGGACAGGGACAGATTCAGAAAGACATTATCTTTGACAAAAAGCATTCCTGTTAGGTGTGTCCTGAACAGGGCCGTATGGTCTACCCACCAATCACATCCGGAAACTTTTGGCATTGACGGGGGGAGTGGTTCAGACCCCAGACAGACAGATGACTGCTCCCCCAGCCATGGTGCATTTAACCCTTTTGCACCTTTGTGGGAGGGCCAGAAGGGCTTAAAAAGCTATAAACTTTTTAGGTTTCTATCACAGTGAATACTGGTCAATTGTCCACTGCTGGGGAGCCCTCTAGACATATCCCCATGGGACCAAAGTGGATAACTCTGGGATTTTTAATTGGTATGGGGCCCAAATTAGTGTTTTTATTAAACAGCAAGCAGAGAAGTGAAGAATTAAACCACCAAGGAAAGCTATCAATATAGTGGGGGTAACTGGTGTAGCAGAAAAATTACCCTTAACTCAGACTCAGTTCTGGCTACTTAGAAGATAATAGCTGTGGAAGTGGCTCTAAGTCCTCACAAAGAAAATATGTTAGAATTGGCACACTGGCAGGCAAGCAGCGGTATCTACCCAACAGTAGGCTGCAGAGTTCTGGATGCAGGGTGGCTGAAGCCCCTCATGTGAGACTTTTGTAGACTGCCTGTGCACTATCACAGTCTAGAACAGCCTGTGTCTCTCAATATCCATTGCCAACTGCTGCCAAATAAGCATCTCTGAAATAATGAAAAATCTAGATAAGAGATATGTTATACGTTATACACACTCCCCTCATAACTCTCCAGTCTGTCCAGTGCATAAGGCTGATGGTTAGTGGTGTTTAACAATTGATTACAGGAAATTGAATAGGAGTATTCCACTATGGACTGCTGCCGTCCTAAGCATAACCTCTGTACTGACAGCAATCCAAGCTGCTGCTTACCCCTGGGTGGCCACTCTAGATGTTAAGGATATGATTTTTATGGTTCCCCTAAGGGAAGAAGACAAAACTCAGTTTGCTTTCTCTTGGAAGGGAATGCAGTATACCTTCAACCAAATCCCACAAGGTATAAACAGTCCCTCCTATTGCCCACAGTGCCTTAGGCAAGCTTCTCAATACTGTGGAGGTGCCAGCAGATGTCCACATAGATCAGTATATAGATGATATCCTAATTGGTAGAGACAATAAAGAAAAGGTGGGGCAAGTGGCTGGAGCCATCTGGAACCTATTGAATTAAAATGGACTAAATGTTCTACCCTCCAAATGCCAAGGTCCCGGACAAGAATTTAAATTCTTAGGGGCTTGGTGGGTAGCAGGAGCTGTTGCAGTACCTGATAATACCCCATCAGGCACCAGGAAGGGACAAACCCCAGGCAATAAAACAGAATTACAACAGTTGCTAGGCACATTAGGTTATTGGAGAAGACATATATCAGGATTTTCAGTCAATGCTTGCCAGCTATACAACTTGGTTTGGAAAAATAAGGTGTGGCCCAGGACTCCACAACTCACAGAATCCCATAATACTCTGAAAAATGAGCTCAAAGACTATCAGAGACTGGGTCTACTGCACCCACAGGATCCATTAAGAGTGGAGTGAGAATTTGCCACCCACACTTCATATTCTGGTGTCTTTCACAAGGGACCACAGGGACCAGCCAAGCCTCTACTGTCCTATTCTGCCTCATTTGAAGAAACTGAACAGTACAGAGATTGGGAAAAGGAGATCCTTCCCCTCACTAGAGCAGTTAAGGAAGCTGAGAAACTCTGCACACCACAAGGTATTATAGTACAGGATCCTTTTCTGCTTCTGAATCCAGTCCTTAATGGATCATTTCTTCCCCAGGGAGTAGCTCAAAAGACCACAGTTTGGAAATTGTATGCATACTTAGAAGGAACTAGTCAATTACTTTGTTAAAAGTAATTGCAGCAAACCATAAATCTAGACCCAGGCTTACTAAGTCAACCCTGTAAGCCTTCTCCTATTAAAGAAGCATTTGAGTCTGTGGCAGGCTTGGACACAGAGGGAGTATGATTTACTGATGCATCTGCTCATCAGGTGGGATTAAGGTGGTAATATAAAGTAGTAGCATTAGAAATTGGTGCTGGAAAGTTGATTGAGGAAGAGGGTGAAGGCAGCACACAGGTAGGAGAATTGTGCAGAATTGGCAGAAAGCAGTGCTGCTGCCATTTGTTCAGATTTTTACACAACCTGCAAGGATTCTATGGAATGGATATGTCAGTGGGAATCTAACAAGTGAGAATTAGGTAATACAAAAGTATGGAAAACAGAGGATCGGAAGAGTCTCCTAGAAACAGGAAGATCCTGATCTTTGAAGGTGGGATAGGTAAAAGGCCACAGACAGAACAAAGGCTCTGATGCAAAGTGGAATCAGCGAGTAGACCACTTAGCCTAGATCAGGATAATGATCTGTGAAAAGGGAGACCAGGATTGCTAAACTGAATGATTGCATACCAAGCAAGGCCACTCAGGCAAGGCAGTCCTTTATTTTGAATGTTGGTGGAACTTTAGTTGAGTTTGAACAATAAATTTTGTTTGGCCTCAATTTATCTGATTCATGACATCCATGAGCATCTGTAAACATTTAGTTGTTTTGTTATATTTTAGGAATATAATTGTTCTTTAGTTCCCCTTTATTGCATTAGTATTTATAAGCCATTTGAGAATCTAGACCCCACAGTGTAAGGTGAGAAGATGGTCCATCCTTCAGAGAAGTTATATTCTGCCAAAGCAGAATGACAGTCTTTTTTGTAGCACAATATAGAGACACCATTTGTTTTCCATAGAGCAGCATTTGTCACTTCATTGGCTGGCAGAAATGAGGTGGCAAACCTAATTCTAGTAAACTTTTTGCTTCCTAAAACTGACAGAAAATCTGAAACTAAATGGCATGTAAAGAGTGCAAAGGCTGACTAATATTGTGACACTCAGCATTGTCCCTGCACTGCCAGTTTGTGTTAGAACAGCACGTGCATAAAGCAAGGCAAAACAAGGATCCTTTCTCTGCTGAAGCTGCCCTGCCTGTCAAGATCAGCAGCTGATATTTCCACCTAAGCTGTATGAACCTAGCAGAATCCATCTGCTGAACCATCTGTGGGACAACTTGCTAAAATTATAGCCCATCTGTTGTTTCACTGGCACAAAGTTTGCCAGTCTCACCCTCACTCCATTATCTGAATATTTTTCTTTCCCTGTGGGCCTCCTCTGTGCTCTTCTCTCCTGCTCTGTATCTTTTGTTTTGTTACCACATTGCCTTTCCAATCTATGAAATGTAAAGAAGAAAGGGGTTATATTTCTACTGCCCTCCATTTAGCCAGGAACAGCTTTGTTCAGGGCAGAATATACATCTGTTATGATTATACCATCATTGCCTATCTTCAGCTGTTGTCTACCATCGCAGTTCATTGCAGGCAAGAGATCTAGTCTGTTTTTCACAAGCTAACCTTCTTCGGCACATCCAGGCTGTCACATGGAACTACTGGAAGTTTAAATCTTGGCTTGGCTATATCTCACTCATGAGGAAAATATTTTTGGTGTATTATTTACCTCTCAGCTTAAAAATTAAACCTTTAGTGTCACACTTTAATAAAGACAGAAATGCCCAGTTCCCTCTTTCCTCCCATATATCCTGCAATACTTGGGGAAGGCTTATCTGAAGGTTTTTCACCAAAGGACTGGCTTTGGCTCACCATCAGCATGGCACAGAGCTGAGACAGTGGGGATGGTCACAAGAGGCAGATGTATGCAGAAAATCAGGCTGATATCTATGCCACAGAAAAGAGGAAGACATGCACTCTTTTACAGCCCTCACAGTCTGTCCAAACAGATTCTCATTATTTGCTTACAGCTTAGATGTTTAACAAAGAAAAAGAGTGTAATTTGGTCCTGTGTGGAAGCATAGAGATAAGAAGAGCAAGAGATCTCCACCATGTGTCATTGGAGAGGGAAATGGTATACTAACAGGCATGGGGATCACAAAATTTAAGAGCTTGGTTGTTGTCAGCAGTAACAAATTGGAGGTTTCAGATAGCATCAGCATTGATATTGAGTCAGTCTGGATTGAGAAGGCAGTGTTGGACACCCTCGTACCATTCATAGAAATCATGGCTTGCAGCTGGCCCACATTTGCCCCTGTTTCTGCAGTACCTATTCCAGCTGTCCCCCTGCAGTGTAGAATATGACAGCTCTGTGCTTCTCCATCTGTACTGGAGCCTTACAAAGCTATTCAGATCAGAGGAGATGCATGCATGCATAACCCCACTGCCTCTACCATGCTAAAGGGTGGGAGGGAGCATACTTTTATGGAAACCTGATCAAAATGGGATGTCTCATTGTAGTCTCTGTCCCATCCAAATGTAGACTAGCCTAGTGCTACAGCAAGGTTGCCTTGAGGTGGTTGATACCCCATGCCTTTCAATGTTTAAGAGGCATTTGGACAATTCCATTAGTAATAGGCCTTAACTTTTGGTCAGCCCTGTAGTGGTCAGGCAGTTGTCACTATAGATGGTTGTTTTAGTTCCCTTTTAACTGTTCTATTCTGTTCTGTTCTATTTTTATAGAAATAAATTCACTGAGAAGAGCTGTTTAGATCAGCTGTAAGGCTTCTTCTTTGAATCTCTCTTGTTTTGAGCAGTGCTTTTAGAGAAATCTAGAGAGATGGATTGCTTAATTTGGACATTAAATTACATGGCTGAAAAAAGCTGTCTGAGTCACTCCCCCCATACACAACCTTGCTTTGAGATTGTCAGTGATAGCAAATTCACTATCCCCAGCCACCTGGAGATGCTCAAATTATTAGCTATTCGCTTGAAATAAAGAAAAAAGGAAAAAATCATGTATTTAATTTCAAACTGGCTGGTGTTTTTCTTCAGCCTCCAGCCACTGGATCTTGTTAGACTTTCATCTGTTAGATTAAGGGACTTTCTCCTGTCAGATATTCTTTTGTATAGGAATTTATATTGCTGCACTTGGGAACATAAAAGGTTAAAACCAGAACATAAGGAGCAATTAATATTGTACTTTATTTAGAGGAGGATGGAATTCCAAAATTACTAAGTTGATGTGACCACTTTTTACAAAAAAAGAGCAAATAAGCTTGGTGTCCTTTCTTGGCAAAAAAAAAAAAATCAAGAAATAGCAGCATAAGTGGTGCTATATCTCTTTCCTGGTGACTGGGGATGCCCATTGTCAGTACAGTGAGCATATTATACAGATCAGTAATAGGAATCACATTGGTATTGTAATTGAAGTGTATATCAGAATTGCTAGATTTTGCTAGGTAAAATTTTAATCTGTATTGTTCCTTTAGTATATTTTGCACCACGCTGAGTGTATTGTCTTTCCACTATACTTTGTACCAGAAAATCAGAAACCAGGAATCCTGTACAACATCAACTGTCTTACAATAAGTGAATTTGATATTAAACATTATGCTCTCCACACATGGAATATCTAAAAGAACCTGGTCAGAGGGTATGATACCAACTGCCTAAGAACTTACATCATCTGATTATGAAAAACACCATCCTTGTGAAGGTTTGGCAGCATGAAAACCAGTTGGCTCAAATGCAAAGGACACTGCAATAAAAGCTAAGGAGGTAAGCTGAAATCTGGTGACCAAATATGCTCATTTACTTCACAAAGCCAACCAAGTGCACCTCCATGGAAAGCAGCCTGACATGGGAATTACAAGCATGCTTGCAATGGTGCATAAATCAAGGCTAAACCCTGAATCTTCTGTGCTGATCAGAAAAGACTGGAAAATATTTATTCTCCTACCCATTTATTTATTTTCTGGTTTAAGCTGATAGAAGAATTAGAAATACCAAATATCTAAAGGGCTGTTTTGATGTCATTTCTGACCCATTGCAGGGTAGACTTCAGTAATTGCTAGTGATATAAGGCATTTCTTCTGGTGAGTAATGAGGTATTTATCTTTTCTGAGGGAAAAAAAAGATAAAAAAAGAAGTTGTACTGTTTGTTAATTATATAGTACCATATTGATCGTAAACTGAATCTTTACAACAAATTCATTAGAAGAAAGGAGAATTATGTCACAAATTTTGCATCTAAAACATGTTTTGTTCTAGCCAACGTTGTTCATAAATCAGACTCCTATAACTAATTGTACAAAGCAGCTTGTCTCCACAAATGGTAGAGCTGAGTCAGCACATATTTATGAATAGAATAGAACAGAATATTCTCTATTCACAAATATCGAATCTAGGAGGGCATCTTTCCTATTTAGCTCACTGAGTACTTGTGACAAGTAGTTATCTCCTGCACACATCAAGAATTTCGAAGATCTGCTCGTCACAGCAGTATGGTATTCCTGGTTCATATCTGGGAAGTTGAAATCCCTCACAAAAACATAATAAGACAGCAAGGTATGAAGGAAATACAAGAGGTATTTGCAAACTAAAAAAAGGATGTGAATATTGCCAGAGGCTTCCATATACAAGAAGTCCCTTTGCCCCTTTTTGGGTATGTGAATGCAGAAAGCTTACTGCAGGCTTGTCAAGATGGACGGAAAGATACAGGCTCCCTAGAAGAAGTTTGGTGTTTCTACATTCATTTATATTTTTAGTCCCAGAAAGGACTGTTGTGATCATCCATTCTGATCTATATCTAATCTCTGTCTAAGAAAGGGGAATCCAGTGAAAGAGGTTATGTGAATGGAGCTCAGTACTCCAGGGGGTGTGTTGATTCAAACTGCTCTGTAACATGGAAGAGCACTGGTCTATGTTCTGTAAAATAATTAATAATAATAATGATAATGATGATGATAATAATAATAATAATAATTATTATTATTATATATAAAGGAGGTATTTGGCCCAATTTAGTTGGGGGTGCTGCAAGACAGAAGGAGGATGGAAAGGTTCTCTAGCTGGAGTATTGTTTCTTCACTGTACAGAAGAGCTCTGCTTCCTGATATGGAGAACCAAAGGGGGGAGTTTATTGTGTCAGACCTTGCTGAGGTGTGGCTTGGTGGCCATACATGCCTATTATGCTGTTATGCTACGTCCTGTGACTGGAGCTACCATTTCTGCATGGTACTGCATAGAAATGTTATGCTGCTCAGAGCTAGCTCAGGTATCTCTAACACACTACTGTCCAGACAAGCTTTATATTTAAAACCCATTTGTTTGTTTGTGTTGGGTAGTTTATAGTTTGGGATGCAGAATTCTCTCAGCAAATGAATCCATGTGCTAACTGCTACAGCCCAGGAAGACCTTCTGGTAGCTATTTGTTCTTGGCTTCTAGGCTTGCTGTAGGATATTCCTTTGACACATGTCTGCAATGTGTCAGACCTGTCTGCATCTGTACGGTTTTTAGTATTTCTGCTTTGGGAAACATAGGTTGGAGGGCCAATGCAGCCTGTACTGAAATAATCTTTCTCTCCTAGCAATAAAACAAAACAAACAAGAAAACAAACAAAACCCCACCATAGCCCTACAGTTTTAGATTAATTTATTGTATTTTTTTATTATATGCTTTATCTTATAGATGTTAAAGTTCAAATGATAGAATTTTATTTACAAAGTGGTATTACACCCAGCAGAGGAGCTGTGCACAGAAACTGTGTATTTGGACTTTTTTTCAGGTAGCTGAAGATGAATGTGTATCACACATGAGTAGACTGTAGCTGCTTAGGGACAGCTGGTTATATTCACTAGGGCAAGCAAAATATTTTTCCAATCCACTATGTATGCCTAGTGCTCTAAGAAAGTCTAATTTGTCAAAGATGAGGAAAATTAGAGTCAAAACTGATGGGGAGAACAAAAAGGATTAGAATTTAGAGGTTATTTAAGAAAAAGTATTTTGAGCAATCAAAATGACCCATAACTGTGACTGCTGGCTGAAAGCACATCCATGTTTTAAGGCAGTGGATAGAAATTTGAAAGTAATATATAAGAAAAGAAAGAAACTACACAGACAAATCAAAATGCCTTACAGAGTAAGATTTAAAATGCTATGTGTCTTTGGCACACTAAAGATGAGAGGTGGCTTGACTACAGTGTATAAAATCTTTCAGATAGAGGAAAAACCATGACTTTTAAATCCAGTAATCAAAATTGCAATGAGAGTCAATAGCTAGGAGCTGTAATCAGATTATTTCAAATAGTATCAAGATTTGTTTTTTGCAGAGGAAAGTGATTAGCCTCTAGGAGAATTGCTAAGAGAAAGGAAGGGCTCAAGAACCAGAGGTTTCAAAACAAGACTAGACACACTTATGAGAATGTGTTTCAGGTCCAGTGTACTTCAGTGCAAATTCTTGGGCTCACTAATGAGAGAAGTGAAGGAATTCATAATACCTGGAGTCTAAACTAACTAGATTACTACATTTGATCCTTATCTGACCTTACGTACCTGTGGTACTTAGGTGAGCTGGCAGTAACTTTCATATTTCATCATTTTAAAAGTCACAAACTGGGGAATAGCAGTAAAGTGTTCCCATATAAAAAAGTTGCTTGGCACAATGATACCATCTCCTTATTACAGCCGCTGTACCTGTAGCACAGCATCCATGTGTTACTGTGGACCTGGAGAATCTGACAGTTTAAGATTAGAGATGACACCCTCGACAAGTAGGCAGTAGTAAAAGAATCAGAAGGGCCTTTCTGAGCTGGTATCTTAGATCCTGGGTCATTTCATCTGTATAAGCTGAAAGAAGAGGTGGGTATGAGATTAAAGTTTAGATAGCTAGAAACATTGACACACTTCTTACTTTCTTTTCCTTTTTTAATCACAGAAGCAATTTATTTTCTTTTGGAGTGTGTCCCAGAGTTAGATTTTGCTGATGCCATGAAAGCCTTTGACTGAATGATGAATTATTATCTGGAGGTGCCTCTACAAAGGAAGCTCACAGGACTGGGTAGCCTAAATAACTGCTATTAAACTACTGCCATTTTAGTGGAGGTGGAAGCCATCCTGAGTGTCCTGTACCTTTCACCCCTAAGGGTGTGTCTTAATTCCCAAACTAGCACAACTTCCATTAAAAATATATATAATCCAGGCTACGACGAGGCAAGGGATTTTATTCAAATTGCAGATGTTTTTCAGGATTTCAGAAATTATTTGGTGCGCTTTTCACCCTGCTATCCATTCAGGGCACATGTGCATGTGTGCAGTCACGCACACACACAAAGACCATTTCCTCCACTCCTACCCAAGTAAAATATGTGACTTTATAGTCCAGGAACTTAGCTGGGATTGTCCATGCCCACGCACCAGACTAGTTTTTTTAGTTTCTGTCTGTGACAAGGATCAGATAAAGAAGTTTCATTAACAAGACTTCATTCCTGAGGGAATACAATTGGTTTGAAAGTAGAAACATTTCAGGGAATTTATGAGTGTCTCTGCTTTGAACTCATGATTTTCTGAAAGTTGCTTAAACAACAGAAGTAAATAGCCTCATACAATATGCCAGCAAATTTGTTTGACAACTGATGAAGGAGGAATGGGGAGGGGGGATGTGGAAAAAACATGATTCACCAGAGAATAGTTACCTTCTGTAGAAGCAGTCAAATAGTGACAGAGCCTAGTCAGAAATAATGTAGTCATAAAAAAAGATTCATTGGATAATTTACTTGAAACAAATAATGTGACCAACTCTACTCCACAGCCACAGAAAAAAAATTTGCCTAATAGCACATGACAGAGCTTTCTCTGGAAAATATATTGCTCTACAGTCACCACGTACCTTTTCAAAGGAACTGGCATTGGGAAAAAGCATCCTTCAAGCATTTAATAAGGGAGATTTTTCTTTATGACTTTCATTTAAAATACATTATGAAAATCACTTGATTCTACTTAGCTGCCTCCTGATTTTGAGCAACTGACTTTCAAAGCCACCACAGTGCTGGAACTAATTTAATATATTAAGAGGAAACATTGTCATTTGGCATCAGTCATACTGTTTGGAAAGTTTACTAACATGTAAAGTCTACATCACCTTATCATTGCTTGAGACATGGAGACTGACATAGACTCATTACCATGGAAGGGGAAGTCTTTGTCCATTCTTACCAAATCTGTATTGAACAGAGTCAGAGAAAGACCCTTGCTTTATTATTTGCAGTAACAAACAGCGCTTACCACATAGCTCCCCACAAACTTAGTTCACCATTTGGATCCAACTGAGTTCTGACCTGAAGTAGGGATAGTCCTTCCAAGCAGTCCATGATGGAAATTTCCAGCCAGTGGAAATCTGCCTTTCTCTTTACTGCAGAGACTTGAGTCAGTGTCATTTTCATACAGTTCTGTTTGGTTAGCTGAAGTGTGTCTGGAGGGGATCCTGCCAGCAAAATACTCAGTTTTTCACGCATCCTGTCTGAAGCTTCCCCAGCAGATACCGCCCATTAATTGGGGCTTAGGTTGCTTTAATATTTAAACACTAATTGCTACCATCAAAATTTTACTGTGGGCAACTGCATCTGGTCAAAAGAAAAAGGTTCAAATTCTCATGAACAGACCCAGAGTAAATTTGTCCTAACTTTTCATCTAAGCATTTAAAGACATGAAATTCCTTCATCATTGCTGATGCCAATAAGAGAGCAAACAAACTGCCAGTAGAAACTGCCCTAAATTTTTTGAGGAAATATTTTGCAAATGGCAAAGAAAACTCAGCTGGAAGATCTGCTGCCCTCCTTCCTGATGTCTTTGTGTTACAGTCAAAGGTGACAGTAAGCACCCTGGCTTGTGTGAATACAATTCCCTGACAAACTCTGCTTTTTGTTGCTTCTCCAGTTTCATATTAATGTAAGCTTATAGAACATTTAAAATAAAAATGCAGTTTTCCATCAGGTTGTATGAGGCAACAGGAAAATTTGCTGTCTTTGAACTCTGTATCTCTGCAGGTGGATTCACCTAACCCAACCCAATTTACACGGACAATACAGTATCCTACTAGTCAGTGGAGAGTGCATAGGTACCTCACACAGTGAGTTCTCATCTTCTGTTTTTATTAAAAGAATTGAGTGACACTAACTGCCAGGCAGCTGAAGCTGGGCAATACCTATCCCCTCTCCAGCTCTATTCTTAGTTCAGCTTCCGAACAGTTCAAACATGCTGCTGCAGTTGTTCCTCCTGTAAATGTGTTTCTGCATCACTGGATGCAATCTCTGACTTACCTGTGTAGCAGGCTTTCTGAGCAAAATAAAATGAAGTACAATCCCTGCCTCACTCCACCCCACAAAATTAAAAATATTTGTATCTTCTAGAGCATTTTGCCCAGATTTATTCAGAAAGGACATGATCCCTTCCTTCATTCTTTTCAGATTTATTTTTTTAGGAAAGTGTCCCCTTCTTGAACTCTTCAAGCTTTTCTACAGAATGTTTGTCTATGTTTCAAATACGTTTTATTACTGTCATCCTAGTCTTGAAACCCTCATCAACTAGCCCAAACAGGCTGTTAATTCTGGGTTGAGCAGCTTCAGCCCAGTAAACATGAGGCACAGATAAATTATTGTTAAAAGCCTGAGATGTTTATGTCTGACGAAAAATACAAACATCTTCTTGGCTTCGTGACTTCAAGGCTGTTTTTTAAGCTAAAGTTTTTGACTGTCAGAGAGTTATACCTCTTCAGTAGTAACTGGGACATAATGTGAAGGCCTTTAAAAAATCAGAAGTGATTTATGCAAAAGTTTTCACTAATCCCTCCTCAAACATTACATTTTTGAGAGCCTTTATGTGAAAGTAAGCTCTTACTACCCACAAATATTTGTACAGTGTCAATACAGCTATAAAAGCAGAAGTGTCAAGTCAATGATTAAATGGAAATGTTTCTAGGCAGAAGTATTTACTCACTGAAAAATGAATCCTGAGGCTTTGCAAAAATAAATGACATGATAGAAACACAAATGGCACAGAAACTCTGTTGGGTATCAGAATTCACTCCCAGTTCTCTTTGCCCAATGAGTGCTATTTTATTTGCTGTCCTTTCATGCAGCTCTTAATGTTACAGGGTGAGAGCAGGGCTGGTAACAAAATTAACTGGTAGCTTGGTGCTGGCCATTCTAGTGAGACCAAATGTCTGAGCAGTAAGGTTTAGTGCAGGAACTTTGGAGCCAGTGTTTTCAAAGATGAGAATTTTAAGTGTATATTTACAGTTTATATTTCACAATGTATATTTAACCTGAATTGTAAAAGCTTTTGTGTGCTCAGCCCTTCATAGAGCACTTATTTATGATATTTATTTATTTAGGAAACTAAGTGAGAGTTCTTCAGTAACAGTTGCTACAGAAGCCCTTCCATTTTATCCTTGGGAGCATAGATAGTGTTTGTCTTCAAAAACCTTGTTGTGGTACAAACCTACATGTTAACACTGCCCAGTATTCTGTTCAATCTGGAATGTTTGCAGTTAGAAGCAAAACAATTCATTTGGATACAGATGCAATATTTCTCAAAATCCTATGGAAATTTACTGTAAAATTTAACAAGAAACAAACAAACCACATGGCCCTAGAGGATGGTAATAGATATCCGTAAATGTTATGGCTCAAACAGAGGAAGAGCCTTGAAGACTGCAGTAGAGGCTGAAATATTTACTGTGAAGCTATTTGTTGTTTTTTCCCAGTGTTGCTGTATAATTCTGCTATATGGATAGAATTAAAGATAAGAAGAAAAAAGAATTACTCTGAGATAGTTATTTGCTACCAAAGTGAATTTTTCTTTTTTTTTCTATCACTGAGGATAAACAAATGTTTACCTCAGAGCTCACTGTTGTTAACACAAGGTAACACACTAGTCCCTTCAGCAGCCATGACTGGCCAAAAAACCGCTTGCTTCTTTTGGGTTTGTGTCATCAGCAGGCTTGTGAATGGGTATTGGTGACTATGGGGGCTGTAAGCCAGGGGTAAGGCTTACATTATCAGCTCTGCTCCTTTGTACCATGAGCTGAAGCACTTCCTGCACGAGTGTATTTTACAAACATGGCAGAAAACCAAAGTAACAAACAGACTGAAAAAATTTCCGGATCTCTGTGATTTTCTGAATTTGTTAGCCATTTTATCCTTCAGAAAAGGAAGCTCTGCTCTTCAGTAAGTCTTTTTCTAAGACAGATGTCAGCTTTATAGCTTAATCCATCTTCCCTACAAGTGTTTTTGGGAGAAAAAAAAAGACAAAAACTTAAGAAGGGACAAAAAATATTTTTAGGTGGGGATGTATGTGCAGTTTTCCTTCCTTTCTGCATTAGAATGTTCTCACTCTATTCCCTGAGCCACTTGGTAAAAGGTAAAGTACTTACAAAACTTTACCCTTTTAATGAGAACAGAATTCATTTGCTGCAGGATACCTAATGAAAGAGATCTTTTAAATTTAAAAGAAGTCAAAACATTGTTTTATTGAAAACAGACAAGAATGCTTAGAAGAAAACAAACAAACCAACCAATCAAAATCAAACCAAAACAAAAGATTAGCCAGAATGGTTTCTGAGAAGAGGTTTGTTTGATAGCAGATGGAGTAAGGACCAGTGGCTCTTAAAAGGCGGCTTGTACCTGTGATCTGAACTACTGTGTGACATACTCAATTACTTTACCTGTCTGGATGTCATTTTTTCCCCCCGTTTATTTGACCCTCTATCTTATTTAAACTGAATTATTTAGTCTGGGAACTATGTATTGGTGAAGATGTGCAGATAGATTCCACCTTTTGGGGGATATTTTAGTAAAGCACTGGTGTATGAACCTCCTTTTCTGATTTGGTTTGTTGGGGACTTTTTTTCAGTACAGGAGAATTAAAAATAAGTGCAGTAATTTTACTGTCATTTTTCAAAATAGCCACATCATGACACCAAGCTAATATGGGGGAAATCTGCACAGAAAAGGTATAAGGAAGACTGAAGTAAGTGTGGGGAAAAATATAATGAAGAATGTTGGATTGTACTTGAAATGCATAGTTTTAGCTAATTCAGTCTGTATTTGTATGGTCTGTAATTATTTGGCACTGTTGCAGGAGTAGGTCAAATAGATCTTACATTAATAATTTTGACCTTTTGAATTTCCACACTGAAGTGGTTATAAATACATCTAGCTCTTCTTCTCAAGATTCATTTGAGTACTGGGGCAAATGGTAGGTATCAAACAGCTTTTTTTTTTGCTGTTTTTCTTATTTTCCTCATGGTAAAAAGTCTGAATTTTACTAGAAAAACTTTTTTTGCTTTCCATGACAAACGGAAAAACTACAAGGAAATGTTAAACCCCAAACTAGCTCAAAAAATATCACCTTTAAAAGATTTCAAAATGTCATGCTAGTGTTGTTCTTACAAAAGATGCCTGATGTTTTCTTCTTTATGATCTGCACTCTTTACAGAAAGCTCTTCACTGATGCCTCTTGCAGATCAATAGTACAAAAACAAATATTTTGTCTTCCTTGTTAGTTCTATCAGATACTCATTTATCTCTTCTATTTAACTTGTATCTGCGTAGAAACCCTTGCATCTAACATCTCTATAAAAGGACAAGTCAGTCCTGAAAATATTTTTGTTTGTTTTGTTTTAATCTGATCTTTTTCTTTTGTTTATTTTCCTTATAATGCTTTTCCCATGATCTCCTATGATGTCAAATTTTCATCATTATATATGTTTTCCCACTGTTAGAGAACATGAGAATGAATGGTAGCAACATTGTTACTCTTGAGAAACTGCTTTTAAAATTCTTTCTGGGCTGTATGAAATTGTAGATATTATAGGAAAAAACATGCAATGAGCAAGGCTTGGAGACTTTGAGCTGTAAATCAGCACATGGATTCTCACAGTTCCAGCTGTGGACCATTGGCATAGACACTAGTTTGCAATATCAGCCGAACAGTGAACTCCTGAATAATAGTGTATTTTGAACCCATGCCAACATCTGCTCAGCTACTTTTGACCCTCACAGCATAGAATTAGTTTGCAACTAAATTGCTTACAGCAAGGGCTTCTTATCTTCCACTGTATTGGAGTTAACAGAAGCATTTCTGAGCCACCAAAAGATGTTTCACAGTGAATATGGGGATTTGTAGCTTTGTCCATAGGAAGAGGGAAGTAACTTGTCTTAGCACACATTGCTCCTTCACAGTACTTCAGAGCAAGTAACTGAACAGCATGCCAGACACCACGCTTGAAACTCTGAGTCTCCTTTAAAAATTCAGCATCAGTACTGCTGGCTGCAGCAGAACTGGCACTGTTGGAACAGCCCTCACTCCCACTAGTAATATCCCTCCCTTGGCTATCCTGTGCTTAAGGAAGGATTGAGGATCAGGGGGACAGAAAGGGTTTTCTCTTTCTCAAGACTACAGCCATTTAAATAGGGCATATTGTTTCACCATGCTGGGAAAAAGAAAACCAACCCAAAGTTAAACCCAAGACTGACAGAACTGAACAAGCTTACTTGGTAGTGATGAGCAGAGATTTTTAATATCATCTCCAGGCCTCCACTGGGTACCAAACTTTGTATAGTGGAGGGGGTTGGGGATATAAGCTTAGATTGCTGAATGGACAATATTTTATTCAAAACCTTTGGTGAAATTCTGTCAAGAATTCAATCAAATCTGTAAATCATTAGGTTAGCTCTGTTAGTTGGGTTTTTAATAGAAAGAGAACATTTTATTCCAAAAATAACTCCCTATAAATTATTCAGAAAGTAACATTTGGCCATCTCTTGCAACAATTGAGAGGAACCTGTAGCAAAGCAAGTGAAATTAAACTAACCCTAAAATGAGCCTGAATATTGCAGACTATTCCAGCAATAAAACTGTTTTTCCATTATTTTCCTTTCCTAGTTTACACATAAATGGAGAGAGGCACTTGGAGATAAGACTGAAATTAGCAATCACCCACTGTTCAGTATACTTTCCTTCAGACATTGCTAACTGTGATAACTTCCCCCTTTTTAATTTTTGTTATTGTTACTGTTTTATAGGAAAAGTGATCCAACAGTAGAAATAAGAATTAAATCTGTGGCCACCTTAGAGCACTGTATGACTTCCTTTCTGCTTATCTTATCCTCGGACTCTATGCCACTCTCCAAAACAACTGTAAATATTCTTGTTCATTACCTTCCTCTGAAGCTTTTGTGGAATCACAGTAGCACATTGTAACCATTGACTATGAAAGGGAGAAAATTCTGCTGAAAATAAAATATATCAAGCATGATTTGTAATAAGATCTATCCAGTCCTTTTGATTTGTTTTCAGTTTAGAGCAAAAAAATCAACTGGACATAAAACCTCAACCCGCTGAGATTTCCCTCCCTGAACAACTTAACTTCTATCAGACTGCTTCTGCCTCAGCTCATGCAGTAAACCCATTTGAACTCTTTGTTCTTTATGAGATTTTTAACCCTGTAAGCCATTCCATCAAGGTCCTGTATAGCTCACACTTGGTAGTTGTCCTGGATTCAGCAGTAGCAGTCATTTTTCTCCTTCTTAGCAGCAGGTGCAGTGCTGTGTTTTTGACTCTGGGCTTAAACCATGACAGTAGTAGACTGCTTTTACCTCCAGAAAATTTAGGGGGAATGGTGTGGCTTACAGACAAGCCTCTGCATTGAACCTTCTCCCTTTGCTTTCTTTTGGCCCCACAGCCATGTGAGTATGACATCCTCTGCGCTTTATTTTCCTGGTCTCCTGACACACTTTAATTCTTCCAGCTAGTTCCTGTTTAAGTAAATAGTGAGGGCAGCTGTCCCTTGAGCATTCCTCCTGACATCTAGCAAGTACATAGCACTAAAGACAAGTCTTCTGTATCCAGATACAGGCAAGCACTTGCATGTGCAACTTGTTCCCTTCCACATCTGCAGAAGAGTGAATTTTGAGGTCTGCATCTCAGGATGACAGTAAGCAGAATTTCCAATTAACATGAGTAAATATTTGGATCATCCCCAAATATTTGGATCATTCCCTGGGCCCACACAGATTTCTGTGCCACCCAGTTCTTTTGGAAATACCCCCACAGGGAGACCAGAATAAGCAGTCATCTAAGTATGGTGCTATTCTAACCTACAGTGACCAGCTGATAAAAACACTGGACATATTTACCCTTGGGAGCTAAAGTATGCCTTGCACTTGAATTGGCTTCTATGGACTGTACAGCTGATTTCCCTACACTTGTAAAAATGCAAAACTACACTGGTATCTATGCTGTGAAAATTGCATAGAGAATGCCTTTTCTACATTATAAACAAGGACAACTTGCTTTTCAAGTTGGTTATTGAAATATGTTTCAGGTTTATAAACCAACCTGTGACATTTACTTCAGTCTTAAATTGGCAGTCACCAACGAGTGAGGTGAAACAAGTTTACCCTTATAATAGATGCGTATCTTTTGTTAGGTAGTTTTTCCTCCGAACAAAAATTGTCTGGCAGCATTTTTCAGACAGGGAGGAAAAACATCTTCTTCATATGTAAATGGGGAAAAAAAAAAAAAAGGAAAAAAGTTTAAAAAATGTTTGTAGTTTTATCAGAGTTTTCTACTATTTAGAAACTGGGAGGTGAGGAGGGACATGATTTATTACACCTGTTAACAATGTCATAGAAACAAGTAAAATAATAATTGGTGTATGTTCCTCAAGGAAAAATACCACTGATTTTTAGCCCAGAGAATAGTTATTTCATATGAGCGAAAAAAGCACAGTTCACATTTATATACCAGATAAAAGATTAATTAGGAATTTCATGGTTTATTGTATCTGTGATGCATGAGTTTGTTGGAGCTGTTGAGTTTATCATTATTTCAGTTTCTTGCAGAACAACAAAACAATTTCAAGATTCAGAAATTGGTGTAAATATTTTTTTTTCTGAGTAAAGTATCTTTAAGTTCTTGAAATCTCAAGATAAAGAAATAAAAAATGAGGTCCCAGCTTTTCATTTAGGAGTTTGTTTTTTTCAGATTACTTTGAGTCTCAGTCATACAACTTCACAACTGAAATTAACCCACTATCCAACATCTGAATTTCTATAAAATATAGGTAGAAGCCTTCCTGAAAATGTTTATGGGAAGTCTTCCTCTGTTCTGATTGATTACAGAACTAGTCAGCTAACTGCTTTATTTAAAATCTTAATTAAAAATATTAAGACTGAATTAGGGAGTGTGTTAGATTTTGTGTGTGAGAGAATGCTATCTTAAATTCCAGTAGGTTAATCTGGGATTGGAAAAAAGTGTTTAATTGTTCCACTTTCTAGAGAAGGAATAGAGCATATCTGGAAAACTTCACTATGTTGTCTTACTTCACTGCTGATTCTGCTGGTTTTGACTAGGTTAGAGTTAATTTTCTTCATAGTAGCTAATATGAAGCTTCTTTTGGATGTATGCTCAAAACAGTGTTGTTAATTCGGGGCTGTTTTAGTTATTTGTGAGCAATGCCTACACAGTGTCAAGGCCTTATCTGTTGCTAATTCCAGAGAGTAGGCTGGGTGTGCATAAAAGCTGGGGCAGCTGACCCTAACTGACCAAGGACATATTCCATACCATATTATGTCATTCTCAGTATATAAGCTAGGTGGAGAAGAAGAAAAGGGGGGATATTCAGAGTTAGGGCTTTTGTCTTCCCAAGTAACTGTTATGCATGATGGAGCCCTGCTTTCCTGTGGAGATGGCTGAACAGCTGCCTGCCAATGGGAAGTAGTAAACAAAATCTTTATTTTGCTTTGCTTGTGTGTGCAGCTTTTTTTTTCCTATTAAACTGTCTTATGTCAACCCATGAGTTTTCTCACTTTTTACTCTTCCAATTCTCTCCCCAGCTCACCAAGGGGTGGGAGTGAGTAAGTGAGTGAGTGAGTGAGTGAGTGAGTGAGTGAGTGAGTGAGTAGCTGAGTAGTGTTTGTTTGCTTGGTGGAGTTGAACCACAACACAGGTGAATATCTTCAGATCATGTCTTCTGTTTCAGCATTCCTGATAGGCACTGTTCTTCTGGAAAAGTCTCTTACCATGAATTCAGAGAGCTAGAAGCATCAGCAGTTCAGGAGGTTGAATGCTGTTTAAACTTAGGAGGATGCAGATTTTAGGGCAGAAAGCACATCCTGGGGGCACATATGTAACCAGGGGAGGTGTGTGTGAACAGCATCACAGATTGTGTATCACAGTGTCATTTTTGTGTAGGAGGAACAGTGTGAAAGAGGAATATTTCCTTTTTGACACAGGAACATTTTAACATTGAAAAGGTGATGGAAAGTGAAAATACTCTTAGAAATTATGAGACATGGTGTTTCCTTCTTCCTAATCCTCATTCCTTCTTTTCCTCCCTGCTGTCTAGCTATGGTCCATAAATGGTGAACTTTCTCTCAGTTGTGGCCAGAGCTCCCATGACAAATGATTTGGCTTCTACCTCATATTTTTCTCAAAAGAAGCCTTTTGCAACTTTCATGTATGCCAGGCTAGCCAAAGCTCTACTGGAGCAATAAGAGAGAGCTTATGCATTGGACAGGTAGTTCTACGGTGCTTAGAAGTGTGGGAGAAGTCACTTTTCCATGGAAATGTATGGAGACAACTGTTAGTTAAAATATGCAGCTGTAATTTTAGCCCTTTGCACAGGAAAAATCAGTCTGAGTTCTGTGTGGCAAAGGAATTCATAATTCGAACTTCCTTAATGTGTTAACCAAAAGGAGGGTACAAAGTGGCACAATAGAGGAAGTTTAAAAAAATATATATTTCTGCTTCTGTATCTTAGGCAAGTCCCTAGCACAGAATCACAGAATGGTTTGGGTTGGAAAGGACCTTAAGATCATCTAGCTCCAAACCCCTGCCATGGGAAGGGGTGCCTCCCTACACCACGCCTCACTACATCATGTTGCCCAACCTAGCCTTGAACACTGCCAGGGATGGAGCAGTTATCACTTCTTTGGTCAACGTGTTCCAGTGCCTCACCACCCTCACAGTAAAGAAGACAAGGAATTGAAATCTTCTGTGTATTACTATAGAAGAGCCAGAGGGCTCTCTCAGGTCAGTTTACAACAATGCAGTTCTATGTTCTCACTGTGTCTGCATACCTCACAGCAATGCCCAGCTTACACCAAAAATAAAGACAATGTGGGAGTCACAGTAGCATATCTGAGTATTTCACTCTCTTTGAAGGACTAATTTGAAAACAGAGAGGTTTGTCCTATTTTAATTATGTTGAAAAAAATCAGGTTAGAGAGCCTTTAATTATTTTTTTCCTGTTTTTAGGAAAACAGAGGTTAACACAGGGGCCAGGAAGAACTCAGATTTCTAACTACTTTTCTAAGGAGATGTTACAAATATTTATAAAGCAGCAGTCTCAGTGAAACCCCTTAACATTATTTGGAGCATTTCAGCAGATGCATATGTTAGCAAAATACAAATATTTCAAATGGAAACACTCAAGATATATTTTATCCTCAAATGTTCCATCTGTTTCCACAGCTAAAGAATTGTCCTGCCCCAAAATTCTAATAAAACCTTTGTGCTGTTGCCATAAAAGTTGAAATTAACTTAGGTAACAATGTGGCAAAACAATTCCCAGAGGAGCATGAGAAACCATCTGCTCAGGCATTGAACTCAGCAGGAACGTGAAGGAGAGGGGTTGGAGGGAGAGAAGGATTTGCAATGAAGTATTTTCAAGCCTGAATCAATAGATGCATACAAACAGGAGTTGCTGTTAAATTCTGCCAAATGTTCTTCAGTAGGATAATATGCTGTTCTCTGCATAATGTAGATTTTTGTATGGCAGCAAATTGTCAGGAAATATTCTCCTCAGTATCTCTTTCCTGCTTGCATTTCATCCTCACTTTGCAACTAACTGGATTACTAATTCCACATTCTTCATGTTGGAAAACATATTTGATGCTCAGCAGAGCTCACTTTTTACCTATCTATCTTGAACAGCGTGTGGCAGAAAATATTGATACACATTGACCTTATTATTATTATTATTATTAATAATAATAATAATTTTTTTTCAGAGACATTTAAGGAATTCTTTGCATGACCAAATTCTGGTTCAAAACAAAACAAAAGTCTTAATAATATTTAGCTAATATATGATATGTAAGAATCCAAGGACAAATAAGTGTTTCATCAGCAGTGGAAAAATATGTCAAAGAGCTTTGAGTTTCCTTGAATAGTTTTCTGAAGTTATTTGGAAAGGCAGACCCTCTGTCAGTAAATACAAAATAAGTTCAGATGTAAAGTGGGATACCAAAGACAAGACTTCAGCTTCTTCCCAAGAAACAACAGCCTTGCAATGAGACCAAAGGTCAGCCAACAGCAGGAGCATTAAGCCAAGGAAGAGACTTGGGAATTCTTCTGCTTTTTATCATGTTGGGTGGAAAATGTTCTTGGCAAACACAAGATTCTAAGTATGATGGAGTAAAAAGCAGCTTTAGTCATTACTCTGCAGCTCCTCTGATTTAAGTCTGCAGTAACAATTAATACATAGGATCAGACACGGTGCTTGCTGAAACCTTTAGAGAAGTTATGTAGAAAGTGAGCACTGAATAACGCTTTGAGTTCTAATCAGCAAAATGGTCACATGTTGCAATTCCCCCAAACTAAAACATGGTTGTTTCCTCCACAAGGATGATCAGGGGATTGGAGCACCTCTCATATGAAGACAGGCTGAGAAAGTTGGGGCTGTTCAGCCTGGGGAAAAGAAGGCTGCTTGGAGACCTCATAGCAGCCTTCCAGTATCTGAAGGGGGCCTATAGGGATGCTGGTGAGGGGCTATTCATTAGGGGCTGCAGTGACAGGACAAGGGATAACGGGTCAAACAGGGGAGGTTTAGATTGGATATAAGGAAGAAATTCTTTACTATTAGGGTGGTGAGGTACTAGAATGGGTTTCCCAGGGAGGTTGTGAATGCTCCATCCCTGACGGTGTTCAAGTCCAGGTTGGACAGGGCCTTGGATGACATGGTTTAGTGTGAGGTGTCCCTGCCTATCAGGGGGTTTGGAAATAGATGATGCTAAGGTCCTTTCCAACTCTAACTATTCTATGATTTTATGATTCTATACTCTTTTTACTTGAGCAGCAAGCCTAAACTGACAGTAAGTAAATAGAGTTAAAAGTCTTTCTATGCAGCGTTTGTGCAGAGATCCAGCACTCTTGTTTGGCAGTCCTGTATGGATTAACTTGTCTTTGTGTACAACAGCAGTAAAACTAAAACAAAAACATCCACAGTTCCATCAGATTTCTGAAAATAGTAGGTGGGCTAACTCTTAAGAGTACACAAAGTAAATAGCCAGAAGCGTCTTGCATATGAAGAAGGAAATGCAGAGATCTCGATGTCAGCATTGCCCAACTGTTTTTCCTTCTATCCCAGTTTGGCATTTGCTGGAACTATGTATGTAGTAGGAACTGATTGTGATAGTTTTACTTCAGGGGCGGGCTTCCTTTGCTACTGTGACTAGTTTGAAGTAGGGTCATACACAACGTACGCCATGCCAACATATGCAGTGAAGCATACGCCTAAGAGCTGTACAGATTGTACTTAAATAACTTTCAGGGTTATCCTTTCTTGTCTAGGTTAAATCATATTGACTAGAAAGAAGGGAAAATATTGGTTCAGTGGGGTTTTGCACATGCCTAACCCATTTGTTGCAAGGATCAAAAGAATTTGTCCAGAAAGGTATCTGTGTTTGTTGGTAGAATATACTACATTTATACCTGTACCCACAGGCCCTGTAATGGAAGTGATTAATTACTTTGATTGCCTTGTTTGCTCACATAGCCTGGCTAGGTTTGGGGTTTTTTTTTAAAGAATGTTTTACTATTCTACCAGGCCCTGTGGAGGTGAAGCATTTTGTGATGGAAATTTGAGTCCTTGAGATTCAGTTTACTGAGCAAATAGGTTAAGGTTAGAATTTTTCTCCCCAGTATCTTTGATATGTAGATTGGATGATGAGATGAAGACTTCTTGTGTTTTGCAACATCTGATAATGATAGTTAAAATAAAAGCTGCAAAAACAGTGTTTTACTGTATTCTCTGTTAGAGAGGCAAGGATTTGGTTTAACACCTTTTCTATTTTCAGCTGTGTCTCTGAAATATTTGGGTGATAAAGGGGCTGAATACCTCTGTGGAAGAATACACTGCTGAGTTTTTTACCTGTCAACAAGCATAATGCCACTTAGTTAACTATTAATTCATTAACCACCATAGAGGGGCACTTGCATCTCAAGGAATTTATAGTTCAAGAGGCATAAACAAGAAAAAACAGACCTGGGGAGAAGGTGAGAGGAAAACAGGTATTTAATTGTTACTGCTAGATGGGTTCTGGTCATCCTATTTTTGATTCTATTTTATTCTCCATATACTACTGCTATATACTCATTGATTTCACTCTTTCAGAAGGCAAAATCCAGTCTTCCATATCCTGACTAGGCACACTGCTTTCTGTCTTTCATGACCTCCTCTTTTCTTTCTCTTTGTGTGCTGGCTGGTGAGTTACCTGTTGTTAACAGCACAAGTGATCAAAACCATGTCCTTGCTAAAGTCAGCCAACAAGCTGTTTATGACTCAGAAAAGAAGCCTTCTGGTTATTTGGCTCAATTAGAGCCATATGGACTATCTACCTCCCAAGTGCAAATGGCAATGAGTCGGAGAAAAAGACTCCCTCCCCCCACGCTAAGCAGGAAGTGTTGACCTAATTGACAGATAAAGAATCTGGCAGGTTAAATGGAACAGAAACTGATACAGCTATTGCTTAAAATGTCTTTTGCGTCTAGGTTTAAGGAAACAATAGGAAGCCAAATAAGAAATGAAATTATTTTAAACCATTTCATGAAAATGACAGAGATGCTACAATTACTTACAATGTACCAGCCTTTGCACATAGGTGAGTGCTAGCGTAGTTTCCCACTGAATAGAGGAAAACATTGCGTGAAAAAAGAAAGGCAAAAATATCCCACATTAGTATGAACACAAGCAAGCCTCAAGAGTTGCAGTAGATAAGGCTTCTGTAATAAAGAAACCTACAGCAGTTGCAGAAGGACCTTGCAGATTTACACATGATGAAGACATTTACATAGAGATTTGTACTCTAGGTACAGCAGAAGTTATCACAGTTATCAAAGTCAGCTATGTATGAATTGCACAAGAACCTATCCATGATAGATATAATTGCTTAGGGAATTCTCTTAATAGTAATCTAACTGTCCAGCTAAGGGTTGAATCAGAACTCCTTTCCTTGAACTGGCTTGCAGATTTGAGGGACTTGGAAGCCCTTTTTCATACTCAGATTGATTTTTAGTTCTCAGGCCAAAAAGATTTTTCTTTCATCCTCTGAGCCTTTGTATATATATAAATATATAGAGACAGTATAACATTTATGCCTTAGCTGTTGAAACAAACTGATTTTTACAGCTCCAGTCTTCTTTCCCTGATGTTTGCCTGTTCTCTATATTTGACTCCAACAAAATTGTTGTGGCAGATGCCTTGATAAGTTCCTGTTGCAGCCCGATTCCTTTCCTTTTCTGATGCAGCATTAGTTTCCTTCATTTTCCAGCACTTTGAAAAACTCCTCTCACAAATTATGACATGCATATTTTATAAAGCAATTCAGTATGCTAAAATATGCAAATCAGTCTGATTTTGCCTGAAGGCATCTGTCCAAGTAGAAATGAACCTTCAGAAGTTCATTATTTGCAGTCTTACAAGTGCTTTTCTGTACACAGATACAGATGCAGAAATCATAGTACCAAAAGGCAGAAGAAGGAAATTGCTGGAAGATACAAAGTCGTGTTTCTGCAGACAGGGGGTGGTGGTAGAAATACACTTGAAAATTATTAACATGATGTTTAAAAATTAACAATAAATTCTTTTATCCTATTGTGTATTTGGTTAGTGTCCAAGAATGGTTCCTCTGCCTGATGTTTTCTATGGTGCTTGCACTGATGATTTCTTGTCAAATTTAGCTGGAGGGAAAATTGAACAGGGGAAAGAAAGAGTGAGCATGGGAAGAAAACCACTGCCATGGGCAGCTACCCTCCATGAAATTGTGATCAGTGCCACTCAATTTGCTTTTCCTCCTGAGAACCTATTGAGCTCACTTTTTGTAATAGAGGGACAATAGAGGCTTCCTCACAACTTTGTGGCCACACTGGAGAGCTGATCCACTTCTCCTCATAGTTTCCATAGGCTTTCATGAGGGTTAGGAATATAGCCAGGAGGCAGCAACTTGGAAAAGGTACAGTGGTCAGATTCTATACCCCTCAAAGCCAAGCAGCTGTGTGTCTCCCCATCCTCATGGAACCATATTGTCCAGTTTCTGATAGCTGAAAACTCTCCTGTTTAAGTTCTGAAACGTTCATGTTGATTTCCATGATCTATCACAGGGGAGCTCTGGAACTTCAACCACAGTCTGTTGCAGTGACATAACTGTCACATAGTCTTTCTGAGCTAACATCTGGACACTGCAAGGGAAGGTAAAAACTTATTTTCTTTGCACAATATGAAGTTACACAGTTTCATTTTGTTGAAGATGTCCTTGCTCGTTGCAGGGAGGTTGGACTAGATAACCTTTAAAGATCCCTTCCCACCTAAACTATTCTATGATTCTATGATTATGGCAAAGATACCAGGTGATAGGGGCCGTATGTGCCTCTGGAGAAGGCAGCACAGGATGACTGAAATGTGCCTACTGTATTTGTGCTGTATATGGCAATCTGTGAATAAGAACAGATGCAGAATTGTCACATCAGCCCACTGAATGCTGTCAGCACTAATGGCAACATCATGGATGCCTCTAGCTACAGTAAAGGAGATTCATGGTTAGATGCTCATTGGCATTCTTTTGTGGCTCATGCTGTAGGCCAAGTCATTGAAGCTCCCAACCCAAAATCGTTTTGCTGGCTGGAACTGTAGGATTATATTACTGGGTGGCATGATCTCAGCTTAGCTCTATGCTAACTATTAAGTGAAATGAGCATGTGAAAATAACCCACATGCCACCCATTCATTAATTCTTCAGTAGGTTTGTTCTGTGAAGAGCAATGTGCTAGTCCCAGCCACTAATCACCTGTATACTTTGGTCTGGGTCCATTTTTAATTCCTCAACAACAAAATTATGACTCTATTTTGGCAGATGAACATTACAGCAGATGTCAGAACAGATGTGTATCATTTTTGAGTTCTGAATCCAAGGGTGGTGGCATATTATCACTAAGTGAAAACTAGTTATAATACAGAGAGCTGGAATCACTGCATGGTTGCACTCAAATTCCTCTCATTGGTCCACATTTTAAGCCAATGGGAGAAGTTTGACAAAAATCTCCTGGATTAAGGACAGCATTGAAGGGACATACTCTTTAATGTTTGAATTAGAAAAGAGCAAAATATTAGAAAAAGCGCCAAAGAGATAAGATATTCTTCACATGTACAAAAGTTTTTGATAGGTATTCAGTAAAAATCCTATTCCAAGATCTGCTGTGAAAACAGATATGCTCAGTAGTTGCAATGAAGATCCACATGGCATATGTCTCTTACCACCCATAAGTAATGGCAAAGGCAAAAACTAAAAACAAAGCATGCCAAGCCTCCTCGTCCTCTACTTAAGCAATTATTTCTTCTTAAAATAAAATAAAATTTTGTGATGAAGAATTTATAAAAAAGAGCACAAAGTTCTTAATGTGAGAAAGTATGCCTTCAAATCTTTTCCTACATTGCACAGCAATCAAGAACATGGTATCAGTACGACTTAAGCACATATTCAACATTTTTTTGCTTGAATTATGTATATATAGTTTAATCTTTTCCTCAAAAAACACCATGACTCAGAGTCACCAAATCCAGAAGGGTAAATGTGTTTATGTACAGTGGAACTAAAAGAATATTTACCTTTACATGTTCAACATGACTTATAAATATTCTTTGGCTGCATTGAGTAGATGTATGTGATAATCATCTTTGGTAAAAATGTACACGTATTCTAGTTTCAGGTAAGTGACTGCTGTGCTTGATTCAGTGAAACTCTTTTGGTGCACATTATGCCTGTGATTCAAAGTGACTAACAATATGTGAGAGATTTGAAAGCTTCAACACATCAGACATAGCTTACAGTCTGTACAGATAAGTTAAAATGGATTAAAGGGAGTTTTTATCTCAGGGTTAAATTGACTGAACCTTTTGTGGTTTACCAAGGTTGAAATACAATATAGTTTGTTCTTTTGACCACAATGGCAACTTGGTAGTCAGGCTGTTGAGATGGAAGGTGGAAATACTGGATTTCCTGTCCCTGTGCGTAATGTGCAGCTGCAAGAGACACTTTGGTGTGCTAGGGAGGATTTTCAATCTTTATATGAAAGTCTTCAAAAGTAAACTGGAAGTTCCATCAGAGGGCTGCTTCTTTGCTACTGATTCAGAGAAAGACGGATGGAAATGCAAGGTACTTCTCAAACTTTCCCCCTTTCTGGTGTGGTTGAGGCTAGCCAAAAGATGACTGTACAAAACCACAGTGAAATGCTTGCAGGATAGCAAGCAAGGGGGGAAGCTACTGAGAAGATGCAGAGGATAGTGTCTTCCGTAGTTCACATCTGCATGCTATCCTCTGTGCCTGTTTCCATTGTATCTGAGTAACCACTTCCAGTGATTGCTCTCCAGGAACAGCCAAGTGCCATCTTCTTCAGCCTTTCAAAGGTGCATCAAAATGCAATCCAATGTCTGTTGTGTGATAAACCTACTTTCCTGGTCTGATCCTACTAGAAATTTTAAACACACAAAGACTGGGCTTGTTTTATTATGCTACTGTGTCCCAGTTCAGGCTTTATAAAACTTTAATTTCTCAAAGACTGAGAAGATCACCCTCAGCCCAGGGCTCAGCTGTCTGAATCAAGGCCTGTTTTGGTGCAGAGCAGACGTGTGGAGTTGGTTCAGATTTATAGAGGAAACTGTAATTAAGGTTGTATGAAAGACCATAAACTGAAGCCATACATGGTAAGGAAATCAAAACCACTAAGTGACTGTTGAGGGCTAGTCAGCAGCTAGTTACTCAGTCTGAAGATGAAAAACACAACCTTGAAAAGTTATAAACCCAAAAAAATTGCAGAGAACTAGAAGACAGCAACTGAGTAGCATCATGAATCAGACCATTCCGTGAAGCACCAGAGACTGCTTCTTCTCCACCTTCATGATTCATTAGGGTGGTAGTCATGTTAGTGTTCAGACAAGTATCTCATTAGCCCCAGCTAGTTATTGCATACAAGCCAATAAATATGTTTCATGCACTTTTCACTTTTATTTATCCTGTTTGCAGAATCTTTCTGCATGTGGTAATAGTTTCCCCAAAGAAGTGACCAGGAGGTGTAAGGTTTCAAGTCCTTAGTTGTTCACACATTGCCCACCATTAACAAGGCAAATAGTTATGAGTTGGTGCTTGCTGTTAAGAACGTAATTCACATCAAATGCACCCAGAACACCTGCAGTGTAATTAAAATAGAAAAAAAAGAAGAAATAAAATTGTTCAACACAGAATACTTGATAAAACTACCTAAATGTCTTTTGTTATAGACTATCTCTTCGAAATCTTTAGAGTACTTCAGGGACCACTTCATCCTCATGTGCTGTCACTGGTTAGGGGTGCTCATCTGCAATGTTTAAGTAGAACTTCTGATACATGTACCAGTCCAGAACTGTAATGACTGTGTAGGCAATTACCAGCTTGAGTTTGTACATCTGTTGGTGTATGCATGTTTAGCTTCATATGCACAACCACTTTGCTTCTGGTATACCTTTCCCTTGGCCATAAACAAATATGATGGCAATATTTTCAGTGCTGTCAGGTTTTAGTTCAATACTCTGCTGCTAAGAAGATTCCCATTGCCAGGATCATGATGCCACTATTGGCACACAGTATTGAAAGCAAATTTCTGTAGACTGCATTCACTCAACAATACCAAACCCCTTCTTTTGACTGCTGAGCCATTAGGGTTTCAATGGTGCTGTGAATTTGATGGTCAGCAGAAAATTAGTAGACTTAATTACATGCAGAAAGCAAACATATCTGAGTGGCACATAAGCAGAGTGAGATTCTCTGTGTCCCTGGTGTAAAGAACTGTCTGTGAAAGTGATAGGAAATAGATACTGAGTAAGGAAGGCTTGCAGCAGAAAGATGAGGACAGCAGAGAAAGTCGGGTGTTGTAATACTACCCAAAGAAGAATGGGAAAGAAGGTCAGCTTTCACTGACAAAAACCTGAAATGCTAGAAATGCTAGAAAGGTCAAATTGTTAATCGAGGAGGAGGAAGCTATGTCCCTTGCAAAGTTCAAAATGGCTGATGTTTTTTAATGGTGAAAGGAAGGATGGGATGTATCAGGGAAGAAAACCAGACAAGACTGGGGGAGAAACACCCATAATTCTCTTATGCATGCTGGGTCTTTAAAAGCAGTGATCTCCTTGTTGCTCTGGTTCTCACTTTCTTTCTGCCTGAACTGTAGCTACAGACTCCATGGTGGGAAGGGTAGATGGTGAGTATTTTTGCCTGTTCAAGTTTTCTTGTTCAAGAGGAGTTTCTTTTCCAAAAGCAGTGCATGTCCTGGCAGTCAGTGCAATAGCCTGTTAGAAGTAGTCCTCAGGCTTCAGATGCTGACAAACCAAAAGCCTGGATAGCCAGGGTGGTGCATCATGTAGCACAATGATGCACACTTCATCACACTGCAAATGAACAATGCACATTGCATCACAGTGCAGATGAACTGGAAGCAGATAACTGATTTGCCATCAAATATAGCAGCTAGACTATTTCTCTGTGTCCTAAGCTATGTAACATCTATTGCTGGGTTTAGACAAGAAAAGCAGATGAATGCCTATAGCAATAAACCAATAAGAGCTGTGAAAAGCACTGATTCTGCTTCCTTCTTTGGCTGTTTCAGAGCCCAGTGAGGCTAGCTCCAATATGTGTGACTTATTTGGTACTGCTGAGCCACTCTGTCCCATGCCACTGGGTGAGAAGACTTGATAAAAAGAAATCAAACCAGTGATCTGAAGGGTAGTCAAGGCCAAATTAATTGCACATGTTGGGAGAGGTAAACGAGTCACTGTACAGTCCTACTGGTAAGAAAAGTTGGAAATACACAGTTGCAAGAAGTTTGGCTCAGTGTTATATCACCTTGGCAGACATGACTGAGCACAAGATATCAAAAGGCTTAAGGCTGTTGGCTGATTATTTCCTTCACTATAGTACCAGTAGTCTTTTGCTGTTATGATTGTCAGAGATTTTGGTAGCATACAAATCACATGTAGGTGTAATAATATATCCCATAGTCATTAAAGTAGGTGTAAAATAGCTTAAAGACAAAGGCTGTGTATAACATCTATGTTGTAATTAACATTATGGGAATATAAGAAGATTGAAGAAAAAATACATCAAATTACAGAAACTGGAGGCAGAAAAGTATAGGTTGCTGAACATTTTCCTGTTTCATCTGTGACAGTATTGGAATACAAAACTAAAAACAGTTCTTCCTTAAGTTTAAAAGCTGGTTTATCCCTGGTCTTTCACTAGGCTGAATTTTATAGAAAATCTCTTATGCAGAGAAGAGGAATGGGCGTCCACAGTCTACAGGAAACAAACATTTGCAGTGAGGGTACAGCACATCAGATTTACTTTTTTCAAAGTAAATCTGTGGAAGACACTTTAGCTATTAAGCCAGAGGATCAAAAAAGTTGAGCAGTTTGAAGTCCTGAGAATCCAGCTGTTAAACTTCTCAGAGCAGAATTTATAGGTTAGATGCAATTAAATGGACTTGTTTTTTGTGGGTAGCGGAAATACCTTAGACAAGTGCACTGTTATAATCAATGGATATTTATATACCTAAAATTAATCAATGCAATGACCATATTCCTTTCAATTTAGCTCTTAGTATGGTGTCTTGACAGCATGTGTGGCTGTTGTCTATTTGAGAAAATGTGTGCGAATTGTACAGTATTCCACTATGTGCAATGATAGGAGTACTTGTAAGGTGCAAGGAGTGTTCAGCTCAAAATTCAAAGAGAAGAAAGTCTGGTATTTCCTCTCCTCCGTCTCAACTCCCTACCAATGTTTAATTCCAACAGTTCACCAAAGAATGAAACATCAATGACTTCAAGGGTATTACAGATCTCTGGTGCAAAACTCGTATCTCAAAACTAGCAGTTTCATACACATATGACTAGATATATCCTGAGATTAAGGTTTCAGAGATTGGTGATATTAGTAAAAATCTTCAGTAAAATTTCATAAAATTCAGTTCTGTGATGATTTTAATTTCATATTTTAACACAGGTTTTTATTGCAAATAACAAAAAAGCTTCTCTTAAAAAAGCAATTAACCACAATCATTGTCATTGCAAACAAATCATCAAGCAAGCTCTTGACTTATATCACAGAGTTAGAAAAGTCTTCCCACAGAATGCAATTTATTCGAAAAACAAATAAGTCACAGCCATGTAAAAGTTTCACTACCTATTTCAGCAGGAAAGATAAAGCCACATCATTTCAGCTTTCTTGTTCCATTTTTATAATGCTAAAAATTATTTGAGTGATTACACCAGAGGATTACAAGAAAGGCTAATCAGACAAATGCTTGGTGCTCTTCAAAATATTTTGGTCATCTTAATCCAAGAATAGTCATTTTAACTTTTGAGAAAAAAGATGACATTTTGGCTTCTTGCTCTAGTTTGGGATAAAAACAGAATTTGGAAGCTGAAATTTCTTGCAGGGCAAAAGTGTGAATTCCTAATCAGTTCTCCTTCAAAGGTAAGAAAGTAATTAGCTTAATTTACAGCACAGAAAATGAGGTTAGATATCAGGAAAATCTTCCCTCTGATACTGCTGGCTGATATGCAGAAAAATAGTGGAGTATCCGGTGACAGGAGTTTCTAAAATGGGTTTTGAGAAACACATTAGTGAATCCAGATACAGTTAATTCTGTCCTAGATTCAGGGAGAGAGTCTATGTGACCTCTTAGAGTCCTTGCTTTTTTTCATCTCTATGAGTAACCACTTTAGCTGCCACAACTGTTGCATGACAAAATCAGGTTAGAAGGGAAGGAATATTTGTATGTGAAGCCAGAAGCAATTTCAAAGATTCAGAAAAGCATTCTTTGGGCAGATTTGTCCACTACACTAAACAAATCCTTTGGTTTAGGGTTTTTTTTTTCTTTTTCTTGACATCAGTTAAAGAGCAAGGAAAACAATCAGATTTACAGAGCTGCTTTAATGATTAGACATCTGTGTTCCAAGCAATTGTACATTCAGGATGTTGTTATTGGTAAAATTGATAATGAATTATACTCCTTGAGGCTCTGGTTAATTAAATTGGCTACCCTTTTGTCTTTTGCATGGGCATCTGGGGAGTTTGGCTGTTGAAATTGATGAGTCCTACTTTCAGCAAATTCCTAGTGGACAGGCAGTCCTGCTGTCAGACAGTCATGCAACTCAGATCACAATGATCTTGCACTTCAAATTATTCACCATCCTTTAGGAGAAGCAGTTCTGAGAGAACTTGTTAAAACCATTTGTTAAAATTCAAGCTGTCTGTGGGATAAGAAAAGTCACAAAAGTGAATCAGGAGGTTTTTTCCAACCTGTGTTTCTGGTGCAATAGTGTTAAAAAAGTCACACTGTCTTCCTTTATCTGGCAGTCAAGAAGCACTGTCAGTGAGGAAGCACTTGTGTCTTTAGCAGTTGGTGTTATTGCAAAGCAGTCAGGAAACCATTAGGTGTACTCATGTTCTCACATTTCATTGGGACTAATATGCTGAAAATTGCAGAGGAGCCTGGGGAAAGGCTGCCATGCCTGAAGCACATTCAGGACTAAGGCTGCCTGAAGACCATTCATGTTGAAAAATGCTCATTCCCGTGTCCTGTGAGAGTCACAACAACCACTCTAGTAAAAAGTGTGCTAAACACATAGAAGAATGGATAGCAATTGTGCATCTCTATGCCAGCTGATCCTCCAAGGATTAGCTGACTAATAACTACTTAAAGCCAAGGCTAGCTTAGCTTAGAGCCAGAAAAGTCGTACCAAAACTTTGCAGGGGTTACACTCTCTGAAGCTCATTGTATTTCTTTTGTCAAGTGTTATCCAGTTACCAGTGGCCTGACATAACATGCCTGCACAGGGCAGCAGCCCAGCTAAAATCAACAATGTAGATATGTTTTCATTGGGTTGATGAACACCGCTGACAGTGGAGAGCCAGATTCATTTGCAATGTTTTATTTCTAGGAATAAGAGTATCTCTGATTCAGTTGTCTTTGCTGTGATTTTAAAAGGTTTCATTTAGCATACCCTCACATGACCTCCCAGTCAGTGTAGTTCTGCTGTCACAGAGCTGCTGGATGGCACCAAACAGATTTGCAGGTGTCTGGAGATGTGGGACATCAGTACAGCCATAACCCCTTGTGTGCTAGGATTTCCTCACCCCTAGGAAAAAGAAGACAAAAAGGTGACCACTCTCTAGTTCACAGTTAAGGCAATAAAATGCAGAAAGGCAAGAAAGGATAAGAGAGATGTGTGACAGCATTCACAGATGTGTGGCTGCAATCACACCATGCCTTTAAACTGACACTTTTTTTTCAACAGAACTTATATGTCATCAAGGCCTTTACAAGCAAGCAAGCTGGTGATGAACATGGAGCTGGGAGAGGACACTTGACCACAGCTGAACAAAGGAACACCCAATACCACATGACATGCTCAGCAATAAAAGCTGAGAAGACAGGGGAAGAAGGATGTTCAGAGTGATGGTGTTTATCTTCCCAAGTATCTGTTACGCATGATGGAGCCCTGCCTGCCAATGGGAAGTAGTGAATGAATACCTTGCTTTCCCTTGCCTGTGTGTGCAGCTTGTGCTATACTTTTTAAACTATCTCAATGCATGAGTTTTTGCACTTCTACCCTTCTGATCATCTGTCTTCTCCATCCCACTGTGGGGAGTGAGCAAGCAGCTGTGAGGGTCTTAGCTGCACCAGCAGTGGGGTTAAGCTAGCAGCTGTTTGGGGTTAACTGGCAGCATCATAAATGTGCCTAGAATGATAAGAAAGAGATCATTGTGATATGGATACCATTAAAAAAAAAAAAAAAAAAAAAAAACACAGAAAAACTTTTGTATCTTTCTTTTGGAAGAAAATTGGGTAAATCTGCCAATTCTTCAGAAAGTACTGAAAGACACTGCTCTACAAACCTGGTAGTCACAATATTGAGTTACCAAAAGAATTTTTCTGTGACCTGGTTTCATTGACAGAGACCTTAATGCTGGCTGGCTGGTTACCTTCGGGAGACCTCTGTGGGTTTTCCTTTTTGAGAAATAGAGAATTCCAACCTAGTGGATGTGGGAAAAAAGCTAGGTGTCATAACACTAGTTTTGCACCCTTGCTGCAGTACCAGCAGCCTATAAAAACTCAGGGAAGCCACTTCACCCTTTCACCTGCTGAAATGAGGAATTGGCATTCTTAGCCAATCAGTTTCAGAACTACAGATTTTTATCAACTTTTTAATGCACTCTTAATGCCTCAGAATTATTTTCCATTGAAAGACACTAGTTTGAGGCTTTTTCAAGCATTAAATCATTTGTCCCACATGCTGCTATTCTTCTCAGGGATAGACCTGGTAACAAATGTACTTTATCATAAAAGCTCTTTTTAAGTGTTTCATCCACTTAAGAAATACATTCTTACCCTTTCAAGAAAAACAGTTTCTAGTTCCCATAGTGATTTCTTCTGCATATCCACCAAAAAGAATCAAAATTAGCTCTTGCCTAGGTCTTACGAAGTAGATTGTAAATGGCATTGCATAAGTGTCTGTGTGTTTTCAAGACTATTTCATGTATCTGCTCTGTTCTGTTACAGCTTGTATTTTCATGTGTATGTCAAGGCAAGAGAGGTTGGTTATTCAAAATGTCCAATTTGCTTTTTATTCCTATCTGGCTGATTCTTATTCCTATCATTCTTCATTAGAGTATTCTTCAATTCTTCTGGTTCCTGCCCCCTGGTTGATCTTGCAAAATAGCTTGCTATCTTCCTAGTGATGGACAAACAACTCAAAAACTCTGAACTTTTCCTTAATTTAATTTTTAAATATGATGTACATTTTTTTCTATTCTTTTCTAGAAAACAACTGCCACTTACCAAGCAATGTAGGTTTGGGGATTTGAAGGGGTTTTTAAGGAAATGCTAGTTAAGCTCTTTGAAACTCATTCAATAATTAACACCTTTCAGTGATATTTAAGTCAAAGGTAATTCCTATACATCTAGAAAGCAATGCTTACAAGTTGGAATGAAGTATGAAAGCCAGTGTTTATACCAGTTTGTTTCAGAGTTAGTGCTTATTCCTTCACAGGATCTTCCTCCTGCCTATGCTTTGGGCATTGGTCAGTCAAGGAATATGAAAGTTATCTTTCATTCATTCACTAAGATTCAATGAAAATGACATTTTTGGACCTAAGTCTTATTTTATAAGAAAGCCCAACTCTGCCCAAAATTAATTTACTGTAAAATAAAGTTGTGCATTTTTCCATCAGAACATAATTACTACTCTACTGAGAGAAAAATTACATCATTGTTGACTTTTAAAGTAAGCTTATATAATAATTAGGAATGCAACATCTTGTGATGGTGTTTCAGTTATCATAGATTTTATTTGACTAGGAAAGACCTGTCTAGATCTGCTTTTCTGCTACTTTTCCTGTGTGAAATACATATATTTTTCAGATGTGTTGTCCCAAAACATCTCCTATTACCAGTGCTGCTTTGACAGCTGTCAAAGAGTAGGAACTGGGTGCAGTTTTGTTGTTCTTTTGGTCAGGATCTCTGGGAGTAAACTGAAGCTGAAGTGATGATTTGTTTTCTCTTCCTGGAGAGAATTAATGTTCTGTTTCTACACTGTAAATTTAGATTAAATTGAGACAACATTACAAATGTGAGATCTAAAGCTCCTGTGGAAAAAACTGATGCACAGAGTAGTGTTTGTACTGCAGCTATATATTGCATTGTACTGGCTAAATATAAAATGATAGTTTAGGAGCACAGAGGAAGAAGGTCTAAACTATTATGTACTCCCTTTTCTGAATTTTGTGCAATCACAGTGATGGAGACAAGATGCCTGTCTTCATCCTGATTATTTATATGGCAGCATGGCAGCTCTCCACATAGGCTTTCCCCAGGTGCCCTCTTTCATTTGTTATTTTAAATACTAGTTTATATATATATACATACTCATATATGCACACACATACATGCACACACATACATACACACACATAATCTTTTAAAATTTGAAACCTTTCACCAAACTCAAAATAATTTACCAAGGCAGCTGTGTAATCTACTTACCAAAGAGTACATATAAAAAATTGTCAGCTAAACAATTTTAGCTTTAAGCAAATGACCCATTTACTTGCATTTTCATTTTTACTATTCAGGTTTGGCTGGTAATAGTTCCACGTTAATAAAACTCAATTAAAAAATAAACTGAGAACTGGTTCACTGTTTCCAGTATGGGTGGAAAGTTCTGAAAGTTCTATATTGAATTATGTTACATCACAGAAACTCAGTGGATGCATATGAAAATTAAACTTGAGATGTATGTATGTTCATTATGTTGCCTTTAGAGATAGGGACTATCAAAATGTGCATCATTTTCAGGAAAAAAACTTCAGGTTAATTGCTAAACTTGCATTTAGCCTAATGTTGGTTTAGGATTCTAACCTAACCATTTACTGCTTGAAGTCTTTAACATTTTTGTAACCCAAATGTTGTTTTGTGCCAGTACTTTGGTTTGAATTTTGTTTTGAATGTATAGTCTTCTTTCCAGCAATATGCTGGGACATGGTAATGGCCATACTGGGTCAGCTCTATCTCCCTCAACATGCTGTCTCCAATTGTTGCTAAAAGCAGATACTTGAGGAAGTATCAGAACAAAATTATCATATAGCGGTATTTCCTGCACAAACTCTCCTTGCCAATATACTTCTGAGCCAGGTGAAGTGTTTCTGCATTTTATAGTCTTGATGGGTTCCACTATCAAGTATTTGTCTATTTACACTTCAACCAGTATAGATATCCAGCCCCAACACATTGTATTTTGTAAAGGCTATGAGATATCTGACTCTCTACAGGCTGCCTATGCATCCCATCCATCCTTGCAGAAGAAGGTGCCAGGGTTTTGCCAGGAAGCATACTGAGTGGCTTGCCTGCCATCTCCATAGGCACTGCATCACTGCACTCCTCACCTCAGTTAGGTTCCTGCTGGGGTACACTCCGCAGTGCAGGAAGAACACAAGATTTTTTTCCTGGGTATATCTTATCAGCTGCCCTAGGCCTGCATCAGAGCATTCTCCTGAGTATAAAGAAAATAAATAAATAGTTAATCACCTCTCAGAACACTACAGCCAGAGCATAAAACCCTGTACAGACCTTAATGGACAAATGAGGAGCTCAAGTTTCCTACTGCCAAAAAAACCCCACTTTTGTGCCTAGCTTTTTTGAATTATGTTGAGAAGAAGGAAATGCAGGGATATTTTGAGTGACAGAAAATCTCTCTTTATTTGTTAATTGTGGAGTCTCACTGAATATCACAGTTAGCTCGTAGTACCTTTAAGCTTCTTTCTATGTGGCTCTACATATGAAACAGATCTAAACACAAAATGGAAATCTTAAAAAAAAACATTTCTCCAAACGTGCTTCAAGTTTCTTCTCACATTCCTTGAATCTCATCACTAACTCTTCAACGGTTTTCAAATACATTTTTGCAGAGTTCAAATAAAAGAAAATGGGACACTTCACACTCACTACAGAGCCTCAATGCTCCCCTATGGATCAACATTTTTTTCATATATTTACAAAACTTTTTATTCACTGGACAGAGGAAAAGCTGCTGATTGTTCCTTAGCATATTTTTTTCATTGAGAAGGAAACACATTTAAGCACTTCAAAACTCAGTAAATAATTAATGTGGTTCAACTGTAGTAAAAATCAGAACTAATTGCCAATATCTACCTAGCGAAGCTTGTACATCTGGGCCTACAAGTGCTAATGTTTATTTTGCAGAAGTCTAGTATCCACCTTTCAAACAAGATGCTAAATGCAGTTGTGAGTAGTTTGGAAGCTTAACCCTATGTTCATCCAGTGACATCTCCTACAATTTCAGGATTTTCCAGAATCCAGCACTAGAAGTCTGGGTTTTATAATAGCTTTGTACTGTTAGCAGCTCTTTTTTTTCTCTCTAGAAAATTAAAGTTAGATCCAGTATCTGCTGAAGTCCCTAAACAAACTTAAAGGAGCTTATCCTAACAGAACAACTTAAAGTGGCTGCCACAACTTGGCATCCATCTATCCACCTGTGCAGAATGAGAGCCTTTTCAAGTGAAGTCCAGGAGGAGCTAGAGTGTGGAGAAGAATCTTCAGAAAGGGCAAAGAGATCCTTTCAGGTGATTATCAACAGAAAATATTTTTTATTGCTAGTACTGAGCAAGAATGTGTTGAACCTTTGATACCAGTCTCACATTTCTTGCCGATTTCAGAGTTTTATCCATCAGGTCCAAAGAAAATTAGCAGGGAATTCTCACTGCAAAGAGCCATTGAAGAATGGTTTTGAGTTGTAAAATCTGGAAGCATATGTGGAGATGCATGCAATAGGTGAGATCTTATAGCTGTATCTATAAATAAATTCTGCATGATGGCAGGTGCTTCAGGCACCTGACACAGCTTCACCATTATTTGTTTGTTTGCTTTTCTCTACTGACCTTGTTGTCTGTTAAATTAAAGGGGTAGCTTATTTCATGTGCATAAAGAGACTGGTTTAAAAATGGTGTTTCACGCAGTTTAGATAGGAAACCTGAAACTCATGAAACCAGAACAGGAGTTCGGTACAGATAGCCTTGACCTGTCTGGGTTAGCCATCCATCTGCAACTGCATCCCAAGACATGGGGTGACATATTTCATCAGCTGGTGCTAACAGATTTAATGCTTTCTCCTGGGACATCCTCGTGAAATGGTCAGTAGAAGGAAGGATCTTTGAGTCCAGACATCTGTGGATACAAGCAGGGAAAAATAGATGGTTTTGGGCAGACACAACAGTAGGGCAGACATGCCTTAATTTGCTGGTCCATCAGCCCTTTCCCTTCCAACAGAAAATACATGCAGGCATGGCTGTTGCTGAATTATAAGCTATTGTGTTTTCTAAGTGAGAACATTAGCATTTCATACTTTGGACAATATGATAGAGCATTCTCTGGAACATTAAACCAGGTTGTCCCAACTATGTTTTCATGACAGCGCCAAATGACATGCTTTTTTAATTTTAGTTTATCCACACTACATTAATCTTTGCTGGAAAGATGTCAGTCACAACATCCTGATTCAAAGCCCAGTTTAATTAAGATCCAATTACATGTATAATGAAGAAGTGTACTAATGGTCTAGAAGAGTTTCTGTGGGATCCATAGGTTGCCAGGTAAAGAACAACACAGCTGTTATTTGTACTAGGGTCTAGTTAGCTTCGGACAGCAGAATAAGAAATAAATGTATCCAGATAAAAATTGCTTGGATTATTGAAACTTTTTTGTTCTACTGGGACAGGGCTCCTGTTCTGCTAGTTAACACAAAGATGCAGAGTGAAAAGACAATGCTTTTGAAACAAACTGATCACAGGGTGCCTAACTGCCTTACGGAAGTCATAAAAGTCATTAAATCAAGTCATACTTTAGCTTTAGTGATGGTGGTAACTATTTTTTCTCTCTTCTGAGCTATGTTGGGACAGCTAAAATCACATAACTTGCAAAGCAAGCAACCAAATAAATACTTATAATTGTGTGAGAAAAGGAACTTTTGCACCAGTAAGCCCTTCCACAATCAATAAAAGCCAGGCCTCCTCTGTCCCAATGCCATAACTAACCTGCTGCACCAGAGTTACCTGGCCTTGGATTTCCTGTTTGCAAAAAAGGCATTGGAAGAGTTACTTAGTGATCTATAATGAACATTTGAAACATGAACTTCATGATCGATAATGAACATTTGAAACATGAACTTAGTGATCTATCATGAATATGGGGGGCCTGACTACCCATTATCTCCTTACACTGAATAGTCATTTATATTACCATAATGTCCATGGAGAATATAATTTCAGATATCATTTCCAGAGTGGTGTTTAGTATGAGCTAACTGACAGTCCAATCCCTTATGTAAATAAAAAATGTGTTATGAGATAGGACAGATGCACGGGCAGTGTCTGGACAGGATGCTGTAGACATGCTGACTTTCACAAAGCAAATCACAGTCAAGGGACCAGAAGCTAAAATATCATTAGGAAAAGGTTGTCACATTTTTGTTTATTCCCCAAAGTTAATTTTTCTTTTGCTGTTCCAGATAAACAAGAGACCTGTAGTGACAAGAGCTCACTAGAATCATGGCACAAGTCTGTAAACTCCTCCAGAATCTTTCTGCATACCACAACAAATGGGATAAACGGCTTTGGTTTGGCTCTTGGAAGAGCAAGGAGCAGACAGAAGATGCTTTTCTGAGGAACTGTAGCCATCGTCGCAGTTCCCATTCAATAAAGCTGGCCTGCAGCAGAATTGATAGCATCTCTAAGAGCTCAGGGAATCAATAAAGGCAGCAGGAAAAAGAAAAGGCAAACTGCTGTAGCTTCTTAAATGAGAATCGATTTCTGTCCATTGTCCCATGGCAAAGGAACAAGCTTATCACTTCAAACCAAGAATAGAAGGGAGACTAATTCTCTGTCTCAGGAAAGGACAGGAGCTCAGTAAAAGGTCACTGAGAAGATCAACACTGTCATAAAGAGATCTACTTTTACTTTACTTCCTGACAAAGAAAGTGGACTTGGGCTACTCATCTGTATGGCTTTCCTCCAACATTACTGTCTGGGCTGCAAGCAAACCGAATTACATTACCAAGGGGAAAAGAAATACAAACCAAACACCAAAAAACAAATATGTACTTGCAGTCCTCTGGGATTAAAAGGAGTATGGGTAGTTGCAACATTTGCAGGCAGAGATCTCTTCATCTCCTGAAAGAAAACCTGGAAGCACCAGCAGGTCTATTCTGGGCAAGTCATCACCATGGATGAGAATGCTCTGTGGGGTTTCTGGATACCCCACCATGACACTGCCTCTGAAAGAAGTTGGTTCCCAAGCCAGCTTTTTGTAGCATGTCAGTTTTCCCATATGATAAAGAGCCTAGATGAGGGAAATAAAAGGTTTTCTTTTTCAGGGCAGACAGACAAAATGCAAGCACCAAACACAACCTTTAGTTTGTTACTTTGAGTAAGGTTCACATAGCCCTAAAAGTCATTGTGTTTTTTCATAATTTCACACCAACAGACATTATTAAAACAAATACCATCAGCTCAGCGTCGCTTGCCTGCATCCAGCAATGCTGTTTCCTGAATGTCTTTTGCACTAGGAAAAATAAATATATAAAAATATACATATATTTATTCACACAAGGATGTTTCACAAGCATGAAAGGGAGATGATTTTCACTACAGCAGAAGGTCAAAGCTTGTTTAGCTTGTTTAGCTCTGCTGCTCTGGATCTGTGGTGTGGTTTGTGCAGAGGCAGGTTCTTCAAGCAGTGCTGATGTGCAGCTGAGGCTGAACAGAATCTTCAATGACATTCATGAGCTTGCCAGTTTGTATCAGTTCAAAACTCATCAGAGAAGTTCTCTGAAGCTCAGAAATCAAGTTGTGTTCATCCACAGTTCATGTATTTGTGTTCTTTTCTCCTACCACTGTGGAAACAATCTTTCTGTGTGATGAAGTTAATGGTCTCATTCCTTAACAGACCACAAAAGAGAAGGGCACATTGTCCATGCAGGAACATATTGGTAACTTCTAGAGCTGTATGTATTATATGTGATTTTCAGATTGGATGCAGAAAAACCCTTGTTGAGAAGAGAGAAGACACTGTTTTACTGAAGGGGATTTCTAAAAGCTTATAGCAATGGTGGTGGGATTTTTAACCAGATCTGAACACACCCTCAGCCCCACTTTCTTTCTTCATGGTCCCCAAACCCTTGATCTCTCAGCTGTAAGCAACCAGCATATTAGTTCAACTCTGAGTAATCTGAAATGTTCCTTTGGAGTTCCCAAATTCCCTTTGTTTAGCTTTCTGAGTTTGGTAAATTTTAAAGATGAAAAAAATGCCAGTGTAAACTGTTCAAAAGAAGAACATTTTTGTATTTCCAAAGATCATGTTTTCTTAGCTAATGTGTCCAAATAACATGTTTTGAAGTTAATTAGTTTTGACTTGCTACTCTTTCCCTTTGGGTTTTTATGTGCTGGAGTTGCTCAGTGAATTCTGCCTTGAATTCATATTTGATCTCCCTGAAATGCAGATGTGGGGCAAAAAATCTGAAAGGTCCAAGTTATAACAATGCTATCAGAGCTTCACAGGTGAGACCTGTGAGTTCTGCAACTGCTATGAAGACTTTGTTGTGAGAAACTTTTCTAAAGAGACACATGGTTTATAATAGACTTGTTGAGTTTGTATCAGTTGAAAAATGACTGTGAGAAGTTCACTGAAGCTCTGAAATCAGTGTTCATCTGCAGTCTGTGTATTGGTATGCTTTACTCCTACCACAGTGGCATCAGTCTTTGCTTCTTCTCAGAATTATTAATGGATGTGCAAGAGTGCAAAGAACTCATGCTCTTTGTAGGAGCTCCTTGCAGATGCTCTTTGCAACTCTACCTGTATTTCTTGTACCAAAACAAAAGGCTAATTTTTGACATGCATAACATTTTCTCTCTTTCTTCAGTCACCTCTCATCCTTGCAGGATTCTGCCAGTAGTGTTACTAAGTAGGAGGTATGAAATGTATTGCTTGATGTCATGAGTTGGTGTAAGGTTTGAGACAATTCATGAAAGCAGATTTTCCTATGGCATGAACTACCAACTAGAACAACTGAGTTCAGAGGCACACCACTGTTTTTCTTCTTTCCACGTTCAAACAAAATTAGGAACAGGGAAAGGGAATGTTCTTACAAGTTTTAAGATTGTTTTCATTGTGTCCATGTGAAAGAGAAGAGATAAAATGTCCTACATGGTGATCACTGTAGCATCTTTTTTCTCTGTATATTTGACAGACTGCTGGCACAGATCATATGAAAAGCATGAAACACAGATCTGATGAAACACTGACAAATTTGGCAGTCTTGTGTTCAAGGTGATAAAAGGATCAGCTTCAGAGAAGTTTTCTAACCCTTACTTGCAACTACTCTGTCCAACAACTGCTCTGTCCTGAACAGTGCTGGCTACAAGTTTTGCAATAGTCACAATCAAATCAATCCAAGATTTCTGAAACAATTATATAGAAATGTGGGTTTACAGACAAATCCACTGTGGAGAAACTGTATGTTCAAGGAGGAACTACAGGGCATTCTATGCATATACCATTAATCAGAAATGTCAGTTTCATTATAAATACCTGGAGGACAAAGGTCATATTTCAACCTGCCCTAGGTAAATCTTAGAGCCTACTTGCCAGCAGATGTGATGAACTGTGGTTCAAAAATAGTGTAGAAGTATATTTGACTTGGAATTGCTCTTCTGATTACCAATAGCTCAAATACTGCCTTGTGTTTCCAAAGAGGAGTGAATGAAAGATCCTTTTATGACCAGCTCTCTATGGCAAAAGAACATGTGCAAACTACTCTGGATTTTGGGGACATGGGTGGTTTTGGGAGGGAATCCTCCCAGAAAGCATATTCTATTAGTGACTGGCAGAAATATGGTTTTGGTGGGAGACAAATCTGCCAAAATGTTGTCACAGCTGACAGCCATATTTGTTGCTATTACTCTATCTATATCTTCTTGTAACAGGAGTGTGTCTCTCATAGTTGATTGCAAAAAGCCTTTCTGTTCAATGAAATAATTAGAGGACATCACAGTCTAGCTTTGTGAACGGAGGTATGCCAGCCAAGATACAGATTTCATGGCAGAAGGAGAAGAAGATAATTCTGGATTAACTCTTCTTCTCTTATGGGAAGTACTACAGACAGTTTTTTGTCACAGCCTTTTCTTTGCATTTGTTCAGTGGACTAACCCAATGTCCCATGATTGGCAGATTTGATTACACAGTGATTATAATTGATATATTCAGCAAAAACTGTTCATAAACTGCCAGATAATTAACCAATTCATTAAAAATTGGCATGTTTGCCAGCAGACATAAAGATGCTGGGCTCTGTTGACTAAATTAAACAGAACTAGTAATTTGATTTGACAAAAAAATACATAGAGTTAAAAATGAACAAAAAAAGAAACTGCTTCAAGTGATGTACACATTTTTAAAGCCAGGAGGAAGAATTTTCATCAGTTAAGTCTAACTTAATGACAAATGGTAGTTTTTTGATATATGTGACCACAACAAAACGTTGCAACTCAGGGAAAAGATTCAAAGGCCTGATGGGCATGGTACCACACAGTCCCTGACTTCTGATATTTTTTTGTTAGCAGCAAAAAGTAGATTAGATAATTCTAAGCACTTCTTAGTAGATAATGAAATGCCACTGTATTGTTTTGGAACCATGGTGGGATACAACTTTTGGTAAACAGAGCCAGGGCTGTGGGATGAACCAAACTGTGGGATGAACCAAACATGAGGTTTAGGTGCCTGATGTTGATGCTCTGGGATTGGTGTTGGTGCCAGTGTATGTGTGGAATCAGCTCTTGACACCTTTGCAGAGTCTGCAGAACTGCTCATGGCAGTAGGACCTGTACGGTGCATTGCTCACTAAATTTCTTTAATTTTAAGCATAAATGTGTGTTTAATACCATCAAAAGGTACAATAAAAATTCCCCTAACACACAAAATGGAAAACTTAAACTTTGGGATCAATTAAAATCTATTTTTCAGGGCTTTTGTTATACACAGAAACCTGCAAAGCAATCATCTGCATCATTTAACACACATCTGATTACTGAAAACTGTTGCATGAAAGACACTACAATCATGGATGGATGCCATGCATTCTTTTTGTACCTTAGACAAATTGTTAGACCTGAACCTATGCCAGCACTTCTTGAACAGCATTTTTCTGCTGGCGTTGTTCCAAGCTACTAGAAAATGCATCTATTACTCAGAGGAAGGGGAAAAGGTTGTGCTCTGTACCAAAGGATGCGAGGATTGAATGGTTTTAATTTGTTCACCTAAAAACTCCTTAGAATTTGAAATGTATTTTGAGCATGGTTTTGATTTTGGGTATATATCTAGATAGCAGGGTTAAACATTTCACCACTGATTGTATAGCAGTCTGACCTGCTCCTCCTTTTGCAATCAGTATGTTCTGAGTAAAAACGTTGTACCATTTTGAATATTCACTGAAAGCCTTGAATGTCCTATCAGGTTAATTGCTCCCAAAACACTGATGACAGAGGAGGCACTCCCTGAGACTGTGAGGGTAATGGTCTTTACCTGGAAAAGCCAAAGGTGCTCAGTGCAGCATTTGAGTGGGGATTGCTCATTCATTAAGTAAATTGTGGCTCTCCTCTGCTCATAACTTGGACCATAAGGAGTAGATCAAGCAGCTGTGCCCTATTAGTTTCATTTTACAACACGCAGAAGCCCACTGTTATCAGGTGACTGACCTACTACTCCTAAAAATACTTCTAGTGTGCTAGTCCCACATTTAGTTATGTAGTTTTATCTTTTTCATTTATCAGATGTGCCTTACCCTAGCACCACAGCTCCAAGCTGCAAGAGCAAACGTGATCCTTCACACAACCATCTTGGTGGCAGGGTTTGTTTTGTGTTGGTTATCTTGAGCTGTTTGATAAAGGCAAACAAAAGTTTGCTGTCATATTTGTTCTTAATTTTCATGTTACTGTGCTGGTTGTTGCAAAGAAGCACTGGTTTACTGAGAAATCATTTGTAAGTGCAGTATGTATTTGGAGCATGTAACCAGGAATATAGTGAAAGCTTTGATATGGAGATGAGAGTTAAGGTTATATCATTTCCTTTCAGTATGCTAGGAGCATTCAGCTGGGCCATTAAAGATATGGAAGCCCTGGACAGTGGTGAGAGATTTCGTGGACCTTCTACATGATGGTGGCAAGTGAGCCTGAAGGATCTCTGAGTCAGGATCCCAGCTGCAAGGAGACGCATTTCCTACTTAATACCTAGATTCAGCTCATTCAGTCTCTGACTCACTACCAGAAAGCATGAGGAGCTCTGGAACAGTGGCCTGGTATTGGGAACATGTCTGTGAACGCTGCTCAGGTCCAGGCAGTGAAGATCTGACATCCTTGGTGTAGGCAGGTAGCTGTGCAGCATGGATGGGAACCTTTAGATATCTCCAGCTTTTTTGCAAATCAGGATCAGAGGGGCATGTATTACTTACCCTGTAGATAGTAAAACCAACTGTGAGTTAAGTACTGACGGCACAGGAGCTGCTCTCCTTCTCTGGTTAGCATGTATGGCTTTATTAGTAAGCAACAGGCACTGCACTTTGAACAGGAGTCTTGTTGCAAGTTCACATACCTAAGTGGCCAATTTATGCTGGAAATTTTGATTGCTTTCTTTTATGGCAACTGAAAAAAACTATGAGGAGTTTGCATGGATATAATTTGCATATGGATCGTATTAATTGACATGTAAAAATGTTGCACAATCTAAAATTAAAGGATGTTAGTATCAAATGTTTCAAGTTCTTGATTTCTGCTAGAATTTAGTAGTTCTAAGATCTTCAAACAGCCAGGTTAAAAGACAAGGCAAATGGAGTTATACTAATGGGATCAAAAAACATTTCTTCAGAAATAAAGAAAAAAGTATATGAAGACAAATTAATGTACACCATACATGAAAGAAATGAAAACTTGGGTAAACCTATCAGAGGGATGATGATAGGGATATAGAATATATCAGAATCACAAGCAAAAGATTATAACTTTTTTTCTTTTTTTTTCAGAAAACACAGGATTTCTTCCTTCAAAACATACTATTTTCTGACTCACCCTTAGCTATTTTTACACTAAAATACTTTTCACAAACCTGAGCTGGTAAAGACAAGAAACCTGTGTTTCTGACAATTGTTGGAAATCACAAACCAACACATTACGTATATGTTTTCCAAATTAAAACTGTACATGTTCTGGCTTTCTTTATCCAGCTATTTATTGCATTCACAAATCAGGTCTATATGCTGCTTATATTTGGCCAGTCATGTAAGGAGAGATAATAACTGTTCAGAAAATAAACATTTATACTTTCCTACCATCTCAGCCTTCTCAACAACTAATTTCTTCTCCTTCCCTATTATGAAAATTCAGAAATCACAGAGAGGACAGAACTTATTACAGAGTTCAGGCTCCCTGTAGAAACTAAACTTTCTTTGCATGCTCAGTTGTTTTTAGATTATGCAGTCTAAGTGAAAGAGCTCAGAAATTGCATAGAGGATATTTGTATGCAAAGAAAGCAGGTGAAGTTACAAATACCATTTTGCAACTAAAATTTCTTTACTTTCTGAAAGTAACTTTTCTGAAAGGGCTTGATTCTGGTAGCATTTATGCATGTCAGGGGAGCATCTGTTGCAGGCATGTGCTTAATAACCTTTTGATCTGAACCTACATAACTCTCAGGGAACTGATCAGACATACTTGGAAAAAAATATCAGTCATCAGTGTTCCACTGACCCTAATACAAACATGCAATCATCATTAATTAAAGGATACCAAAACATGAATCACCACTAGAATGACATATTTTTATTCCTCTTAGCCACTGCATAGATTTCTGGAGCCCAAAAGAGAGTGATAGCTAACTTCCCACAGGAGCCCTACCTTCACCAGTTTGGCTTCTGTGAAGAGGAAACAATGGTCTTACAGGCTGCTTTCCTACTCTGCCCTCCTTCTAGATGTATTCAAGACTTGCTTCCTGGTCAGTCTCTTGACATCTTTGTTTAGACTTGCACCTTTAAAAACAGCAGAATACTCTCAAATTAAGGACAAGTCTGCAGAGTATATTTCTTTCACTTGGCAGGTACTGCCACAGACTATAAACCCTCATGAGACAGGTGAGGGTCCCTTTTTCACCTTGACTGGAGAGAGCTGCTTTTAATGCCAGACTTTGCACTGGTTTTAAGATAATTTCCTTCAGCTTGGAATGGTGTTGGTTCTATTTTATTCTGTCTGGATGATCCTATGGAGAATGGAAACAAACCCTTTGCCAGAGCAGGTACTGTCAGTCATGAAACTGAAGAGTAAATATGAGCTTCAACTTGGCACTGGTTGTCCTGATGCATGTTGTCCTGCCTGGTAGCTGTGGTGAGGTTTACAAAGGAAGCCCCTTGGAAATATAAAAGTTAGGGCTTTTAAGTGCAGGGTCACCAAGCATGCTTGAATGTGGGATACATGCATATATTATATACATTTCTCCTATATACATGTGTGTACAGGAGAAATCACTACAGCCTGTGGTCTTACCTAACCAAACTGAGGATTAATAGACCTCAGCACTGGCTTATTCAATCAGCATTATTGTAAAAAGAATTTGCAAAAGATCAAGGTAATTACTTCCTTGTCCTTGAAAATAACTAGCTAAGATAAATCCATGTATAACACAATTGCTTTTGTTTGTTGGGTTTTTTTTAATCAAAGGGGAATTACCATTACTTCCATGTATGCAGGCAAGTTTTTACAGTCTTTGGAAAACTACACTTAATTCTCAGTAACTAGAGATGCTGATAATATTATTATAATTGTTCCTATTGTTTAATACTTGCATTATATATATGTAATATGCATATAACTCATATCATGAATACTTTCTGCCCTTCCCCGTGCTTAGCAATGCCAATACTTAAGTCTCATTATCTTTGTACACTGCTTGAGACAAGGTTTCACATGGGATCTCAAGTGCTGTATTCACACAGACTGTGGCCTGATCTCAACAGGAAAATCATCAGGATCCATATAGACAGAAACATGAAATCAGATGGCTTCTGATGTCACATGACATCACATCTGAGAACTGATTCCCCAGACCTACGACCAGTGTTGATGAGCTCATTTTACGGCTGAGAAAGCACAATTACCACATATTTGTACACATAGCAAAGGTCTCAGATAGATCAACACTATAAAAAGCAAGCCCTCTGACTGCTCACCTCACTATGTATCATGCACCAAATCAAAGTCAAGGGAGCTTCTCCATAAAAAGCTCATGGACTTCCATTTTCTAGCAGGATACCTACAGCTTATTCAAAGGTCTTAGCATTTTTTTATAGATACTGCAACAGATTATTCTCATACAAGCATTTCCATAGCACTCTGCTTCTGTTGACTTGCACTTAAGTGTGCATGTCCTTTTTCTAATTTCATTAATAGTTCTTATCATGATGCATAATCTTGTCTAAATTTAAAGGTACATTCTGTAGGGATTTCTGCATGCAAACAAATGTCAGTGGCCCACATAATGACACCAGTAAAGCTAACACAAAATTTTCCAGGGTGACATGTTTGACTTAGAAAATATTGATGCTACAGAATTAAAATATCTTTCAGATAAATTATATTTTTGACCAAATTCTCAGTGGATAAGTTTTATTAAATTTTACTATCAGAAAATTGTGTTGTTTTTTTTTATTTCAAAGGTTCAGGAATTTTTTTCTAAGATGTATTTTGACTAGATAACAGAATAACACTATCATATTACCAGCTCTAATGTTACTGAAATGCAATGCAGTGTATAGCAGGAAGAAAACATTTCTGTATATTTTCTTTGTAAGACATTCTGAGATCTTCATCCCAGCTTAAGACAATGCAGGATTTTGAAATCTCAGTATCTCAAATAACAATCCCTTTTTTCAGCCTGATTTACCCATTGGAGAATAAGAGTGAAGCAGCAGAGATATCAGAGGGGAAATAAGAGAAAATACAGTGTCTGGTAACTAGAAACATAACTGAGTGAGAAACGACGAGCTTTCAGTAGCTTTCCTGAAGTACTGTGACCCTAATCAAATAAGAAACTTTGTGACAGTGATTTTATTCAGTGTAAGTTCTGAGTTTAAATTACCTGTCTTGGAAGGAATTTCTGTGAGAATCTCAATGTAAGATAATGAATTTCTGTGTTAATTTACTTGTTATCTCTTAATGTATTGAATATTTCTTTTTTAAACTCCTCACATTTTCACCAAGGAGCTATTTTAACCTCACATTGACTTTTTTTCACTGAATTGTCTTTCTCTAGTGTAAGCATGGTCTCATTCCTGCATTGAGTAATTGTATAAGTCTGTTCATAGCACTAGGGAACAGCATTCATGCACTGATCCCCATGCACTGCAATAATACTTCAAACAATGTGTGTGTGATGGGTCTCAGTGTGGAGCCTACATAAATGGGAAGGCCTCAGAGTGGCTATTTATGGCCTCACAATGGTCCTTGGTTATGCATAAAACACCGTGTAAAAGTTTAGTTGCTTTTCTTTCTTCCTCTCTTAGATACCAGAGGTGGGGATGAGGAAGAACAGGAGAGGGCTTGTTCTTCCTGACCCAGATAATCTGACAAAACATCATTTGGCAATGGGTAGGGAATCTAAATGTGTCAGATTCTCCGCACATCTGAGTGTTGTCTTCTTTGTGTGGTATGCCTTCCACTCAGTTAAATATAGAATTACAAAGCTGGTGCCATTGGAGACTGTTGCAGATGCACATCAGAAATCTCACTAACAAACCTCTGCTCACAAGGTTTTCCAAACAAGGCATCTGGAACAAGTTTACTCCCATATCTGAAAAGAGAGGGTCTGATGAAGATGTTTAGTTTATATAATTCTTGGTGGGGTACAAGAAACAAGCTATCTCTTTTTCTGGAGTTGAGCTTGTAGTTCTTAATCCATATAGCCAGTTGGTGAACCACAGAGGTCTGATAATCACTCATTCAGTGACGACTTCCTGCTGACTGAAGAATTACTCTATACGCTGAAGTGCCCAGTTTTATACTTCAATTTCTGACACAACTTCACCCTTTCTGGACCAAGTATGAGGAACTAGGGAAATTCCTTGCAATGAAGGGCCTGAAACTGTCAAAAAATGTGGTGATATCAGGTATAGGCTGAGGGCAGAAACTCTCCCGCAACTTACTTCTATCCGTTGCCCATGAAATTGCAAATAGAATTCTAAAAATATATTCCAATGGTTCTACCAACTAGAATATTTAGTGATTAAACTCCGAGGGTAATTGGGTTATTGAATCATCAGTGTAGAACATTAAATTCCAGTTCCAACTCAAGGGTTGAGTAACTATTTTTGGAGAAAACGAAGGAAACATCAGTTGTCTTGCTAAAGTTCTGTTACTGAAAGAAGAGCACATCTGGGATTCAATGCTGTATCCTTTTCATTACAGAAGGGAAAAAAAGTCTTTACAGCACATAGTTTTTTCAGCAAAAACCTTACTTAATTCCTTGCTTTTTTCACAAAAATATAAAATTTGTTTTTATTATTTCTGTAACGGACATGCCTAAAGATCCCAGTAGGAGATGGTGTCGCTGTTGTAGAAAATTCTGGCTCAGAGAGAGACAGAGATTCTCTGCCCTGGAAAGCTGAATGCAAGTGGGTAAACCAGGCAGAGATAGAGAAAAAAAAACAAACAAAAAAAAAAGCAAGATACCATTTTACAGATATGTTAACTGCAAACACTGAGTTTCTTGTGGCAGATAATACACATCAAGATGGAATTTGAATCCAGGTTTCCTGAATCCAAATCTAGTAACTTTGGAAACTAATCCATCAGCTGACCCTTTGAACTGCAACTGATTTCAGACCATCACTAGTTTTCTGTGAACTAATTTCAAACCTTAGGCCTCAGAATGCCATAGAAACCTAAAAAAGAACTAAAATTCAATTTATATCCTAAGAGTGACCACTCAGTCTCCCCCACATTGCAGGGCTATTCAGCCCTACCCATGTTACCCATAGATCCAAGACAATATGGTTGTAATAACATATAACTGCTCTAAAGCAGTGTCACCCAGAAACAGCTATCCTGCCAGGACCCAGGAACACAGTGAATGGAACAAAATTGTTAGTATGAGAAATGTCTTTGGTGGCAGCTGTGATTAGCGTGGTTTCACCTCTGCTGTAACTGGGGGCTCACTGAACCCAAGGCATTCCACACCTATTGTCTTTTCTTGTCACCTTGTACATCATAAAAACAATGCTTAAACAGTGTTTGACTACTTTGTTTCTCTTTCATTTCAAACAAAAGGTATAGAAAGATAACGAGACCACTAACATGACAACACTATCATCATTATAGTGGTATTAGGTTCATGTCTTATCAGAAGGTCTGGATATGGGGCTGTGAGATGCAGCTGAGGTTAGTGTATAGCATCTTTCTAGGTCATAACTAGGAGCTTGTGACCTGGGCTGGGACATCCTTATACAGAGCTAGAACAAAGTTATGTCCCCTGTCTTTAAATGCTCAATGGTCTAAGTATTAGAGATGGAAATCAAAGCCACAAAGAAAGGCAGAGAGTCCAGAGGCTCTTCTGAAGAGCATTAACTGCGAGCAACTCATCACTGACGTTACCTGGCATAGCCCACCCTTCTGTCCCCAGTCCCTGCCAATGCAAACCCAATTGTACAGATGCAGAAGGAAAAGCATGCTGCCATAGCTCCTCCATTAATAAACAAACACATCTATGCAATGTCACAACAAATTAGGAACTACTTATTTCTGCTTATTGAGCCAGATAGAATCAATAATCAGCAGGGAGTTGGCACTGGATTCATTAAGGCAGCTTTCAGGGTCTCAGAAATAGAAGTGAGGAGTGACCCACTAGCTAGGTTTCCCTGTAGAGAGGAAACTGGTCTAAAATAATATTCAGTTAAAGTGAAAATAATGGATAATACCCACTTTACATTGCACCCTTTCACCATCTAAAACAGCTGAGCATTTTCCTCAATAATGTATGAAAGGCTGTTCAATGCCCAATACCTGATAATTGTACTGCGCAGTCTTGTGAAAAGAACCTGAAATAAACCAGAGAAGTAATCCTTAGTTTTTTATACTTATTTTTGCCTGTCTGAAGCACATGAATCCATGCAAGCAGATCTGCTTTTGATTGAATCTGAGTGTTCCATTTTGCCAACTGCACATTAAAAATTCAGTCCTCTGAAAAGAAGGTGTATTTTCTTTTTTTATTTGCAAGTGTACAACACTAGAGCTTAATATTTATTAGAAATGGCCAGTCAATCTTCTGAGTCTATAGTTCTAAAGATATATCATATATTAACAGGGCTGGTAATAAAAGTGAAACACAGTACCAGATATGAAATATAACACTGCTGGGAAATGATAAAGGATAGAACTTCTCAGCTTATTACAATTATTATAAACTTTTTTACTGAGGAAACCACAAACAAGTTGAAGAATCTTTTGTGCTGGGCACTGTTCAGGTTCTTAACTGTGAAATAAATCTCATCCCAAGTATTTTTCAGTCCATGGCCTTGTAAGCATGCACTTGCTGACCTTATTCTTACAGCAGCTCCACTGACAGCAGTGCTGTCACAGTGATAAAGTTGTGCTTGTATGCGCTACAAAATTGGAGCTTTAAAGGATGAAACAGGAAAAGAGCTCACAGCCTACAGCGATCTGTGTGCCCAATCATATTTCATAGATGGGAAACCAATGCAGAGATCACTTTGGACCCTCATGATCAGAGGTCATCATTAACCCTGTCTGTAATTGATAGACAATTTTTGGCATTTTTAGCAGACACCAGAGATCCAATGGGCTCTGTAGATGGAATCCCCCTTTGGTTATCATGTAAATCCAAAAATTACTATAAAATTAATTATGTTTTATATTACTATCTCATCAAGTTTTAGTAATAAAAGGAGATTAAGAAGGTTGCTCAGCAGAAATATGAGTACTTTTCTGGAAAGGTAATAATCCATCTGTCCTTGAAATGTTGTTCTCAATAACTAACCATCACTTGATATTGCTATTCCCACACACAGAGACTTTGGGATAATAAAAAAAGAATTTGAATATATTAATTGGAGTTATGAAGTGTCACTTGCTCTCCAAATTGTCTAAGGCATTTTTCTGTAGTTTAAGCATGAAAGTACAATTTAAAGTACTTTAAAGGAACACAGGAAATTACAAGTTTTGGTTTAAGCATGTAAATTACAGATTTGCAGATATAAAAAATTAACCAGGAAAGGCAACACAGACAAATGGATTAAGTATTTGAATGGAGTAGAAATCTGAGCTCTGGTGCCTGCTCTTTGCCACTCACTGATTTAAACCTTCCTGTAACACTTGAGTGAACAGCTCTTGACTTCTGGAGCTATTTCCTGAAGCTTCCACATCACCGTGGTTTCAACCATGCAGAAATGCAGAAACAAACAGTGTGTGTAAGAAAACCAGGAACTGTGCTCAGATGTCTGTATCAACTTTTTTCTTCCACAGCGATATCTGACAACTAAGGCCGTAATTATTAGGTCCAGCATGGCTTGTCCTGAAGTAAGAAGATTTAATCAAGAAAGGCACCACGGCATTACTGAAAGGACACAGGGAAGGCTGTGCCCTACTGAAAGGACACAGGGAAGGCTGTGCCCATGGGAGGGTCATGAAGAATTGTTTGACTGAGGTAACATGAAAAGCATTTAAATATATGTCTGGCAATTCATGTTGCTACAAATAAACCATCCACCAGACTTAGCAGGAAAGGTTTCTGAAGAGGAACATGCTAGAAGGATAGTTGAGACATTTGTCAAATGTCATTTGGCAGTATAGAGGTCAGAGGAGGTTATCTCCTCTGTTAGCTAGACCCTTTTAGGGATTCCTATGTCTTACATGGGAAAGTGCTGGCTTGTCACATTGGTCTTTTGTCCGTTAATTGCAGCCATTGTGATAAACAGAAAAAAAGGTGAATGCTGATCCCTTGTAACAGCTTTCACAGCCACACCTCCTGAGTGAGCTACTCAGTAAACAAGAGTACAAAACTGGGGTAAATTACAGCTCTTCTTTATGACCCAAAGGCATTTCTTGGTAATAAAAGAAGTATTAACACTCCTCAGCCTCTTGTTCAGCATTTTTCTTTAAAGCAAGATTACATGAACAGCTGAATTCAATTCTAAAATGGAGTGGTATCAGCTGATAAACTGCTCCGCAATCTCTCTCATGGGCACAACCACCTGAGCAAAGCTGGAGTGACAAGTAGCAATATAAACTTACTGATTCTTAAGAACTCTTCAAAGTCAGTTCTGCAGGAGGGAATACATCTGAGTTGCTTGTACTCATTTTGGGGTGAGTAGCACATATTTTATTAGATAGTAGGGCAAATGTGTGGCTCAGGTTTTTTTACTCTGTGGGAAAAGTATTTGAACCAAGTGACTTGGTGCATATACATCATGAAAGTCTATGCCTCTTTTTTTCTCTTTTGGAAAATATTTCCAGTCTCTCACTAGATAACCTAACAGATGTGAATTTTGCAATATGTCTTATCAAATAAGTGTTGTCTTCAAAAAGAACTTACAACTGTGCTGACCTCACAGCAACAAAGCACTGTCACCCCCAGGTAAGATAAATTAAGTCGTTCCTTTATCAACTTGTGTTTGTAACTTGTGATTATACTGACTGAAATGATCTCCATTAAAAAACATGCAAGAGGGATGAAAATGACACCCAGCTTATATGTGAGATGGCAGACAAATAGAGGGTTTGCTCATTGCAGCTGAGGATGAGTCTGAATTTAGCTAGAAGATTCATGGTTCCTGCAGCATTCTGGTGCGTCCAACTGGAAACTCTGTGGCAGCTACAGATAACTCCAAAAGTGGGAAGTTTGAATTGAATGAAAAGGGGAAAAGAATAATCCAGTTAGAGCAGTGTCACTAGTGTTATTTATTTTCATATGCAAATTTGGTTTATGTAAACTGACCCTGGTTTGCATGGACCCACTTAAGCTAGATCTAAAGGCCTGTTCCTGCATTGTGGAATTACTGGGGACACAAGATATCAGCAGATGCAGAGCAAACAAGCTGAGCTTCTAAGTGGTGGAGAGGGTGCATTAGCTATGAGCAGCTTTAATGTTCCTTCTGCAATGACCTGGGAAAGCAAAGCTTCTGTTCTGGGGTAACCAGTATCAGCATCTTCCATCTTTCTGCTTTAGCAAGAGATAGCTGTGAGAAAGAGACCGATGTGCCTGGCCCTCATGTTTCTGTTCTCTTGGGTACTTCCAACAAGGCACATGTACTTGACCCCTTTAAACCTAAATTCGATCCAAAGAAGAGTCTTTCACAGACTGCCTTGTTTTCCAGTGATATGGAAGTGCCATTTCTCAGTGGGAAGCAAGAGAAACAGAACTGCAGCTTCTCTTTCACTAGAAAGAACTTTCTCTGTTGCTCCCATTTTTCACTGCTGTCTGCATGGTACAATGTCTTAGATGCAGAAATATACAAGGTAGTAAGAGTTATGTATTAGGTGTCAGTAAATGTGGTAAAAATGGATTTGAATTGAACATTTATTTTATAAATGTGATCTCAGATGAAGGTATATTGCAAATTGCCATGTAGCATATTCAGCAAGTACTACCTTGCTATTTTAAGACATTATTCTGCCTCCAAATTTGATTTGTGTAAGGAGTGAATCAGGAGAGAGTCCCTCATAAATTATATTGTTGACTCGTTTTGCTATTGAATTCTGGCATAACAAGGCTTCATCCCTAAACATTGTTTAGTTGAATAACCTTTTAAAGGTTATACAATCATTATGACTCACTGCACAGTCTTCAGAAAACAGGGAGCCTATTTCTTCCACATGAGTTTGTTTATTTAATTTCAGCATTTTGGTTTTTCATAGTACAATCTCAATCTTCCTTCTTCACATTTCACATTAAGTTATGCCATTTTAAGAATAGTTATGCTTAGCATTTCCATTTCTATGAATTCTTATCAAATAATTAGTATTTCATTCCAGCCTGCTGTTATACACTAACAAAAATTGCTTGCCTTCTTAAATTGATTTACTTTATTTAGATGACTCATACTTTGCACTGCACAATACTGGAGTCAAAAGTGTTAAAAGCAGAAAAGAGACCCACTGAACTCACCTTTATTTTTATTTTCTGCTACATTACTTATTGTAAAGTGTAATAGTGCAAGGTATAGAAACACAGAATCATTTCTCTGTAGATAACTTTTCTACTGGGAACTGGGATTTCCATTCTCTGATCAGAATTTTTTCACTATTTGTCATTTTTAATGTGTGTGTATTGGTGATTTTAAATATGGGGCTCAAGAAAGGTCTTTTCCCAAGCAAAAGTCAAATACATGCATGTAGCCTCAGAAGCAGGGCTGGCAGTAGGAGTTTACATATCTGAGATTTCTTTAGTCAAAAAAATATGCAGCAATGCCAGTCACCCTTTAAAACTTTTCAAACAATTCCTTTGGTACTTTGTCCAGTTGTATGTCTGTAGATACCATGAAAATGACATCTCTGTTGCCTTCCCAAAGCTTTCCTTAATTGTGACACCCATAAAAAAATCTGGAACCACCTATATCAGTGTGATTTGGCCACACTGGACACAACCTAGACGCTGTTCTTGAAGTCTGGGTTATCAAAACTTGGATTTGGTTTGCAGAGGATGTTCAGGACCTGTGCACATAATTGCTGAGATGGGCAGTGTTGGAATAGTCCAGTTCCTGGAGAACTAGTAAAAGATTTTGTCCACAGGGCCTTTGACATATTTTATTCTTCAACAGTGAGGTATCTTTATCTGTTAATCCAGTCTCATGCAGTTCATAGCTCTGTGATCAAAGCAAGTCTCAATACAGTTCATCAATGTGAGCCCACACCAGAAGAGAGAGCAACAATCTATATTTTTTAACTCTTCCTTTTGCAGTAAACAGAAAGAAGGGCATCCGACTAGTACCACTCTACCCCAGTAAAACTACTATCTTCTGTGCCTACATTCCCTTCAGTCTTCAATTCACAGCCAGGAAAACATTTTGGTCTCTTTAGCTGTTTCTCAGCAATATTCACTGTACTAATTCTGCTCTCCAGGAAGGAATACCAGAGAAAATTTACTTTACCGAATTTCATTTTATCTTTTCATAGCTCAGTTCCTTGTCATGGGAAGATCCTAGTGTCTAGGGGTAAAGAGAGCTCAGAAACAGTATGAAATCTCATCTGAATTGTGGATAAAAATCTAAATGGATAGAGAAAGGTTATTAAATTTTATACAGGACAACAGTTCCTTTCTGCTGTGAAGTTGAAACTAGTTCTAGATTTTCAGATAAGAAGCCAGACATTTTTTGTTTGGTTTTTTTTTTAACTGCGTCTGTTAAAAAGAGGAAAAAGAAGCCTAGCCTTGCTAGAATTAGGAGTTATTTTCAGAGATTAATTTTCCCTCATATTGAAGTGACCTACAACAGGATTTCGTTATTTTCAGGAGAAATGTTTGGATCTAAAGCTCTGGACTATTTAACAGTGAATAATTTCCAGCTCGAGTTCTAATCTGTTTCTGCTAGTACAGGCCATCTTAAACTTACCATAAAGGTATAAATGAGCAAACATTTCATTAAAAATGAAGGGGCTTATGACAATAGCTATTCTCCTGAAATGGAACCACCTGAGCTTTTCTAATAGCTGGTGACATCCATTAGCAGTTCTCTCAGAAATTGAAAACATTTTCCATCTGTTCATACATACTCATTACAAAGTAGTTAAGAGCCTGTGGGATCACACAGGCACATTTTTGCAAATTACAAAATATCAAAATGAGTTATTGAAGAAACAGGGATGACTTTGTAATAAGCAGCTAAACCTTCAACTTTCTCTTTTTTCAGACACTGAAGACATCCCATTAGTTGAAGTTTGTGACCTTCCAGATCATGACATGTTGAAACTACGTTATACACACTCTGGGAAGGCAAGCCAGTCCTTCCAGGTTACACTACTCTAAGAAAGAACAGAAATCAGACTTATTCCTTGGCAGACAGCATCACTGAGGTCAAGTGATCAAGAGAACTCAAATAAAAATGAAGCACTGATATAGATAATAACATCACCCAGCTTAATATTAATAAGAAATAAGCTTAACAAATTATGTGCTTGCATGGTTTCATTCCTAAAGCCTAGAATGGCCTTTTCTGTAGGAAAGTATATTGGGTATGGACATTTCTAATAACTTACTCCAGTCACCTGCTGTAAGATGATAGAAGGTTAGTGAAAGTCTACTACAGAGAGGCTTCTAGAATAACAAAGAAGGCTTAGATGGAGACAGATAAACATGTCAAATCAAGTAAATAGAGTATGTTCTTGCAATGCAAATCAGTTTAAATATGTTCCTCAAAAATTGGTCTTGTGGGGATTGGCTTCTGTACCGTCTCATTCTATTGACATTTCTCCACTTAACTAGCTTCTTGGTGGGGTCTCCAAGTTGTACATGTTTTTAATTGATTAGTGAGTATAAATTGAGAGTTACCATATTTTACATTGTTGGATCTTAAACCTGACAGATATCTCCAAAAGCCTCTTTGTTTTTCAGTTTAGTGATTGCCATATGTCTTGGTCCTGTGTCATTTGTAGAAGAAGGTTACTTCATTTGGTTGCTTGGTTTTGGTATTTCTCACAGCTTGAGAAATCTGCATATCATGTGTATTTACAACGATGCTGGTGAGGGACTATTCATTAGGGACTATAGTGATAGCACAAGGGGTAATGGGTTAAAACTTAAACAGCAGAGGTTTAGATTGGATATAAGGAAGAAATTCTTTACTGTTAGGGTGGTGAGGTACTGGAATGGGTTGCCCAGGGAGGTTGTGAATGCTCCATCCCTGGCAGTGTTCAAGGCCAGGTTGGAAGAAGCCTTGGGTGATATGGTTTAGTGTGAGGTATCCCTGCCCATGGCAGGGGGGTTGGAACTAGATGATGTTAAGGTCCTTTCCAAACTTAACTATTCTATGATTCTATGATTGATAAGGTCATATCTGAGCCTTCTCATCTCTGGGCTGAATAGTCCCCACTCTTCTTGCAGGAGTACCTGAAAGCAAACCATATGGCTAGGAATGGTGTCTATACACTCCCTGAACTGTGACAGGCTTGGTGCCATGACCAGTTCCTTAGGGAGAGTGTTCCAGTGATAAAACCCCCTCTCAGTGAAGGACCTTTTGGACATTAGGATGTCCAAAATGAAATTGCCCTGCCACAGCCTCATACAATTTCCTTGTGTCCTATCACTGATTACCAGAGAGAGAGGACATGAGCACCTCCCCCACTGCTGACCTTGTTGAGGAAGCTGTAGACTGTAATGCAGTCTTCTCCAAGATGAACAAACTAAGTGACCTCAGCCATTCCTTCTAAGTCTTGCTTCTGAGTCCTTTCACAACCATGGTCACCCTCTTCTGGACACACTCTAATTGTTTGATGTCATTCTTATATTTAAGGCTGCAAAACTGCACACAGTACTTGAGGTGGCACCTCACCAGTGCTGAGCAGAGGGGAAAAATCACCCCCTTCAATCTGCTGGCAATACTTTATCTAATGCAGCCAAGGATACCATTTGTCTTCTTGCTGACTCATGTTTGATGTGATGTTCAAAAAGACCCCCAAGTATTGCTCTCCTGATTTACATTCCATCTTGCTTAAGCAAGCATTTCCATAAAGTCTTGAGTCCCAAAGCTTTATACACTGTGCACTTATAGGTCTGTTCACCCATTATCTGAATCCTGGTGATCTCTGAGATGAAGAATGGCAAATATGAAACAATGCTCAGGAACAGAACAGGAAAGTTTGAGCCCCTGAATTCAATGAGTAACTAATTATATTAGCATGTAGCTGGGTTGACAGGGGCCCAGGTTTGCATTCATTACTTGCTCAAATTTCTTACTAAGGTCTGTTCTGCTGCAAGTGTTTAAGATCATCTCATGCCTCTAAACTTTGGAAAAACAAGGACATCTACACTTTATTCAGTTTTCCACGTGTTTTCTTCTATTGGTAAAAAAAGAAAAATGGAGGAAGATAATGGAAATTGCTTGGGCTTCAGCTACCTCTTCTCCACTGAAACAGAAGACATGGGCTTTTTTCACAGTTGGCTTTGGTTTGAGAAGATGCATTTGCAAGCCTCTTATTTTTCCAGAGGCAAGGTTTCTCTGAAGGGTTCCTTTGGAGCTTTCATGGACTGCTGGCTGTTTTCAGGTACAAAATACTGACCAAGAGAATAGCAGTGACAGCATGGATGGTAGTACAGGGCAGGTGTCATTGTAGCTGTGCTGAATGATCAGTGTAGCTTTCTTTTTCCTGCCTTTCAGCATCCTATTTTATCCATTCTTTGAAATATTTTCTCTTATTCCATTACAATGCTACTAAAGAAATAGAAGTGAGACTAAGAGATGTGTGGTACTATGCTGTGCTCTAGCTACCAGTAAAAGGGAAGCAGCTCAGTTCTTGTTCCTTTCAGGCGCTAATGCATCTGTGTATTAAAGAAGATATTACCAGTGTGCCATTATCAGTCACATCCATGAGAGAGTTTGAACATGAGGATGCTCAAAGAACATGATAAACCAGGCTCATTACTTGTTCCTGTGCATGCAAAAAAAGGTAGGTCCCACAACTGTCTGTCCCACATGGCAGTGAGTTACATTATTATAATTACATAATACATTATTTGTATATTTATAAATATGAGCATACAAAAGAAGGAAAAGCAAATCTGAGGTTCTCCCAGTAACTTGTCCATTATATACACTGTATTGCTAACACTGGAGGACACAGAAGCCAGTGCTTCTGTTTGGGTGCTATATCTCAGCCAAAGAGCTTTCATAGAAAGCAAGGAGTGAAAGAAACAACCAGGCTAAAGAATCCTTATGCAGATTTCAGTTATAAACTGCTATTATGACCAAATATAAAACAATCGCTAACAACAGAGTTCATGAAAATTCTCAAACTGGAAAAAAGGATCTCTCCATGTGCAATCAGTCATTATAATTCACTGTCTTAGGCCACATACAGAGCTACACATCATATAATTTATGAAAGCCACAAGTGCCCTATTAATGATGAAATCTCATGAAGTTATAGCTAATACACAGAGCTAGAATAAAAGATTCATCTTGGCTATTCTCAAGATATATAAAAGGGAGAAAACTGTAAATGAAAGAGGAAATAAATTAACAGAATATAAATGAGGGTCATAAATGCCTTAACTGTTTAGTTGCTTGGGTTTTGTGACTTTCAATGCAAACACTTTTCTACATGAAAATAACATGACAAGTACTTGTACTCTTCTCAGTTAGACTGGTTTAGCTAGTTCAAAATGATGGGTTTCAATTTTGGTTGTGGTAATCTGAGGTACAAGTGGGTCTCCAGCATTGCATCCTTTCCCTCAAAACTGCATTAGCAGTGGTACCAATGGGAATGAAATCAAAGCAGGGAAGAAAGGATTTCATTCTTTGAGATCACAAGCTCTATGACACATTGGCCTTGCATTTTTTTTTAACACACCAACCAGTCTTCTCACTGTAAGGTTATCATGCTAGCTGTTCTCTCTTATTTTCCTCTGGTAATTATATTACTTTCCTACCCTTTATAATGGGTGAAAAAAGAGATTTTGTTTACCTAGTCAGTGCTGAAGGCAGTATAGTATTGTATTGATTATTGTGCTTGATCATCACTTTATTGTCTGGGAAGATGCTAAAATAACTGGGAAGGAAATTTAGCAAGGAACAAGAAAGTTCCTAGTGGAAGGACCTTGGACAAGCCATTAGTAGTGCACATGCTATGCCTGTTCTTCAGAAAATCATAGAAGGTTGGAAGGGACCTCAAGAACCATGGGGTTCAACCTTACTAGGCAAGCATAATCTAGATTAGATGTCTCAATGCCCTGTCCAGCCAAATCTTAAGAATGGTCAGTGCTAGGGAATCCAGCACTTTTCTGGGAAGATTATTACAATAGTTGATTGTTCCCATTGTAAAAAATTTTACTTTTGTGACCAGTCAGAATCTGCCCAGGACTAACTTGTTTCCATTAAGTCTGCTAATGTTGCTCCAGTTTTATGAGATGTTCCCAATCTCCATGTCTTCTGAAAGATTATGGAGAGCAGCCTCACAACATCAGCGAGCTCTCATAATACCCTCAGGTGGATATTTTCAGGGCCCATTGATTTGTAGGGATCAAATTTCTTCAGTCTGAAGTTGGTGTGTGCCAGACTCTAGTCTGTGGGCAAAAGATCTGTATGAGCTCACTTAATGAGACAAATGTTTTGAGGTATCATACAAATATATATGAACATGAGCAAAGAAAGAAACATAAAACAGAGTGGCAGGTCATCTATACACTGAGATGAAATAAGGTACAGATGTTTTTAGGATTCATTAAGCAATAGGCCAACTAACATACTTTTGCAAACTCCCAGTTGTTCCTAAGCTGTGTCACGAAGACATATCTTCCAGCTCCAGGGTTTTGTGTATTACCACACCTTATGCTGTTTGGAAAATTATTGGCTTGTTGTTTTTTATGAACACTGAGAACCAAATGTTAAACTGAGCCAACATCAGAGCTATGAATTACCAACTTCCCATTTTAAGTATCATATTTTCTCAGTCTGTGTTACAAATGAGGAGTTGGTATTGTCAAGACGCTCCTTTTTTAACATCACTTACAACATTTCCTCTCAGTGGTCCACAGAGAATGCAAGGAATCACGTTTTACATGAAAAGTCATAGAAGGAAGGTATGCCAAAAGACTAAGTCCTTGCCTGGTGTTGATACGTTGCCAGTAGCATATGGTAACAATGAAGACAGCTGGAATTAAGGGCACAAATTGACATTGTGTGGAGAGTAATGGCAGTTTGAGCTATTGGAAGTTATTGTCTTTCCACTGATTGGCTCCATGTGGAGAGAATGGAAAGACTGAATGACAGGAAGAAATGACAGGATGTATGAGGGAACCTTGTATAACTTAACAATAAAACCCTTTTCAAGCATTACAGCCATATGAGGTAAGATGAGTCAAAGGGAGGTGATGTCATCCATTATAGAAATGATTGCTTTATGGGATTATGACCAACATTTTCCAAAAACTATTCCCTGTGCTCTGTATTTAGTCATCTGAGTAATCTTAGCAAAGACTTTTAAATACAAGAACTTAAACTGAAACTTTACTGAAGCCATCTGAATGTCTTTGTTTCACTATCATAAGGGAATTGTACTTCCTTTGGGTTTCAAAGAAAGTCTTGAGTACATAATGGGGTGACACATTTAAAAACTTCTCTCCTATGTTTGTGAATAGGGTCTTAAATACATTTGATATGAGTGTCAAAATTGCTAAAATATCCTCATGACCAAATTACTTATATGGCAACAGAAAGTTCCTTCAAGCACTCTGCCTGCTGAGTTCTTTTGAAACCTGAACCATATATTTTTATATATTTTTATGAACATTAGGACACAAGTTCTTAAAATTAAGATTCCGGTTGCACAGTCCCATACCACTAAGTCATATCACTCTGACCTTTCTGGGGGGGATCTTTGTAATGACAAATTTCTGGGCCAGACAACGTTGAAGAAGATTCACTGTTTGTTTTAGAAAGAAGAAAATTATCTTTCCACTGTACTGTACTTTGTACTTAAGTACTTTGTACTTTACTGTATTTGGTGGGGATTGCTTAAGGGGAAAAAAGCAAATTTAAAAATGCTGAGACAATAACATGTTCACTAATTAGGGGATAATTATGTGAGATTCAGAGCTGTAACACAAAGGGAGAGATAAAGAAATGCTGTGGTTTTGTTGTTTTTTTTTTTTTTTTTTTTGAAAGAGTATCATTGCAGAGACAGGGAGAGAAGGTATATTCCTTCTGGTTTACCTTATGGCCCTTGTTTCAGGCTATTTCCTCCAGGCTTCTTTCCTTTAAAAGAGGCATTGGCAAAATGCTGATTGAACACATTACTATGAACACATTGCTAGAGACTGGTTTTACAGACCCTGCTTATCCTTGTTAATGATTTCAGAGACTGATTGTTCTGGAGTGGGCTGAGTGTCAGTACACTACACAGGAAGGGCTATTTAAGTTCTGCTTTCAAACAAGGAGGTGACATCTGTGGTTGATTAGTTATGAGGCATTCTTAAAATCAGAAATACTGCTGCTAAGTCTGGAGGTTTGGTGTAACTATTTATCCCCTTTTAAATGGACACCTTGCTGCACAGTTTGTTGAGGGGGAAGAGATAACTGTCCCATAAAGTCTAAGGTAGCCTTGAGGAAGACACAGTTGTGCACTGTGCTGACTTTGCAAGACCTTGCATTATGGTGATACTAACAAAAGAGTGCCTCAGTCTCAAAGTGCATACTCAAGCAGATTTCTTATTCTTTCCATTAGGCCCATAGCAGCAGGGAACAATAGTAAAAGGTACCTCACCTTTCACGTCCTACACAGTCGGTGTTTCCAAGCAGACGACCTGCATATCTCAGACACTCTTGGGAGGGAATGGCAACCCTCATCTTGACCTGCAGATGTGTTGAGTAAAACATGCTCATTGCAACATCCATGTGTTGTATAGCACTTTGCACTCATTCCATCACAGAGATTCAACCTAAAAAATCACAGTGCAGTTGTCCACCCTTACTGAGAATAGGGTAAAGTGCAGCTACACCTGTATTGGTAGTGTGAAATGTGTGATTATTTGTGTCCTGTCTAGAGGAAAACACAGTTTTCCCCATACTTCCTCTTCTGGGTCTCTAGTCTTCTGCTTGTGCCTCCCACTCTGATTCCCCCCTTGGCTTCCACAGTGATCTAGCTGAACTTATAACTGCTTGACAAGAGAGGGAAAATAATAGTACTTTGCCAGGCACTCCTAAACTTAGTTCCAGCAGTGACAGATAGATGAGGGGAAATTCTCCTTCCAGGGTTCATGCAGCACATCTCAGGAGTGAGGATAAAAGGGCAGGCTTTATCCGATGTGATCCTTTTCAGTCAGCAGCTGTGCTGTGGTTCAGTCAGGGAGTACTCAGCAGGCAGTGTTTCACCACATCTCTCCTTACTGAATCAGAGATCAGAGCTGCCAGCAGTATGATATTCAGAAAAGGGCTCATGTAGCTTTCTTTCATGGGAAAATGGCTGAGGAGGAAGGAAGGAAGAAGGAAAAACTTCAAAGTATTTGCTCATTGAGAGCTTCCAGGCCTCTTTTTCCTTCTAAGGTCCTTCCTTCTGAATGCAAATCCCAAATTTGATTGACATTCACGTCACTTGGATTTTTGCCTGAAGCACTTCCTCTACCTCAAAAAGTATATCTCAGTCTTCTTCAAAAGTGAGATGTTGCATCAATGTCAGAGAAAGAAAGACCCAAAGGGGGCTTTGAGAGATCTCAGTCAGTTTTCCTACATTTCCAAGTGATTCATGCTCCACTAGGGACCTGGACCAGTGCAAAGAATAAGGAACAGAAAAGTACGCATTGGAGCTCCACAGGTGGAGTTGTGCCGCTGTCCTTAGCTTAACCTTCATCACACCACAACTGGATCTGGAGTCAGGGACAAAAGGGAGATGTGGTAGAGCCATGAAGGTCATGGTTGAGTGGGTGAGGAAGATGGTGTCCAGGTATGCTGAGGAAGTGGTGGTCCAAGAAAAGCACTGGGAAGGAGGAGAAGGTGGTAAGTGTGAGGTTTGAAACAGATGTTGGGATGCATGCTTTAGTCGGTATGCTTTATTTAAAGCATGAGAACAAAGATCGTTTCACAAACTCTTCCTGATCTTCAGCAGGGGTGGGAGGAAGCGATGCTTATAAACTTTCACTCCTCTCAGCAAACCACTCTTGGCAGCCCACAGCATATTTGTGACAAGCCAGGAAATAAGCAACTGTGCCATGCCTCTTGTATGCAACTGATGTTAATGAAGTTGAGCCATCAAGTAAGGAATGATCGTGCCTACAATTGTCCCACAGAAGCCAGAAGGCTATCTGCCAACATCAGAAATGAGGTATAAAACTTATATTGTGAAAGAAAACCTGATCTAAATATCTGCATAATGTGCCAGATAATCACTGCTTTCAACAATAACTCAATTCAGAGTGGGACAAGCCTATCTTTTCCACAGAATCTTTGCTCAGTTCGATGAGGAAGCCATACATGTCAGGCCTTCAATGCTCAAAGCCTTTCTATCTTACAGAGCTTTCATGTCAAGGGCATTATTAGAACATGGATTATATCATAGAATCATAGAATAATTTTGGCCAGAAGGGACCTGCAGGAGAGATATCAGCTGTACTTCTGTCTTCCAGGTCACCATGGGTTGAAAGCAGATAAATGTCTGGAGTGAATATCCTGATAGCACTTTGGTCTGACAAAACAGCTAAATTAACTTAGATTTTGGTGAAAATATTTAGATTTTGTCATACTTCCTTTCACTTCCCCATCCAGTCTTGTACAGTTCACACCATCTGCTTTCTGAGCTACTAGATTCATGAACTGAGTGTGAAATGAGTCACACAACAATGATCTGAGCTTCCTGGTGAGTTACCAAGGCACCAGAAAGGAAATTCTGCCCCAGTAAGAATCTAAAGCAAAGCGGACTGATGGGCGCAATGCAAATTCCCCTGATTTAAAGGCCCCTTAGAAGCTAAGATGAGCAAGGCAAGATCTGACTTTGGCACTAGGTGGTTTGTATGTAGAAAAAGAAGGCAATTACATCTCACAGGGACAGAAAGAGAAGTACGTGCAAACAGAAAAGTGAGGTGCCCTGTTTTGTATAAGGCAGAATATATTATAGGGCAGGTAAGAAAGGAGAGCAAAGCATGAAGCGTGAAACTGGCATGCAGGACCAAGGCACAATCTTTTTAAGAGACACATCAGGTCCCAGTGTTGTTGACAACGTTGTATACGAAGTTATGCCTGCAGAATGGAGAAGACATGTTGTGGATCCTGGGAAGAGTCAGAATGAGATTGGGAATATCCTGTATAAATATTTATATTAGAACCTGCCTGTGCTGGAGATGCAGCCTCAGCTTTCATAGCTGTTTGTCACTGTTGATATTTCTTCTTCTTTGAAAGCTTCCATGTTTCATTATGAATAGCTGAGCAACCCTATTTTTCGATGCCAGCATAGATAACTGGGAGTAGCCTAAAATACCTTCAAGTCCATATCTTTCTTTTTTTTGTGAATTGATGTATTTACATTGGTTTTAATGGTCTGTCTTAATTTTTAACAGCTGATGAACTTCCTGTTTAAGCAGAACCACATTTCTACCCTGCCTGTGAAATCCAGAGCCTTTAGTATCTTCAATTTATGTGGTGGACCTTCATGGAAACTATGCTTATTTTACATGATATTGCATTTAAAGTCAAAAAAAGAAAAAGCAAGTTAGTTACTGTGGGGCAAATAGTGCTCTGAACTTAGTGTGACCACCCTGATAAGTTTATTTCAGGTTAATACTTTTGCTCATTATTACATTTTAACCAAATGCCATGCTTTTCTTTATCTGCATGCTTAACAGAGCTTCAACCTTTTCAGCAGGTTTTCCATTGAATAGTTTTCTTGCATGAAAGTATTGGAGCCATGCTTCATTTTTCCTTAGATATAACTCTGAAGTTTTCCTGACCCTCCTGCCAGCTGGGAGAATAGATTAGAACTCCTGAGCTGTGAGTTACATTAATGAAAACTATGCTTACCTGTGATAAAGCAAAGAGTTGGCACACCAAATAAGGATCAGACCTCTTTCTGCCTCAAATAACCTCTTCTCATAAGTGGTGGGAAAAGGCTTCACAGAATCATAGCAAGATTTGAGTGTGAAGGGACCTTTGGAGGTCTATAGTTCACATTGTTAAATCAGGCTTCTGAAGGACTTGTCCAGGCAAGTGCTGAAGATATCAAAGGCTCTGAATTTCATTGCAAAATGGTACCCATTGTCATCCTACAGCAGAATCACATAACAAGCAAATGCACATCAGGGCTACCATTAATTGAAAGTGAAAGCAGGTTCCAAATGAACACTATTTCACTCCAAATGAACCCAATGATTTTAAATCCTACTCATGATGCTCCAAAGCTTCCATCAAGTTCTTTGTGGTCAATATTCAAGCTATGCCTTCATTGGCTTGAAAGTAAAAGCACAGGGATAACAGGCAGGTGAAGAGGGAGGCCTCTCACTCCATAACCTGAGTGATAACCTCACAGCACTAATGTACTAATCCTGCTGGACCATGGAAGAAGCCTTCATTCATTAGCCATGAGACTGATTTCAGATTTGGGGAACCACTTTACAGTAAAAGATGTAAAGAATCTACCTTAATTGATGTACAACAAAGAAGGTGTTTTTAAAATGAGTTACAGTTGTTATGTAGGAGCTAGTAGGTTATTTATGTAGTATTACAGCCCTAAGTAGGAACTACAGTAGAGTCAAGACTGCCTGATGCTAGAAGATGTATGTGCAAAACAGACAGAGACATTGCAGTCCTATAGAAAGTTCTGTAGTATTCAGTTTGCTTTGATTTTAAACCCTTGTTTTCTGTCCTGCCTTTGCAAGCCACACTTTCTTAAATCCTTGGCACCCAGCAACACCCAGTGCAGAGAGTGAATCTTGCCTGGATAAAACACAGAGACCTTTCATACAAGTGTGAAGACAAAACACTCTGTCCAAACAATATTATTTGTTTTTATTGTGGTGGTTTTGCAATCCTGAAGTTAGATTATTAATTTTGCTTATATGTATATTAAAAGAAGAAAAAAAAAAGAAAAAGGCAGCAAAGCAGAAGGTTGGCTAAGTTTGTGTGGATATGTATTTATGCTTTTGCTAGTAACAGACTGTTAAAGATGTACTCTTTTTCTTTCTAAATGTCAGCTTTTACTGAGCAATCCATTCTGCTGTTGCAATGAGTTATTAAAAAGAGATATATAGTGAAATGCCAAGAAAGCCCAAGGACCCAGAAAGCTTCTTGTATCTATTTATGTATTTATCTATAATTTGTCTTTATCCAGACAGTTGAACTCCTGCCTAAGAGACCAAATGAACTGCAGATGCATAGCTGATGACATTGGGCCTTTGTTAAAGCCTTAAAAATGCATACATTACCAGTTTATTTGAATTGTCAAGGAAAGAGGACTTTCCAAATCTGAGCTCAATACAGATCCCAAAATCTTTCTTAACCCAGTGTGTGCTGAAGCCATGAGGCTTCAACATTTTCTGAGTAGTGGTTGAGCTTAATGCATGTGCTTGAAATTCACTGCATTAGGCTGGGTTTGGTGAATGAATTTTGCATCCTTTTACTTTCTTTGTTATCCAGTGAGTAAAATTTTTCTTCTTTTCTCGTTTAAGACTACTGAATTCATTGCCCATCTATTGCTTTTTACTCTGTCAATACAAAACAAAGTATTGCTAGAGCTGATGCTGCTGTCTCAATTTTTCTTTTATATCATGTAACTTATATAAAATACCACAATTCATATATTAAAATAAAAACCAAAAGAAAAGTCCTCATGATATTTTGTAAATTTGGGGCCAATTTTTGAAGTGCCTTTCTATTACCGAATCAGATTTCATTTACCAGAACTACAAATCCATTTTATTGTCTAACAGTGCCTCCCAGTTCCTTTTATTTACATAATACCACCAATGACATATTTTTTTATCTGTTTGAATTTTAATTGTAAGTTTTATTGAAAGATATATGTAATTATTACTGATGTCAGTCTGTTATTTGCACTGTACAATGAAACTTGCCAAGAGCTGTGTTAAATCTGTAGATGAACTAATGACAGGCATTAGTTTTTCACTCATGGACAGGAACACTGGAATGAAAGCTATCTTTCACAGTAGCCTTTAATTCGGTTGTTGAGCTAACAAGGACAGCAAAAGCTAAAATTATTATAACTGGAATCAGTCAGCCAATGGCACAAGAAAACATTCCTAACTACATGCTACATGCAAAAAGGTCTTTGTGCTAACAAATCTATATTTATTGGGTCTGGCTTAGGTGTAGAGGCTTAAATACAAGGCAGTGGTTGGTGGTGACAAGAAGAAGGAATGGGATAGAGAGGTTCAATTTGGACTTTGCCTTCTCTGTCCCAACCCTCTTCTTCTAAGGCAGCACTCAGTCCCTGGCTTGCCTTCCCTTCTCATACCAGTCCATGCACCTAGGCGTTCCCAGTACAATTTATCCCTCCTCCATCCTCTCCCTGAGCATTGATCTCATCAATTTCTTGTTTCAAAGAAGCCACTGAGAGCACAGAAGAGCTGGGCTGTCACTCAAATATCAGGATACCACACCATGCCCACTAGACCTGATGCCACACATGGCTATACCTCAAAAACAGTGCGGGGATTTATCTCTGTTTTTACTGCCCTTATATTCTTCCTTGGGACTGCTTTTGGCCACTGGTAGAAAGGATAGTAGGAAATAAAGGCTTTTAGGATGTATGTGCTTCTAAAAGTCTTGTGCCAGCCTCACTCTTGCCCAGATAGGTAAGGGACAGTCACTCCAGCAACTGTGCTTTGTCCTGGGGACTTGGGTGCATATTTGATGTTCTGTAGAAACCAGGTGCTAGACCCTGGGTGGATTGGCAAAACTGGTCTATGTATTTATACAAGGAAAGAAAAGGGCAATAGTTTTAACCAATATCCATAGTCTTCCATGTATACTTCTCTGGGCCAGCAAGCCTTGGTTTGGTTCCACTCTCTGTGCTTTTCATAGTGGTGCCATCAGGACTAGAATGATTTATACCAGCTTTACAGGCATACTTGCCACTGAGCAAGGCAGGAGTATCAGAAGGTGTGGTGGTGAATGGGGAAGAGTTAAAAAAAGCTTAAAAGAAAGGTTAAATGGACAGAGGTATAGTTTTCTTGTCCCTGCTAGTCTTCAGGAGCCATCTGCTGCCTGACAGGTCGCTCCTGGCATGCTGACATACCTGTCAGCCACCCATTACAGGGTGACCACCAGCTTGCTCACTGGGAGGTGTTGCAGCCATCTGCAGTCACCAATCTCCCTATGCCCTGCAGTAATTAAGGAACCACAGGTTCCGTAATTGTTTCCACTTCTTTATAAACAAACAGTGTTAAATTGGTACTGGCAAGTCTTTTCTTAATGCTTTTTAAAAGCAAATTGTAATTAAAGATTTCAATAGCAAAATCATGTTATGTTCAGGGAAAATGACTTCAATAATGGACTGTACTCACTACAGTATGTTAGGCAGTAGCATTGAGGAGAAGAAAAAGCAAAACAAGCTATTTGTACCCTTAACAAAGTTTTATTCCTTTACAATTGAAGGATTTCCCTGAGTTAATACAAAATTACCCTGGGTACCTACAGCAAATAGATGTTTTTTAAGAACTTTCTTCTGGAATGCCAGCATTCCAGTCAGCCATGGACACTATTACTTCAGATGTGAACCCGCTTCGGGAGTAAATTTTGTTTCATATCTGAAATATTGTTATGCTCTTGGAAAAAGTGAATTGCAGTATTTCAGATTATATCATGCCAGATACAGAAAATACTTATCTTTTAGTGGTAATGAATATATCCATCTATATTCCCATGTTAAAGTGAAGAATGTTTTTTCACGCAAACTAATAACTTATGCAGAAAACCATGTGAACAATGCCATCTTTGATTTAGGCTAACTTGTAGTGAGAAGTAACTGGGTTGGGATTATAAAATGAGCCGTGTTTTGAGCATCTTGCTGGAACCAATAAAAGAGAGTAAAAGATGTGCAATGAATAAGGAGTGAATTTGCAGGTAGTTGGAAATAAATGTTCATCCCCCTTTTACAAAGGAGAAACTATAAAGTAAATATGACATTTGGGTGTGGAAGCGCAGGTTTGATTTCTGAAACTTTCAGTAGTGGGATTCTGGCTGTGGTTTCTCTCCTATTGTCACCATCTTCTTTCGGAAGAACCAAAATCCATTCCAGTTTGTGGTATTGCTTTCTCGCTTCTACTCCCAGCAGGTAACTGTCATAATGGGGCATGCTGCAAGAACAGCTGATAATAGCTAGCACACAGCAGAGAATGTATATTGGATTGTTCAGATATGCGGGCTTCTTCTACCCTTCATGGCTTGTTTATCAGTTTGAAAATAGTTTCCTTTGGATGAGGTTATGAGTGTTTTATCAATTTTTTGTGTGGCATAGAGTTCTTTGACAACCTACTTGTGACATAGAAATGAGGAAGAAGAAGGAAAACAATGCTTCTAAAAATCTTCCACGCTGGTGGCTTGATTATGAGCAAAGGCCAAACTGTGTCATAGAATCATAGAATCATAGAGTTGGAAAGGACCTTAAGATCTTCTAGGTCCAAGCCCCCTGCCATGGACAGGGACACCTCACACTAAACCGTATCACCCAAGGCCTTGAACACTGGCCAGGGATGGAGCATTCACCACCTCCCTGGGAAACCCATTCCAGTGCCTCACCACACTATCAGGAAAGAATTTCTTCTTTATATCCAATCTAAACCTCTGCTGTTTAAGTTTCAACCCATTCTCCCTTGTCCTGTCGCTACAATCCCTGATGAAGAGTCCCTCCCCAGCATCCCTGTAGGCCCCCTTCAGATACTGGAAGGCTGCTATGAGGTCTCCACGCAGCCTTCTCTTCTCCAGGCTGAACAGCCCCAACTTTCTCAGCCTATCTTCATATGAAAGGTGCTCCAGTCCCCTGATCATCCTTGTGGCCTCCTCTGGACTTGCTCCAACAGTTTCATGTCTTTTTATATTGTGGACACCAGAACTGCACACAATACTCCAAGTGAGGTCTCACAAAAGCAGAGTAGAGGGGCAGGGTCACCTCCCTTGACCCCATACTCCTTTTGATGCATCCCAGGATACAGTAGGCTTTCTAGGTTGAAAGCACACATTGAAGCCGGCTCATGTTCATTTTCTCACCGATCAACACCCCCAAGTATTTCTCTGCAGGGCTGCTCTGAATCTCTTCTCTGCCCAACCTGTAGCTGTACCTCAGATTGCTCTGATTCAGGTGTAGAACCTTGCACTTGTCATGGTTAAACTTCATGAGGTTGGCATCAGCCCACCTCACAAGTGTGTCAAGGTCCCTCTGGATGGCATTCCTTCCCTCCAGCGTATCAACTGAACCACACAGCTTGGTGTCATCAGCAAACTTGCTGAGGGTGCATTCAATCCCACTGTCCATGTCACCGACAAAGATGTTGAACGCGACCAGCCCCAGCACTGATCCCTGAGGAACGCCACTCGTTACTGTTCTCCAGCTGGACATTGAGCCATTGACCACAACTCTTTGCGTGAGGCCATCCAGCCAGTTCTTTATCTACCCAGTTGTCCATCTATCAAATTGATGTCATATTTGGAAAGCAGTGCTGCCAGAGGTCTGTGCAAATACAACCTTCTCCAATAAATTTCTACTCTCTTATGCAGCTCACCAAAGGAAGATTAAAGAAAAGAAAGATTAGATGTGTTTTGTTCACAATCAGGACCATAAGTTGAGGAGAGAAAATGTGACCCATTGGCTTAGTTTAGGTTGATAGAAGTGGTTTTTATTTCCACAGGGGATAAATTCTTCAGCCTGTGCTTCTTTCGTGGAGTGTGTAAAAACACTGGGCTTCTTTTGTGTCTCTTCTTTTTTGGAAGATGAAACTATCTAAATAGCCTCTGAATGACCAGTTTTTCTGTAGGGAATGAGCACCTTGCACCTCTTCTTTCTTTCACACACCAGGGGCCTTGGTGCATTGGTCATACTTGGTATTCTGAGTGAAGAGTTGGTTTGAAGAAACTGGTTCACACAGCTTTGATGTCACTAGCTATGGTCTGCCCCCATGCTGACAGCAAATGGCTTTCCCCAAGGCAGTAAACCTGGTGCCAAATACTCAAATATAAAAAAAAAAACTGTTTAGGATCATGGAAATAGTGAAGGAAAGATAAGATTTTGAGAACTGTGATAAATCCAGTGGCTGTCAGGACACCTGTCTGAAATCAAGAAAAGCTGAAGGCCTAATTAACCATGTTAATGGGTCATGGAAATGGACTAAATACAAGTTGAGTCATGAAGTTTCCCTGTCATGAGGCTCTTATAGTCTGTACCTGTGGTCACTAAACAATTAGCCTCTCCTGAATGCTGGGGTTACATCTAGGCCGCATAGCAGCCGGAAAGATTAAAAAGAAACAGACTGCAAGGCAAGGTGGGAAAGCCTTGCAGAGGTAAAGGAGTGACTGAGAATGATTGCAGTTAAAGAAGGTAAGAATGTAAGTAATTTTACTAAATATAAAGGAACCACACATAGAACCTCAGATGGGGACCTTTGCCCAGCCCTGGAGAAACAGAGGACTGGTAAAGCTACATCAGCCCTGGAGAGTCAAAGGACTCAAACACTGATGATCTTTGGATTTGGTCTCTGACTCCTGCTCCTCAAATGCTTTGTGAGCTTGATGGGGAAGAGACTTTTGGGTATCCCCACAGGGAAAAAGATTACTACGGAGCTGACTAGGGAAATGGAATCATTACCAAACTTTAATCTGGAAAATAGTGAATGGTGGTGTAAATTCATCACGGCAATAAGATGTTTTGGGGAAAAATCTAGTAGCAGCTGTATGTGAGTCTGAGTTAAAAAAAAAAGTATGAAAAACATCATATATCTATAACCACATGCATATTTTAATTCACTTTCTCTTGCAGCTTTTCCATCAGTTATCCTCCCTTCTTTTCTGCCTTTTTTTCTCTCCCCCCTTTAATTTTCTGCTGAATTTTTCTCCTTTAAGAGGCAAAACCTGCCCCTGCAATTTCATTGAAGTCAATAGGCAGCTTTCCCTATTTGTAGGTTGAGTACAGATTTCAGCATTTAGGCTTTTATGTGTCTTTTCTTCCTTCCAAAAAGTCTAGGGAAACAGGAATAGCCTTTATGTGAAAACCAGTGGGGTGTTTTTCATCAGCAAGTGAACAGGAGTCATCTGAAAGAGGTCTGAAAGCTTTCAGAGTGATTTAATGAAAACACTATTTAGCAGGTAATTTTCATTGCCTTCATTGGGAGGCCTTTGAAAAAAAAAAACAGTCAACTCATTCACAGAAATTACTTGAGCTTCTTTCAACTTCAGTTGCTGTGTTTATTAAAGCCCAGCTGTACTTAAGAATCAAAAAGGAAGGACAACACTGTATCAGAGCATTACAAACTATAAATGCAAGGATACCCTTCTTAACTTAAAAGGAGAAGGCGATAAGTTTTCCTGCTCAAGAAGAGAGTTCAAAAAGCCACATCTCTAGTGCAGTAATTCTCTATATCTCTGGATGGCAATGATAGTTGTGTTTTAAAGGCTCTCATGACATGGGCCTCATTGTTTTTGGAACATGTAACAGAATTTATGTTAGGATGGGTCTTTTCTGGGTCAGTTGATTCCTCTGAATTCTTGTGGATGATCTGGGCTGGTTCAGGGGACACAAATCTTCATGGTTTTCAAAGGTTTGAAGTTTGGAAAGACCTTCAGGAAGCTTTAAAGAAACTCAGCACAGAAGATATGTCTATTTTCTGTTTTCAGACAGACACTAGCTAGGTTTGCTAATAAGCCCTTTCTGAATCAGGGACTATGTGACTGTGTTACCAGAGTACTGAGAACAAACAGAAGATCTCTAGAAGCACTGCTTAATGCCTTGGTAAAGGACTGAACAAAGATCTAGCTCTTGAGAAGATAGTAATTTGGTAAGTAAAGATCTATGATAAACCTGCAACTGTACGGCCATTGTTTTTTTGCCATCTGGACTGTTACAGCCATTACATCTGTTTCAGAGAAAGAAAATAGTAGATTAATAATGCATTTTGTGAGTCTGTCGTGTTCCATCTCCTCCTCTACCTTAGGGACAAGAATGTCTCTGCTGACAGTTACAAATTGGCCTGTTGGACTTGTTCATCCCTATGATATTGGTAGCTTGGCCTTGATACATCTCCTAATATTATTTCCATCTACTTGTTACTTGCTATCACTTAGATGTCTCTATTTAGCCTATGGTGTGTCTTTTCTAGTTTTAGTCATAAATCCTTTCCTTTGAGTTAGAAGTGAAAGGTACCTTGCTGTCCCACCTTATAAAGCATAGCTATGACATTGGTACTAAAGGATGCCCCGTAGTAAATTTTTTTCCTGAGATTTTTTTTTATAAAATTTATTTATTTTTTTCTATATTCATCCAGATACCCATTGTTAAAAAGGGACAGCTTACAAATATTCGATTTATAGTCAATCTTTCCATAGCGCCAAAGTTCCAGTTATGTGTCTAAAGTAATATATGTAATTGAGAACAGTGAGCATTTATCTAGCACACTGTACTGCAGTGTACAGAAGCATGGTGGGGTGAAAAAAAGGCAGAATTTGAGGTGCAGATTTATCTCAATGTGTCTTTGGCCATCTCCTTCCTACTAATGTGTTGTTGCATGCATACCTCAGACAGTAAGGTCACATCTTTACAGCTTTGGAGCTGGAGCTAGCCTTGGCGTGAAGAAAGCCTCTAAGATGCAAGAAAAGGCTAAAAGCATTTTAAAAGGGATGTGAAAAAAAATGCTAGAAACTGAAGAACTTATTATCTCCATGTGATAGGCTTAGCAAGAGCTTCAGAAACCAAAGAAAGACAAAGTTCACCTGATAAATATAAGTGTATGTTTATGACAGTAAGGGTGATTGAGAAGGGTGAGAAACAAACTCCCAAAGGAGCCTTTGTCTTGATCATCTTCAGAGATGTTTTTCTGGAAGGCAGGATTGACATTAGCACAAAAGGTAGTGTTTGATGCAAGAGTGATATATATGATGCTCTCTGACTTGAAGTAAGAGTGTATAATAATAAGGAGCCTTTTTGTCTTTAAATGGTATGACTGATATCCCAGGCATACACAGCTCTGGAGTCTCTTTGAGACTGGTCTGCCCAAATTTTCAGGTTGGATCTGTGCAAGATGAGTGAAACAGATATTTTTTGCCTGTGCTGTACAACCAGCTATGAGATGATAGAAAATATTGTGCCACCCTAGATAAGCCACTCTCCTGTGGTGCCAATAACCATACAAGTCTCTTCACATCCTGACTTTGAAAAAGTCAGGACACAGGAAGATGTAGTAGAGTTTGTTTCCATTCAGAAATGTAACATGGGCATGTTAGTGATTATTTGACATTCACATATACTGCTCCACTGTAAAATTTGCCTTTAGTGTCAACCAAAAAGGAAGCAAACTTTAACTGACGCATGTAGAAGTAGACCAAGAAAAAGATTATAAACCAAATTAGTTCAGAAAGTTTCTTCTGTTGAAGACCATGTACCTTGGCACCTTCAAAAGCATGAGGAAGTATGTATGCAGCCATCACTCAGAGGTGTTTGCAGGGAGGAAAATCTGAGTGTGCACAGAAGCAGCACAGCAGCTTTTGCATTGTGGCTGCAGAAAAGCAATGCACATGGTCTGCATGAGGTGTTCGTACATAAAAGAAGCTGTCATATTATGAGATCTCGCGTCACACCTCAGGAATATATTGTGTGCAAGTTCACAATGATAATTTACCTCTTCAGGGTTCAGAGGAAAGTGGTGTGTGTTCAAAGGGACAATGTAAGAACCTTAGAATGTGTCTTTCCTCATCTGTTCTTATTGGTCATGTATGGAATTGTAAAGAGGAAATTGCACAGTGAGAGGAAAAGAAGAATTTTCTAATTGGTCTGTAGGAAAAGGGGAATGTCATCACTGAAAAGTACAAGTATTTGGTTATTTAAATCTATTATGGAAGGAAACTCTTCTATCACCCTGTTGCATCTCAGTAATGGTTGCTGGTAATTCCTACAGTAAAACACTTCTCCCTTCCCCATATATCTCATACAACATCTAAACCTGCTCTGACCCAGTGGACATTTGACACTGTTATCAGCAGTGTGAAAGAAACAGCAGTAGGAAGAAACAAGTCATTAAAATATTCAGGGTATGCAAACCTGTCATCAGTAGTTTATTGTGCTTATATGTCAGAGAGATGAACTACCAAAAGTACATTCTTGTCCTTTATGTTAGCAAAAAAGAGCAACATAGAAGAACAGTTTAGCTTTAAGAGAATGTTTTCTCAAAGAATTGTATAAAGCAACCTGCTCACCTAATCCAGGATTAAGTGGAAGAAAATAGCTATTAAATGACTGACAGTTTTATATGGCCTTTCTAATCAGTTCTCTCCTCTTATTTGGACAAAGATTTGATAGGCGGGCCTGTATAATCTTTCAGTGAAGTCCTATATTACAGTGATGAGAAACTATAGTTTGCACTCATATTGCAATGTCCAGCTAACCATCTTTATAAGTATTTATATCCACCTATAGTATTTATAAAGAACAGCCTAGAATCAGGCTCCTAAATCCATACTCAAACACTTCAGTAACTGACCTAATTACTGAATTGCTTCATAATGTTAGAGATTTCCTCTGCTCATGAGTTGTCTTTATAGTCATCCTGTGAAAACTGATTATATGGAGAGAGGGAGAAGCATCAGAAGAGGGTAGACCAAACAATTAGAATTCCTTTTTAATGCATAACCCACTTTTTAATGGGTTAGTTTCATCATAGAGATGCAAGACACTTTTTTAATTTACAGACACATATTAATTTCTATTGTAAGTCCAGTATAATTTTCTGATTTTATTACACAAAATGTTGATAACATTGAGAATTAGATTTTAATCAAGAAAAGCTTACTCCTGGGCACTAGATCTCTGACTAATGCACCAGTCCCAGAAGGCACTGAAGCATGTAATTTTATCCCTGCTTGGCAGTGTACATAAAGTCGCGCTTAATTTTAAGCATGTTCAAAGTTCCACTGACTGTTAAACTAAGCATTTTTATAGGTGCTATGCTTGTATAGAGAATGCAGAAAAATATAGTACATAAATTCATTAGTAAATAAAATGAAATGAAGTATAGAAAGCAGTAAAATATACTAATTTGTTCTCTCTCATTCTTCTCACAAGTTGCCCAAGAGACAGTATTCTGCAGTCATGACAGTAACAAGATCGGTCTAGAAGAAGTGCCAATTTTGTACCAAGACCCCTCTTGCGTACACGATGCTGTACAAACATCAAACAATAATATTCCTGCCACAGGTAGTTTGAAGTCCATTTCTATCTCATACTGCAATATCTATCACTGCCCTTATCTAAAAGCAATTGAATATGTGAACAAGATTCTGGGTGCTGGAACCCATGCAGAGTATCCCACCTCTGCAGTCAAGGTGAGAGGAAGTTCATACATTTCACTCAAAGCAGTCCAAGTGCTTTCTAATGTAAGGAGAGGTTCTTTGCAGGTAGCTGTTTGCAAAATTTGTATCTGTGTTCTTGGTACGTTAAGACCTTCTTTTTAATCTTAGTAAAGTCAGTGAGGGTGTTTCTGTTGACTCATTAGGTGCTTTGTTTAAGACTTTTGTAGGCCAGAGGTTGCACTGGAGACAAAAATTATAGTCTTTACCCTAAATGCCTTTCAAAGTGTTGCTGCGTAACAAGAAATGGGGTTTTATTATAACAAGTAACGAAGTATTCTCCAAAAATCAGAATTGAGAATTTTAAAAGAAGTATTGTGTTAATTAGCACATGAAAGTAAGTTTCTTTAAGGCCTTTCTTGCACTTCTGTATTTTTATTAACAGTACATGGTTTTGCAACAAAAACTGAATTTACATGCCAGACTCTATTCTTACCATTGCTAAAAACCCAAACATGAAGCTGAATGCATATACAGTGTCTTACAAAACTGATTAAAAAATTAACATGAAATTGCTAAGCAGTGCCCAAATTAACACAAATCACAGTTCATTACATGGCATTAGGAGCCAATTTATTGCAATCATTATGCCTGCTGTTAGAGAGAACCATATGCCAACTCCAGAAATAACAAGCATTCTGAATCAGGGTCATTGCTGTCACATTTGCATGTGAAATACATTAATTGATCTCCTGTGCATATTAAAATTAAACCCACACTTTTTTTGCTGCTGAATGTTGTCTCAGAAATTCAGTGTGTGAAGGGGCAGACTGGGTGGAGAAAAATGTAATACTTTAGAGGAATACTTATCCAAACTGTGATATATTAATAACTAATCAAACTCATTCTTTTTAACTAACTGAGGTCTTAACCATCTTTTGGTTTCCACAGTGGGACAATATTCAGTTATATATGTCAGAGACTTAAAATACCATGTTCTTACCCATGTCTTCTTGCTCTGGTAGTGTTCTGAGGGAAGTCCAAAGGAGGTCACAGCTGCTATGAGTGAATGAGTGAACAGCAGTGTTTAGAAAAGTTGGTCCTTCCACAAAGGTTTGCTGTGCTGTGGAAAAAGGATGATAAATGTTGTTGTTCACTTACAGAGAGTAAGAATGATAACATCATGTTTTTCAGTTGTAACTCTCAGGAGGCAATTGCTGCAGTGCAAAGTAAAACAATTTGCTAATCAGGATGAGTAATTTGATATTTCAGGGTTTGTGCAGAACTTCCATATTGTCTATGGATAAACTAAAGGTAAAAAGAAAATACTTGTTTTCTTTAAGGAAAAATTTGTGTGGGGAAAAAAATAAAAGTGCCCTTCCTTTTCCAAAGCACTTTTGAACAATCCTCAACAAAGGTAGTGGGAAACTTCACATGAGAAAAAAAGAAGCAGCTCTTTCTGAACTAAGGAGGGAAGTGAAGTAACACGGATGTGAAGTAACACGGTGGAAAAGTCTTTACAATAAAATAGGCCATGGTGCTGATGTTAGAGAGTTGACTTTCTGACTTGGAGCCTGTGAATAGATGGGAGGAGGACATGAAATATTTTGAGAAGAGCAGAGAGGTGACTGAATTAGACAAGACAGACAATGGAGTTGGAAGGGAAACTATGGAATGGACAGGGAGGGTGAAAAAACACCTTAGAGAACCAGGTGACTAGGAAATGTACATGTCAAGAAGCAGCCAAGGCAAGATGGGAGAATTAAGTAGGACTTAAGAAGGATAAAAAGGGCAGCTGTCCCATATTGTTTCTCCCATAGCTGATGCTGATCCATTGAGCATAAAGAAAATCTTTCCTTCTCCCTCTTCCCCTTTGAAAAGGAAGACATATCCCTCAAACTGTCCACTGAGATACTCCTTAACGACTTCCAGACTGGTTAAGGTTCTCTCTGTCGAATCCTATGGGTCACTCTAATCTGTACCTTCCTTGATTTGTAAGGCCAGAAAATGCAGAGCGATTATGAATTGCTTTGTTCCACTCTGCTTCTGTGAGAGCAGATTTTCTGGAGCACATTCTCCAGGGCCTTATAGCACCAGCACAAACCAAACCTGCCTTTTGAAAACAAGTTCACATGCTTTTTTATATATCTTTTACCAAGTAAAAAAAAAAACATTTCTGTCGCAGTGTATAAACTTTAAATGTCAAATGAAACCAGAAGTAACTTAGAAATTAGTGGCTTGAAGAAAACCAAAATCATTCTACCAGCATGACCAAAATAGTCCAGAAAGCCTTAAAACTCTTCTCAATTAATGTGCATGTGAAGGCAGTCCAGTGTTAGCAGGGCAAACAGCTGTTGTGCTTACCTAGAGAGAGGTACCCTCTGTAATGATGTAGGTTTTTAAAATCTTTGGAGATTACATTATCAGGAGCAGCACATAATGCTACAGCATTTATCATTTACCTACTTTATCCTTGTCAGTGCAGAGAACATAAACACCTTGCTTTCTATGCAGGAAGTCACATAGGCTAATGGAAGAATATAAGAACTGTGTGCTATTAACATTCCAGAAGTATGAGGATATCAGATACACTTTAACAATTACATGAGGAAAGCAAAATAACGTTATTTTGCACTTCTTATCAGTAAATTTAGCTACTGTTCCACACACTCAGCCATTGAACTCAGCACTGCACAGGTACCTGCCATCCCAACCAGCAAACAATGTGTTAGAGATGGAAGAGATTGATGCATTATTATTCCTGCTGGGAGGCAGGGTTTCTGGGTCCAAGAGATTAAGGATTATATCCAGGAAGGCATTTTGATGCCATCATGACATTCAATGTTGTGCAAGCATCCAGGATCCCTATGCAGCACAAGAGAGAAATATGCAGCTTTGACTGGGGTACACATCAGCTTGCTTATGGAGCAGGGAGTCATCCACAGACAGCCTAAAAGAGGTGCAGGGAACAAAATAGCTCAACTAACCACTGCTACTGCCATAAGATCTGCTAGACAAAAAGAAACATAGCTTTCGTATCTGTTTTGGGTGGAGTTGGGAGGTGTTGAGCTAGAAAAGCGCAGAGCATGGTCAAGAGCTGCTCTTCCAGTGGCTTTAAAGATATAGAGAAGAGATGGTGAGTGCCTTTTGCAAGCAGCCATTCAAAAGTTCCCAAAGAGTACTGCTGAAAATGGACCTTTTAATTAAGTCCAAATTTATGCCTGAATGTCCTCTTTCTTTTTCCATCCTTTCCAATGGCTTTATGGGTAGGGTTACAGAAAGGCAGCAATGGTGTTCCCTATTACATCCAGCTGTTTCTCAAGATGGTGGCATGCAGGATTCCCATGAGACATTTTCTCTGTCAGACAATGGGAAGGCTAATAATCTCAACATGCTGATAAGGAAGCTTAAAATTTGGCTTGAGTTCTGCTTAGCCCATATAATCCCTTCTTAATAAATGCACTTTGTATAAACACAGAGGTGAAATCAAGACATGTTTCAGACAAGTCAGTGTTCATTTACATGCTGATTTGATACACTAAGGTTACTACAGTTAAGTTATAGGAAAATTCAAGGAAGCAGAGGCTTCATTAGTTCCAGAGAGAAAAAAAAGCCAGAACATGTGAGGCAGTCTGACAGCAAATGCCAGGGCACTCAAAGGCTGTGCTGCGATCCTAGGATTAGAGAGGAAGGCACTTGGGCAGGGTTGTTTTGTTCCGGTATATCTGAAGACAGCTACATCAGCTCTGTTAGCAAAGTAAATAAGTATAAAATATCTTGGTGAGAAGCTAATTTTAATATTTATGGATAAATTGATTAATGAACAGGAGATTTGTTTCTCCTTACTTTTACCAGTTAGATGAATGGGTTATAGTAATCATTTTACATCCATTTTTATGTTCTTCTCCTGGCATGGTTTCATGGTTGCTTTCTGTCCCTTGCTAGGTTTATGAAATATGGGACTGAGGACACATCACATTGGTGAGGTCTTGAGGGAACTGAAGGATGAAGGTTTCAAACCATTATCCTTTATATTTGAGAATGACTGGAAAAAGGGAAATATAACCCCAATTATAGTGTCATGTAGGATATTATCAAAAACCATATAGGATTCTAAACAGTTCATCTCCACTGCTTGCTTTTTTATTCACTATGCTAGTCACCCTGCCAAAGAAGAAATTTACTTATAATGTCAAATAAGCAAAAATACTCAATAAAATCTCTCATTATCATCCTTATAACCTTAGAATACATATACAGCTACATAGATATGTATCCTATCCACCATACCCAGTTCTCTAATGTTATTTTCCATACATAAAGAAAAGAGTGTTCTTAATAAAATATTAATTTCTCTCCCAAGTTTTGTTTAATTTTATTTGTAAAAGTATTTGTAAGTATTTCAGCAAATCCAGTAAGCCATTTGTTTTATGATGTCTGGTATTTATTTTGCTTACATAGTACTCATCAAATATTTTATGTGGCAGCACAAAATGTCTTATAAAATTGCAAATTCTTATCAAATGACAATAACTTACGGTTGGAACTTACCCTGAGGTGAAGAATAAATTGAAACTAGCAGTGCTTAATATGGCACACAGTGCAAAGCTCTGCACTAAATTCATACTCAGTTCATCTTTGATGTATATTAATGTTGTTTGGAGCACTGCACAGATATATTTGCTTTTAACTGAGAAACAGTCCCTTCAGTTCAATATTTAATATTACCTATGATTCTGGAAAGCATAAAAAAAGTTACATCTTTATTCTTCAACCTGTAAAAAAAATCTGGAAATCGCTTTGGGGCACAAATGGATTGCATAACAACAAGGAATGAAAAGTGATTTCTTGATTTGCGTAGATCCTTAGTCTTTGCATTTTAGTATAGAAAATAAGGCCAGGATTTGATAAATTCTTGAAATGCTTTGAAAAATAGCTTACTAAGAAAAACAGCTATTATATTTTATAGATTCTTCCACTTACAGCTAACTCAGGAGAGGGTGTGAAATTTAACAGGACTGAGTATACTTGATCTGCATGGGTTCTGAACAGACAGTGGAGATATGAACATAGGGCACTGCTGTTCACTATTAGGTGTCGGTTCATCGTATGGAATGTCCACCAAGGGAAATGGGAAGAGCTGTTTTGTGACTCTCTAATCTATAGTATCAGCCTTCAAAGCAGTCCTGTTAAAGTCTCCCGTGCCAAAACCTTAAGCATAGATGGGGGCTGAATTTGATAAAGGTGAGAGTTCAGACTCATAAAGATTTCCAGTAGGTGTTTAGGCACCTCTTCCCTCTTAAATGGCAAATGTCATTGTATCTAGATAACTCAAGAATATTGACATGGTGGGGACAACACTGTAGTAAACATCAAAAATGAATCAACACTTTTTTGTGAACTCAGCTGTTTCTAGAAATCCAAGAAAAAGACATTTTTTACATGGATTGTAACACCTTTATCATGTGGGATGAGGAATCAGAACATTTTACACTTTCAGATGAGTAAACCTGCTCCCTAGGGCTGTGATACTACCAGTGATTGAGACCCTGGAACTTATTAATGGTTTGAAAAGGCATAAAGTATTTCAAAGAACAGAGATGGTCCTAAATCTCCTCAGGCTTCAAAGCATCTAGCTTACACAGTGTGTTTGAAAAAAGATAACAAGGGATGCTGTGCCAATTGAGCTTTAAAGTTATGGTATAAACTTTCACCTAACATCTCTACTTTCCTCTTCATATGTATGTAACATCAACAAACAGGGGCTTGCATGAAGAGCATCAATAGACTTACTATTCAGCATGCTTGGTAAAATTTATTCAAGATATTCCAAATACCATGTAAAGTATCATCTTTATGTTGCATATGGAAAGAGTCGTGACTGTTTATCAATATTTTACAGTGTTCTGAAAAACTCAACAGATCTGAAAACCCACATGCATTAACAAAGATTTATACTAGGATCTGCAGAAAGCATAATATGCATGCATAATATTATTTTAAGATACCTTTGTGCTGCTGCACATCCAGGACAGCCATAAATTGTCCTGTTTATATGTGGGATGAAGTTTAACTGAGCTTAGAAATCTTGCAGATTACTAGAATGACAATCTTCAACCATCCTACAAAATAGTTTTGATAGACGTAGTCAATGTTCTTTATCCTATACCCTGCCAACTTTGCCTCCTGGAAGTGGCAGATCATCCTTTGAGATCTTCACAAAGCTGAACTTTGAGTGGTTAATTACACATTATTCTAGTAATTTTGCTAGTAATAGAGAGCCACCAATGCCATATTTACATTGTACCAGTATTTTCAGTTTACAGTGGAAGATTAGTTACTCCTGGGCAGCTTTTCCTCTGCTCTGGGGACAGATAGAGATGGCAGCATTGCTAAGCCACCCTAGGGAGATCTGAGTAAATCTGGCATGGATTATATCTTCTTATAGTTGAGATCACATCATGACTCATAGGGTTTATATATGCTGTTAAACAACCCATGTTCCTGTCTGAGTCTGAGTTCATTGACTGTGTTGTAAAACAACCCTTTCTAGGACTACAGCTGCAACCTGACCATGCTTGTAAGGCCTTTGAAACTGAAGCAGGAAGTCTGATCCTGTCCATTCTGCAGCTTAGAGGACAACACATCTGAACTGTCCATCTTGGGTGACAGTAAATGACGGCTTTCAGCAGTGGGTGACTCTGTGGTCACTCAGAATACCTTTCGGTGTAAAATCAAACTGGTTTGCTAAACCCAGAGACAAAGTTATTTCTCTTACTAGTGGTTCTTCCACCTCTGCAAGGAATGCTTAGGGACTATGCTCTGGACAATGAAATCACCACTGTCTGTGTGAGATGTGGGACAAAGGTGAAATAAAAGTCTAGCTGAGAGACAGAGGTCATTCTGTTCTGCAGTCCTAGAGTAATATAACTCTGCTACATACTCACCATTCAAATTGCCCATGTATTTCCAGGACAGTGAAGGAGACTATATTGCCAACCTGCTGCTGTACACATCATACTTTTTTAAGAGTTAGCCCTGGAATAAATGTTTAATACTGGAAACAGAAGAAAAACACTTTATCTAAGGCTTATATGGTTTGGTATTTTGGAGCCAAGAAGGGAAAAATGAGCAAAACCTGCTGTGGAAAATGACATTTGAAGTCTGATCTCCTGACTGTGAAATAGAAAGGAACGGATAAAATTATTGGGAAGAACAAAGTTCAATTCATATCATCTGATCTTAATGTAGTGACAGCTACTTGTGGGAACTTCAGTCTTGTTTTCCTTTGCTTCCTTCCTGCAAGATTGGAATCTCACACTGCAGTTCCTGCTCTAAGGCTTGCAGGAATTACTGGTGAGATATGTCCTTTTCTAAAATACAGAACAGTCTATGAAAAGCAACAAGAGAGACTACCCTAAAGCATCTATGCTTGCAAAGTACAAAAATATTTCTGAGCAAGAAAATGCTAGGTATTTGTGATAATCACAATTACAGTCATTTACCATCTGTCCCACAACAGCAGAGCATGAGACTGTGTACTTAATCTGTGGGTAGGACGGGTTAGATCCATACACGTCAATAAATGCTGCAGCAGTGCATTGCAGTGGCTGTACTTTTTGCAATCCAGCCCTTTCTCTGGATTTCCAAAGCCTGCAGTTGCCTTGCTATACTGATCAGTGCAGGTGAGGGTCTTAAAACCATGTAGTCTGCCTGGTCTGCAGGGCCATGGCATTCTTAGAGTGAGAGGGTAGGAATCAGAGCTGGAGGTGGCAGTGTGGTATGGCACCTTGGCACATGAATAGTTCAGATTCCTTCTTTGCCTGAAGGAATTCCCAGGAATTGCCCAGGACAGCTGTCAGGCTGGGTAGGAAAGAGTGCAGGCTGTGCAGGATGTGGAATTTAGTCTTTCCTGATGTAACTGTATATCTTCTTTGAGATTCACTCACAATCTGTGGATATTTGAAGACAGAATCTGGTGAATCTTGGGATGGGAGACACAGGCTTCAGTTTCCAAGATGTTACATGCATTTCACATTAGCTAGTCACTAGTAAAAATTATCTATCCCATCTTTAAGAAAGCATTTGTTGTTTCTTCATTTTGAGGGCAACTTGATCTGGTACTGAATAGTAAGTTCCCCTCAAGAAAGCAATGCATTGGGTTGCTTGGAGTTGATCTCTTCAAGACCTAACAAGGAGCTAAGCTTTGAGTACCAAGCTGTATGCATGTTGAGATAAGAAGGAGCAGAAAATTCAGAACTCTGTGAGACTTTGAGGTGAAATGTGAGGTATCTGTGGAGTCAGCACAAAGCCAAAGGTGTTCAATCTCAGAACTTCTGACTTAAGCACTCAGTTGTTACACTAATGTCACTGACCTGCTACGAAATGCAATAAAAAATCCATTCCTGCTGTCCTGGTTTCTGCTGGGACAGAGTTAATTTTCTTCCCAGTAGCTGGTGCAGTGTTGTGTTTTGGCTTTAGTGTGAGAATAACACACTAACGTTTTAGTTGTTGCTCAGTAGCACTTACCCCAATCAAGGATTTTCCAGTCTCTCATGCTCTGTCAGAGGAGAGGCAGAAGACAGGAGTGAACACAAACAAAACCCCTAAACCAAATTAGCCAAAGATATATTCCGTACCATAGATCACCAGGCTCAGTATATAAAGTAGTTGGCCAGCAGGTGCCAATTGCTGCTGAGGGACCAGCTGAGCATCAGTCAGCAGGTGATAAGCAATTGTATTGTGCATCACTTGTTTTTATTGGGGTTTATTTCTCTTTTTGCTGTCTCCCTTTCCATTAGTTTTGTTGTTATTGTTATTATTATTAATTTCAATTATTTAACTGTTCTTAACCCAGAGGTTTTATCTTTTTTCTCAATTCTTCTCCCCATCCCAGTAAGGGACAGAGAGGCAGTGAGCAGGCAGCTGTGTGGTATGTACTTGTCAGCTGGAGTTAAACTATGACACCTGCTCACTTATAGTTGATACTATAACTCAACATCACTTTCCGTTGCAAAGTGAGGACTCTTTCTTTGGAAAATAGTGATTTTCAGGGGTAGAAACCTTTCTCAGTAAGTTTCATTAAAACCTACGTAAGGGAATTTCCTTATGGTGGAGATGGTATTTCTGTTGAAAACTAAAGAAAAAAATCTTAGCCAAAAGACAACTAAATCGTCTATCCATTGGGCCACTGGCTGTTTGGATGCTCATGTTGCTCTATTCTCAGAACATACCTAAAGTTTTTTTGTGGTTTTAATCTGAATCACTTTATTAGTACAGTCCCACAAGCAGCCACACTTAGTAGACCTGGTGGAAGTATGAACAGCAGCAGCAGGAAAATGGAAGCTGCTGACAGAGAAAGTGAGACCCTTCCAGCCTACTTTGCCTTTGGATACAACTCTTGATTTTGCCTCCTGAATGGGAAACATGTGCTTAGTTGCAAGAGAAAGGGAGTATAGATATTAAAGTTCAGCATCCTCACATGCTCTGTTTTTCTCAGTTAGCTATTAATATCCAGAGATCAACGGAAACATGTAAACCCCAAAGTGACTATTTTTATTTTAACATCCATTTTCTTTAAGCAAAGGAGCTGGCTCTTCTTTTTCACAGAGTTCTACAAAGATGCAGAGACATTAACAGCAGTTTTGTGTAATAGAAATGCAGCAAAGTGCTCCAAAGAGAAAATGTATTTTGTTTGGACTCTTGCCTTTAGGTATGGTAAAAGACAGTCTTTTAAAGCATGGTAAAACCTTTCCTTTCCTTCTCTGACTTTGATGGTAGATTGGAGCCTGGAGCATCTTTTTAAATAGACTCACAATGGAAATGGTGAGACATACTTAACTGCAGCAGATCAAGTGAATGCCCTCACAATACAGTCCAGCATGGGAAAGTAACAGCAGTTTAGGAGACTAAAAGAAAGTGTGAACTGTCCCCAGAAGCTATTACATTAATGAAGTTTATCTTAGCCGGGTAATTCAGGTAAGGATCTCAATGGAATTTAGAATTGAAGGAGCAGCAGTATACAAAATGCTATTTGTGTGCTCTGTATCTAAGGTGAGACATTTTTTTCTCAGAGATAAAAAGTCAACTTTCTTTCCTGTAGCAGCCAAGTTAGGTATTAACAACCAGAAGCATTTGTTTTACACCACATAAATAACTTGTTGTCTGCCTCTTGTTTTTTTTTGGATGATCCTCTGCCTTTCAGCTCCCTTGGAAAGGCTGCAAGCCAGGATCTGTTTCCCCATCTTGGTAGGGCAGAAATGTAGGGGCAATAGCCATAAAGACTGTCCCTAATCAGGGATCATGGTCACCTCATAGGAAAGTGCAGGTTGTAGGGGGGCAAGATGCAAAGGCTGAAGATAGCATTCTAGGCAGATGGGTTTTCAAAGGTCTGTCACTTTTGGGAAGACACTAATTTCTGGATTAAGAGAGTATTTTTATGTTGTGGACAGCAATGACCTCTTTTTGTAGTGTGCCAGGAATGACAAGCACTCCTTTAAGAGAAACTAAGTACAGCTTACAGTGCAGGTCTTCATGAAGCACTCCATCTAGCCATGGCAAGTCGGCAGCAAACTTCTTCATGTCGCTTCAGTGGTTTCAGTCCTCTAGCCAGACCATGGTTAATTGTGTCCTGGACACTACAGATTTTGGAGTTTACCAAAACAACTGCAATAAGTGTTATAGTTTCATCACATATGCATTGTTGATACAACAAACCCTGCTCCCTGAGGCTGCTAGGGCCTATTCCTTTGTAGTCTGGGGCCACATAAGGGCACAGGGTGTTTTTGAGATTACTGGTCCAAAGGCCCATTAGGCTGATGAAACATATCCTGCTGAAGTGGAAGTGCTCCTGTCTTTTTCTCAGAGGGTTTTTAGATGTACCCAGAGCACTTTTGAGAGGTAAGAAAATACACAGGCACTTTGGCCAGATGCTTGCTTGAATTCTGTGAACCAGCACTCCCTCATATGTCCTCCAAAATCTGAGAGGAAAGAAATTTGCCCTATAATCTCCATTCAAAGTAAGGATACTGCTAGTGCAGCTCATCAATGGAATCATTCACAGCACTGCTGCCAGGAAGGCAGTGGATTTGACTTTAGCAGTGTAACTGATCGGGGCTAGACTGAATTCTGTTGTTGACCACAAATTGATATAATCATGATGATTCTGTTTAAAGCACTACATCCTTATTCCTTGATGCAAAATGTGGACCAGGAGATTTTCTTCTCCTTCTAGCCTATGTGAGTTACAGGTGCCAATTACCATGCAGTTTCAAGTTCAACTTGAGTTGGCTGAGAGCCCTCATCCTGTGACTCATATTTAGAGGCTCATGCCTCTAAACATTGGTAAAGCTACTGGTTTTAATTGTTAATAGCAATTTGAGCTATTAATCCTGACTTGTTTGGTTTTTATCTGCCTGGACAGATAGGATAGAATGGAACAGAATATATCACTTGGAATGGACCTACAACAATTATCTACTACAACTGCAAAGATCAGGGAGGTTAAATACATGCTATCACAAAGTCCTGGCAATGACAGTACAGAGGAAGGTATGCATTTTATCTCCTGCAATTAATACACTTTCTGGAAATTACATTTTGTCATAGTCACTTTAAACATCATCATTTTATTAAAAATTTTCAATCATCTCATCTGGTCAAGAAGCTCGTGTGTTTTTAAAAGCAGTAAGCAGATCTTCCCTTTTCCAGGCAGAGCTCAGATGCCTAACTATGTGTCCAAACAATTATCATTCACCTAAATGAATGAGAGGAGACCAGGGAAGGAAGGATTTGCATGATTGATGGGAAGAATGAATTTCTTCTCACCGCTCAGCAGTACAGTAATTGGTATCTGGGACACAGCTGCAAGTGCCACATAATAGCTGTCAGTGTCATGTGCAGGCAGATGGTCTCAGTGTTTTGGAGTGGAGATAAAGCTGTGACAAAAGGATTGTCATGGTGTGAACAGAACACCACTATTCTGGCCACCAGAGCAGCACTGTTGTGCTGTCCTACCTAAAAGATGTCTATCACTGTTTCCTACATCTGGAAACACGCTGATGCCACTACAAAAGAAAATTGCGAGATAAAAGCAGCAGCAGAGAGATCTGTGAAATATTTGTGCCTTTCTCCCATAGACCTCCAGCTGTCTAGAGATTTTTTTTTATTATTATTTCTTTTTATTATTTTTTGATGCCATGGAGCCAGCTTGGAGAGAAGAATTTTGTTCTGAAGACTGAGGGTGTTTTCTAGGGTTTTCTCAAGGTACTGAAAAGAAAGAAATACCACTTGTAAATTCATACATATCTCCCATGAATTCCTCAGAAGTCTAGCTTGCAGCTAGAAAAGTAGTTAGGCCAGTAGTATGACTGGGATTACTGCATCCGTACAGTCTAGATTCTGCACTTTCCTGCTGGATACTTCCAGAACAAGGTGTGTAATGGGAACTATAGATTTCCCCTGTTCCTTATCTGTGTTACAAAGAAAAATGGTGAAGGTAATGTGATTGGGAAAAGGAGGAAAGTTGTGAGCAGACAGGGTTTCCATGCACAGATACAAAGGCAGTTTCAAATCATGCACATGGGAATATGCGTGATCAGAATCAGCCAGCTTCTGAAACCACCAGTGTAGGTGTCTATAAAGAGAACCAAGTCAGGCAATTAGTAGAGTAATAGAGGGGGAACACAATCACACCTTCATCCAAGCAAGTGACTCAGAGAAAACATCAGATATTTTGGAGGGAAAATGGTGTTAAAATGGGAGTAAAGCAGCTTTTAAAAAGAAAAATAATACTTTCACACTTCAGTAGACTGAAGATCTGAGAGCAGAATGTCCAGAGCTGGACCTGAGTATTTTGATGGTCATGCTTTACCAGGAGGAGATCAAAGCTCTGACTGTCCTTAAATAACTGATTCAGGAAAGGAATTTGATTCAGACTACAAATAATAAGGCTGTTTGTTTAGATGTGTCTCTCAGACACAAATGAACAGCCCTTATGCTGTTTTTGTCCTGATCCCAAGATTGTTTATTTACATATTTATCTTTTATTTGATATTTATCTTGCCCTGACTCCAGGTTGTGAGCTCTCCAGGTAGAAGAGTCCACCCTTGCTTCTCACACCTACAGATGTAAATCTTATGTGCTTAGATCCTGCTTTTTCCTTGCTGAGGTCATGAAACCTGACTTGCACTCCCACACATTTTACATATGTATTTTGTTGTAGTTTTTGGCAGCATATCAAACAGATTGGTAATTCTTGAGGTGGAAGATGGATTAAAACAGACCTTTATGTTAATTCTGGCTTAATTCTTTCCTGATCTCTAGTTCAAACATTGAGAGGTCACCCTAGTTTGATAAGACCCAGCAAAAACATCATTTACAAAACAAAATAAAATGTCTGTATTCCTTTACCTTTGGATGAAGTTAGTTTGCTCATAAGAGCAAACATTTATTTAACACATATTTAAGGTTAATGAAAGATCTTTTTAGAGATAATAATTTACTACATAAACCAAATAGAACAGGCCTTAAATGATTAAGTAGATTTGTGAAACTAATCTGTTAATATTCCTGCAACACGAGTAAACAAAACTGGTATTAGTAATTTAGAGTCAGAGTAGGTCTGTACTCTCAGAATCCTAATTACGAACCTAACAAGATAAATATTCCCTTCCTCTTTCTAAATATATAAATGGTTGGAAAACAAATCACAGTGCTTATGTGTCTCAGTTGCCAAAACAATTTTGAAAACTCATGTTCTGATTACCACTTACTTTTCCAGGCCTGAAGCAGGCAGTCATGAAAGAGAAACTATAGCTAGTCCTCAGTGCACATATTTGGAGCAGCTTATCTAGTATTATATAGACATTGGATAGCTGGAGGGAAGAGAGGCCATCCAGAGGGACCTTGGCAGGCTTGAGAGGTGAGCCTGTGCAAACCTCATGAAGTTCAACAAGGCCAAATGCAAGGTCCTGCACCTGGGTAGGGGCAATCCCAAGCACAAAACCACAAATACAGGCTGGGTGGATACTGGATGGAGAGCAGCCCTGAGGAGAAAGGATCAACAAAACCTCAACATGACCCAGCAGTGTGCGCTTGCAGCTCAGAAACCAACTATATGCTGGGGTGCATCAGAAGAAGCTTGGCCAGCAGGTTGAGAGAAGTGGTTCACTCCCTCTACTCTGCAATCATGGGATTACACCTGCAGTACTGTGTTCATCTCTGAGGCCCCCAACATAAGAGGGACATAAACCTGTTGGAGCAAGTGCCGAGGAGACCACAAAGATCATCCAAGGGCTGGAGCATGTCTCCTTTTTAACACAGGCTGAGAGAGTTAGGCTTGCTCAGCCTGGGCAAGAGAAGGCTCAGGAGAGGCCTCCTAACAGTCTCCCAGTATCTAAGGTGGGAACCCACAAAACATCTGGTGAGGGACTTTTGACAACAGCATGTAGTGACAGGAAAAGGGGTAATGGTTTTAAGCTGACAAAGGGCAGATCTAGATTAGATATTAGGAAGTTGTTCTTCACTGTGAGAGTCACGAGGAACTGGAACAGGTTGCCCAGAGAGGTTGTGGCAGCCCCATCCCTGCCAGCGTTCAAGGCCAGGTTGGATGGGGTTTTGAGCAAACTGGTCCAGTGGAAGGTATCCCTGCCCATGGCAGAGGGGTTGGAACCAGATGATCTTTACGGTCCTTCCAATACAAACCATTCTATGATTCTATGATTTTATGATTATATGTTTCTATCATTCTATATCTATGACATTAAAAATATATATATGGTGTGGAAAAAAATCTCTGGACAGTTAATGTGATAGTGTCATTGTGGCTATGAAGACTTAAAAATGTAAGCAAGACAAGGTTTAACAAGCAGGAACCATTCTTCACAGTGCTAATTAACACAGTTGGGAAAACAGACCAGCTTGTAGGCACCCAAGCTTATTTTCAAGAGAAGTAAACGGACACATCAAACTTGTAAGTGAAATAGAAGCTGTGAATTGTGATACTCACATTATTATCTGAGAGAAAGGAGAAAATAATTGAAGACCAGCTTTCTCCCATAATGCTTAGACCCAACCTGGATGCATCCCCTTACAGAACTGCTTTGGCTACTAACTCCACTCAGTGGGAACTGCTAGGTGGACTGGAGAAGCAGAGCCAGTAACAGCAAATAGAGGTAATTCCTCACCAAGTATAAACTCCCACCATGATGTTGAAATTCACAGGATAGTAAGTTTTGCACAAATTGAAATCTTGGCCATAAGGTTTGTAATTTCTGAAGAAACAGAAGAGTTGCCTACAGCTGAACATTACCAAAAAAAGTAGAAAATTGTCTCCTTTAGATTACCAGAGTACAAGGGCAGCTTTATATTGGATTATGTTTAGGAGGTGAAATACTCAGAATTTACAAAGGTTTCATTAGAGTAGCTGAAAATCTGTCTATCTAAACTAGCTAAAAGTTCATGGCATAATGTTCAGCTGGCACAGGCAAGAAGCAGAGTCAGAAGCAGTGTGACTATTAAACTGGTTTAATAGCCAGCATCACCTTTCACTCTTGTTCACTGCAGGACACTCCCTGCCTTTCATTGCCACCCCTGAGCAGGTTCAAGTGAGAAGTGCGTGATCAGGTCTAGCACGTACTTTTCCAGATGCCACACTGAAAATCCTATCTATCACTTTTCAAAGCTCCCAGACAAGAAAAGTCTTTCTTCCAAAGCCTTGATTAGCTCTCTTTAATCTGAAGCAAATGTTGAGAGACAAAAGCTGAGCAAAGTACATTTCAGTAGATAATTTAACATCTCATTCACACATTTTTCATATCTCATTGAAGTGATAGAGACTTGGCAATCTATGATCTCACGTTTCAAAATATGGAAACCATTCACTGGTTTGGTTAGTAGGTGATATTAAAGGAATGTTGTAAAACACACCAATTAAACTAAATTACATTTCACAAAATCTGTTTCAGTACCTCCATTCTGATTCTGAGTTAAAAAAAATGAGATATTTCTCCATTAGGAGCAGCTAAAAAAAATTGGCACATAGATTGCTCACAGGGTACCTTTTTAAGAAGTGATGGGTCCCTTCCAGGTAACTCTCCCACTTTCTATACTGATTATGATGCTCTGTGGTACGAAATACCTCTTTGCATATTTTGGGTCGGGTGTCCTGTCTCTCCTTCCTCCTGGTTTCTTGTGCTCGCCCTCATTGGCAGAGCGTGAGAGACTGAATAGTCCTTGATAAGGGTAAGCACTACTTAGCAAAAACCAAAAATACAGTGTGTTATCAACGTTATTCTCAGACAGAAACCAAAACATAGCACTGTACCAGCTACTAGGAAGAAAATTAACTCTATTTCAGCTGAAACCAGGACAGAGCTAATAAACCATGCTCTTCCACCTTCTTTTGAAAAAGACAGAAGAAGGAGCTCACAGCAGGGGAAGGAAGGCCAATGATTCTGAAACTCATTCTCTTCTCTCATCCACCTGTTGGCATATGAAATTTGAAGGAGAGAATGAGAGTGACTACAATGAATCAGAGCAAATACCTTTTTAGCTCAATATCCAACCTCTGACAGTAGCTGAGAGAATCACTGTTTACCCATGCCTTTCTCTAAGGGAGCACACAGGCAATCAACAGGCTAAATAGATATTTGCATGGGACATTATATAAGAGGCATAATCAGAAAATGTCTTTAAAAATGCTGGCTGCTTATGCTAGACAAGATGACACAAGTGGAGTTGAATTAATTTTTAGATTCTGAATTCCTTCATCATGGCCTGAAAAGAAGGAGCATAAACAAAGCTAAAAAGAACATCAGATCTTGGTATTATATAACTATATAATATATAGACTGCTGGAGATAACAGGGTAGCTGTGCCTGCTGAGCTGGGAAAAATCTTAAAAAGGCAAGAGGTGGTAGTCACCATGTATAAGACAGTAGACGGAAAAATATAATGAGGCACAAAACCCATGCCTTTGTTCATTGTCTGACTTTTAGCATTAAGTATTCATGGATTTTAGTTTCCAGCTAGAGAATGAAATAATTTTGTGCATTTCCCTTAAGGCTGAAGACTGGGAGGTTAGAGACAAAGTTCTTTTATATGTCATTTAGGGGAAATCATTGCTAGGTAGTGGTTAGCTAGCTTTACTCACATAGCTTCCAGAAAGGCATTTAGTCACTGAAAGAATGCTTTAGGATAAGCATGTCTGACTCCAGGGATTTTGATGGCTCCACAGGGATACGGTACTGATTTTAGTGGTGGTGGACCTGCTTTGCCATTGTTCTTTTGCTTTGATGTATTCTGGTTTAGCCATTCTTGCTCTGTGAGAGTATTTCCTCTGGTTAAGAATATGGTGAGGTTATGGATATTTCAAAGTCAGCAGGAAAAGCTCAGAAGGCATTTCTTTCAAGTTATCATCTTCTTTTAACACAAGTTGTGATTGTTTAATGACTTTGAAAATTCTGATACAGGCAGGGTAAGGCCCGTGCAATCCAAAGTTAGCTTATTTCTTTTTGCCTTGAAATACCTAGCATTCATGGTAATCCATCAGAGATTCAGTCTGTTTCTCAGAAGTAGTATTCTTTGTGGACAATTTTAACTTAGTGTGAGATGGATGTCAGGAGGGATTTCCGCAGCACAGTTACAACAACATTGAAGGGTTTGGCTATACACAATGGCTTTTGAGGATACAAAGCTGTTTGGTGGTGTTGTGGAAGCAGTTGTGTTAGTTTGCAGGTTTTCTGTGTTTAATAATTTGTAAATGGGCTGTTGTATTAGATCAGACATAGAGACTCGAATGGAGATATTAGATATCCATTTAAAAATATTCCAGAGACAGTTTGAAAAAGTGTTCATTTTTATTACATTTGTGATAGAAATTAGTGAATTAAAAATGTGTTCCCATGTAAGTATCATTTGTTGATGGTATACACTGCTGATAATGCTTCCTGTCTCTTCCCCTGTAGCAATTTTCATCACAATGTGCTGAGCCTGTGAACACTTTATATATGTATCCTTAGTGTTTTGGCAGTTACCACAGTAGAGAAAATAAGCAGAAGTGTCTTCATCTTCCTAAAATTATTTGAGACAGTCAGTGAAATTCTGCAGTCATCAGATTATTGTACAGCTTTTTATGAGAACAAAACTTAAGATTTTGGAGAAGACAGGATAGTACTAAACCTGAGCTGTAGCTCTTCACATAAACTCAAATATTGACGCACTGAGTGATATGTTTGTGGAAAGCATGGCTATCAAGGCTGTTCCTGAGTTCAGCATTTTCATGTTTGAAGAGAGATTATCTCTGGTTTTGTCAATTCCTTTTCTTTAGTGTCTCATATTTGATTTTAGTAGGATTTGTCACACAGTCCTTAAATATATTTCCCTATTATTTTTCTGTAGTTGTTGCAAAATGAGAACAGTTCTCTGGGCTCTTCTGCAATAAGCTAAATAAATCCATGGGGTTTCTGACATTCTCTGGGATTGCTTGATCAAATATATGTGATGGCCATAGAACAAGATGAAAGACATACTATGCGCAAGCAAAGGACACAGATGTATTGTACCTGTTGCCCTCGTTTTACCTTTTGTAAGTTCCTGTGTAAGTTCCTGAAAGGAGATTAAAGAACACAATTTTGGAATTCCACATAAACCCCTCAAATATCTGTGTGAGTAAGCTGAAGCCACTTGAACAAAAGAGAGGATGTTGCTAGTGAATAGTACTGCAGAGACGTCATGCACTTTTACATGAGTATTACTGTCTCTGCCCAAGAAAATGTTATCATGCTTGCCCCGCTTTTTGCCATAGATTTCTCCAACAGCAGACAGATCTTTCTGGGTGTCTCATCTTCTTAGTCTTGTACACAGGCCAGTCCTCACTGTTAAGATATGCCCTAATTTTTCATAGCTCTAGTTTAACTTTTCTGCATGATATGACTGACTGCCAAATATTGCATCATGGCCCTGCTGAACTGCCTAAGGAAGATGCAACATACTGGTGTGGGCAGGCATGCAGAGGTTAGGCAGGACTGACCTTCTCAGTCTTACCTTTCTGGCTCCACGCTGACTACTTGGCATTCAGCGAGCTGGATGGATGTGTAGAGATTCTTAAGAGGTGTTTTTCAGAGAATATCGACACCAATGAAAGCCTACTTTGTACACAAGGGAATTATGCTGTTTGTTCTTTATTTCTCTGTGTTGCCATGTTGGTCTTAAATAGAAAGGGACTACCTAAAATCAGAAGTCTAGCTCAAAGTGCAATGAGTACAACCTGTCCTCTGGGTTTGTTTATTTTAATCAACACAAGCAATAACCCTCTCTTGCTGTCTGCCTAGAAAAACATCTTGTAGTTATTACTTTCACCTCAAGACCTGACCCTGTGGATTGCCTAAATGGGACAGATGGAGCTTGTCTAAGGCTATGTTTCCTCAGCCCTGTCCCTGGCAGGCCTCCCATAGACATCAGAGCAGACAGTCTGATGCTTTGTGTTTTTGTAAAACATTAAGGAGTATTGAATTTCATGAGAATGATATTGACATGTTTGCACGTAGAAACTAGACTGTCCAATTTAGTAATAAGGAGGTTTCTCTGACCTCATAAACTTTTTGCCAGCCAGGCTATGAGAGGTGTCACTAGCTTACACAACAGAAATACAACTTACAGTGACAAGGTTTGCATAGAAAGAAGGGAAAATGTGAAATAATCACTAGCACTGATTAAGAGTCATTTGCAGGTCTTAATTTTTAGACTTACTACCTGTGATGAGAAGTTGCAATCTCCAACATAGGTATTAGCATGGAGGTCTAGAACTACATAATAGCTCCCTCTGTGACTCTGATTTTTAGGTACAAGTAGTTTCCACAGCTGTAAAGCTGCTAGATGATAGACACATAGTAAGACAACAATACATGAAACTTGAAGCAAACAGCTGTGAGCAGAACTTGCTAATTCACTTTAAGTCAGTCAGATGAGCAGTAGTGTTCTCTTGTAGCTGCATTGCCTTTCTTAACCCAAAGTACACTGATACCAATAGAAAACTCACTGATTTCAGAGCTTCAGACTGGGGCAATAGAGATGATTTCTCACAGCAAGAAGCTAGCTTGTCCTCCTTTCTACTGTCAGGTATTTATGTTCACAGAGTTGAAGTGTCCTGGTATTCTGGGCCAGGTGCTCAGCCAAGCTGACATGGTGCCTCTTTGTTTGACATGTATACGAACTTTAGAAGTTAAACACCTAACCTTCTATACGCTTGACTGGGAATATGTCATCTATTGCAGAAAATTCTGGGAAATGTCTTTTTTTTTCCCCTTCATAGTAATTTTTAAAATTAGACATAGATCTGAAATGTGTGAGCTCTCATGTTACACACAGATCTATGTTTCTAAAACTACTGATATATCACATATCTTATTCACCTTTTTACAAGGATAATTGTACAGCTTTTTCTTATTTATAATAAAATTTCATTCTACTCCATGGATAACTAAAAAATACAATTAGAAAAGAGCCTTCATTGTTGCCAGAATTGTTTGAAAAAGCCTAAGCAAAAATAAGAATAGGTTATTTCCACTTCATCCTTGAGCAAATTGTCGTGGACTTGGGAAATGCAGGACCTTCATCAAAAGTGATGGAAAAGGATTATGGACTTCTACAAAACTAACTGCTTTCTGCTGTCTTTACTCCACAAGTCATCTTACTGATTTGAGAGATTAAATGTGAATGGATGAAGAAGAGTCTGGTGTGAAGACTTGTTTTTTCAAAATCATGATCGTATTCTGAAGTTGTAAAGTTGTTTCTGCATTGTACTTTTCTGAGACCAGAGGCACAGCACAGGAGCATGGTTAAGCCAGGAGGTGGTAATGGAATGCCACTTGGGTCCTCTTCCTTTACTGTTTTCCAGCAGACAGAGGTATTATGTAAAAGCCACAGACACTTCCATTATCCAGTCTGTCAACTTGGTTGGACTCCTCAGAAGAAAGGAGATCTTTGTGTTCAGAGAGGAAATAGCAAAAGTATATGTGGGGCAAGCTAGATAGGCGTGTATGGTGAAACAGTAGCCCCTCTGCAAGAAGATGACCCCGTTGTGCTAGGTGTTTGCACCAGCATCTGGTGAACAGTGTGTCCTCTGCTTTCAAGTTCTGTCTCTTCACAGTAAGATGAAGGTTGGGAAAAGAAAATGAAAATTAAAAGACAAAATGTCTTGCCTTGTGCTCCAGATTATATATAGATCAGTGCTAGAACTAGGTTTCAAACAAAAGACTCACTGAAAATGAGGTTAAAAGAAATAGTAGGATGGTTTTGGTATATACAACTGATGCAAGTGAAGAAAAGAGTGATAATAAGCAAGGTTAAGCTTCTTAACAGTTATTTAACTTCCATATAGGCAGATTTTCCAAAACACCAATGCAAATCTTTGATCTTAAAGGCCTTTAAAAGCCTGAGGGCAGGTGCCTATACTAATTTGGAAAATGGAGCTATGTACTTAGCTGCTTTTTTCTTTGTTTTTATTCATTTGAGGGTATAGTGGCTTTTAAAGCAAGAGATCAAGATCAAGGAGTATGTTTAGATGTGCAGTGCAGGGATTTGACCGAAAATGAAAACCAGCATAGTAACTGATGAATGGAGGCCTGTTCCTTTCCTCCACAAAAGAGTGTGCTACAAATTTGAGAATCTCTCTGCATTTGTAGTAAGGCTCATAATGTTGCTTCTGTGAGGGGAATGACAAAAAGCAGACTTAAGGTATTAAATGCCATGATATGCCACATAGTAAGGATCTCGGAAACCGTTTCAGTGTATTAACCATAGGGACAGTTATATGACAAGTCAGGACAACCAAGTGATCAGGCTGAGTCAGCAGGGGTTTATAAAAGGCTCATCCTGCTTGACTAGCCCAATCTCTACATCTACAGCAAGGTGATCCACTTAGTGGATGAGGGAAAGGCTGCAGGTGTTGTTTACCTGGACTTTGGTAAAGTCTTTTACACTGTTTCCCACAGCTTTCTCCTGGAGAAACAGGCTGCTCATGACTTGGACAGTTGTACTCTTCACTGAATAAAAAACTGTCTGGATGGCAAGGCTCAGAGGGTTGTGGTGAGTGGACAATCCATTTGGTGGCCAGTCACAAGTGGTGTTGCCCAGGGCTGAATATTGGGGCAAGTTCTGTTTAATCACTTTATCGATGATCAGGATGAGGGATCGAGTACACCTTCAGTAAGTATGCAGATTGTTTGCAGACACCAAGCTGGGCAGGAGTGTTGATCTGCTCAGGGTACAAAGGCTCTGCAGAGTGATCTGGACAGGCTACATCAATGGGCTGTGGCCAGTGGTAACAGGTTCAGCAAGGCAAAGTGTTGGGTCCTAACTTGGGCCACAACAACCCCATGGAACACTCCAGGCTTGGGGAAGAGTGGTTGGAAAACTGCCCAAAGAAAAAGGACCTGGGGGTGCTGATTGACAGAGCTGAACAGAGCTTGTGCCCAAGCAGCCAAGAAGTCCAATGGCATCCTGGCCTGTATCAGCAATAATGTGACCAGGAGGGCCAGGGAAGTGATCATATCCCTATACTGGGCACTTGTGAGGTTGCACCTCCAATCCCGTGCTCAGTTCTGGGCCCTCACTACATGAAAGGCATTGAAGTGCTGGAGCTTGTCCAAAGAGCAACAAAGCCGGTGAAGGATCTGGAGCACAATTCTTGTGAGGAGCAGCTAACAGAACTGTGGTTTAGTCTTCAGAAAAAGAGGCTGAGGGGTGAACTTATTGCTCTCTACAGCTACCTGAAAGGAGTTTGTAGTGAGGTGTCAGCTTCATCTCCCAAGCAGCAGTGATAGGCCAAGAAGAAACGGCCTTAAGTTGCACAAGGGGAGGTTTGGATTGGTTATAAGGAAAAAATTCTTCATTGAAAGAGTTGTTAAGCATGCAGCTTGAACAGTCTGCTCAGGGAAGTGGTTGAGTAACCATTCTTGGAGGTATTTAAAAGATGTGTAGATGTGGTACTTAGGGACATGGTTTAGTGGTGGACTTGGTAAAGTTAGGTTAACAGCTGGATTTTATGATCTTAAAGGTCTTTTTCGACCTAAACAATTCTATATTTATATGAATCTAAATCTTCCATCACCAGAAGAGTTTGCAGTTAGTAGCTCAGATTAATCTTTGCCTAAAAATAATCTCTTTGTCAAAGAAAAACAAATTCAAGGCAGACTTTTGGCTTTGATAATATGAGATCAGACTTGAGAGTGTAACCTTCTGGTCAATTTCTGAATTTGTGAATAACAGAAAACATCCTAATTGAAAGGTTGTTAATGGCTAGCTAATCTGCCTGAAAACTTATTTCCCTTGTGAGAAGAGTAGTCTGCCCTCAGTAAAGTGGTAGTCTTGGTAAAAGTTTCCTTATTTTGCCCTTCAATCAAGGCAAGAAAATCAACAATTGTCTTGATCAAGTTAGCAACCATGTTATCTTAAGGACAATTAGATAAAAGAGAAAGAAGGAATTCTGCCAAGACCACCTTCCAGTGACTCTTCCCTATTTTTTGTACTTAGTGCAATACCAGAGGAAAGCTTAGTTGAAGTAAAGATCATGACATTTAGAAGCAAACTTTAGCCAACTGCTGATCTTTGTGTTACACAGATATAAGATGGAGTGCACATAAATGTTCTGTGAAAGGAAGACCTCTTGAGATATGACTGCACTCTACACTTGCATGACCATTTGGACAGTAAAAGAATTCAGGTCTTAAACCTGCTTGCCTTTAGCATCAGGAAGTCATATCCACCCACCAAAAATTATGAGCAATTTCTATATTTTATGTCTAAGTCTTAAAAGGTTTTGTCTTCCACCTTGGCTCCTTCTACACAATCTGACTACAATATCTTCCTCTGCCTCATGAATTTTCAAGGACCAAAGCTGCAAGGACTTTGGTTTCTCCTTTTTTTATTCTCCTTTTTATTCCTAAGAGACAACTTTGAGGACCTCACTTGCCAGGCTTTTCTTCATCCTTTAATTCCTCCAGTTATTATTTTACTTTACTTTATTTGAGATGCTTTCATTTTTTTCTCAACTTGTATTTTATGTCACCTCTCTCAATTTAAAACAGCTCAGGCTGCCAGCTTCACACAGATACCTATAACTACCTTTTTCTTTGCAAAAAAACAATCATGTGCTTATAACATTAACATTTAGGAGTGGCTGTACAATAAACATAAAGATGCATTTCGTGTGGAGGGGAACTTTTAATAAGGGTCTCTTTTATTAGAGAATAAATCTTTACTGTACTTAAGTAACATGGACTGATGTTGTTTTTCCACTTGGGTGTAAATCTCAATCTATATCTCACTTGTAAACAGATATTGTCATTTTTTCCACATATGTCATGACATTCATTTTTTGCTCATATCTGGTGGGTGTCTGGTAACGACTTAGAAATCTCAAGTTCAGTATTATCTTTATAGTGTAGTAGTATTTCCCACAGACAGTATAATATACCTGATTTTGTTGTCTAATTCAAAGAGTGCTGATGCTGTTTCCATGTCCTGGATGCACATTTCATCTTGCATGAAATTTTTTTTAGCCTGACACAGCAGGCAATAAGACATAAATAGTCACCAATTCCCAGTAAATTTTACTATAAAAAGCATATAAGACAAAACTACCAACGGTAATGTAAACTCTTCAAAGCATAGGGAAGTTTTCTTTTAGGGCCGTGAAACAACATGCAATAAACTAGAAAGCATAGTGTGTTCCAGGGCTTGTAATCAATACATCAAGCTTTATTTACTGCCATAGCCATTTTCAGTTAAATTTTTGTTAGTTTTCTCCTAATGGACTCTGTGAAAATGTTTAAAAGCAAAAACACGCAATCTGATATAAAAAAATCTGCACTTCAGAACTTCTTGCTGGGCATATAGTTCCATTGGAATGGAAATTCTCTAATGGTAATGTCACTTTTACCAATGTTTCCCCTAATTTTGAAGAGTGGAAATTATTTTATTTTTACCCAAAGAGCTTGGCTGCAGTTTTATTTCTTCTAAAGACAAAAATGGGATTAATGTTGTTTCTCCATGTGTTGTGGTCTGATCTCCAAAACCAGATTTGTTTCTAAGCAATGGTGTAATAAGCAGGTTCACTTGCTTATTGACATCAGACATCACACGGGGGCAATCCTTCTACTTGGAGGTTACCCAATCTGAATTTCTTCTCATCCCTAATATCTGTCTGGTTGTTTTTTGGTTTTTTTTTTTTGAGGCCTTCTATTGACTAGCAGATTATGGAGTATTCTCCCTGGACTTCAAAAATGCATTTCAAGCTAAGAGAGAAAATGATGCAGTCAACCTCTTGGGAACAGATTCAAATGATAGGCAGTAATACTAGTTTTATTTCACATACTTTTTTTAAGATCTTTTTGAATTACAGGCCACATTCTTCCAGGATAAAGAGCTCTGTTGTACCTCAGGCTTAGAAAGAAACTGGGAACTTTTAGAATCCCATTAAGTACCTAAATGCCTCTTAAAGCATGTCCCTGTTGGTCTTTCAAGTTTTTCCCAGTTTCTGCAATTCATATGATATGTGGGGGCAGTAGGATGAATGAAAGTGATAAAAGCCAAGTGCCTTTAATTTTGAATGTCTCTGGGGGACAATGGCTTTTTTTGTTTGCATCATTAAAAAAATGCTGGCAAATAATCAGAAAAGATAAATTTTTAATAGTGTTTCTGTTATGAAATGCCAACTTGAATTTATTAGTTGTGAATTGTAATCTGTACATTTGTCTGTTAAAAAAGAACAGCAATTTAGCTGTATTATTAGCAATATTCATGCTCAAAGTATACTTCTTCCATATCACCAGAGTGGGGTGATACATGGATACCAGCCTTTGGGGGCCAGTAGCTCCTAGGTGACAGAGATGGTACAACTTGCCCTCCTTTATACCCATTAAGTGCACTCATTGGCACAAATTGCTGTGTCAGGTCTTTCTGACAACACACCTGTATATTGTAAAATATAGACAGCAGGTAAGGTCAACAGTTTGTCAGAGAAACACGGTGCACTTCCACAAATCAACTGAGACAAAAGAACAGCTTTGTCAACTTCAACAACAGGACCATTTATCCAGCAGCCTGTCTCTTACAGTGGTCAGTATCAAACGTTTAGGGAATATCTATGCACACTAATGCAGCATGCTAGAGCATCTTTTGCTCTGGGTCCTACCTTCTTAGGGTGCACCAGTCTGCCGTTCAAATAACCTCCTTGACCAAAAGGTGCATTCAGATCAGTGGGCATAATGAAAAAGAGTGAAACAATCCTCCACCAATTTGTCTTATTCTGCTTTCTGAGGCATTTCTATTTCTCATTTCTGCTGCATCTTGTGACAACAAATTCAACACTTCAAAGGTGTATGGTTTGAGAAACCTTTTTCTTCAGTCTTTATTTTTGCATTTTATTCTCATTGTGTAATCTCGAGGTTTTAAGCTTTGCTTCTAAACAAAACATGATGAAAACTTGCATATGCCATCTGAAAGTGTTAGGAAACTCTTTTCATGCCTAATGCTTCTAGGTCCACGAAGATATATTGCCTGGTTTCTAAACAACCCTAACCTGTTTTGTGAAAACAAGTTGCCTATTCTTTCTACTGTTCCCCATCTTTTTCTTTTTCCCCCTTCCATCTCCAAAAGTGCGAACAAAATTTCTTTGCATGCCTGAAAATACTGCTAGAGTTCACGTTCCCTTTTTTGGTTAAGGAAGTGAAAAATTATGTATGTAAATGACTGCTAGCTCGTATTGTTCCACCAAACTTCACCCCTTTTTTTCCTAAAAACTGTCCTCACAACACACCTCCTAGTTACAAGCAATCTTAAAAGGAAAAGTATACAAAATTTCATTTTAATATATATAGGTGCACTTCATGCTTTTCTTTAACCAATTTTCAGCCTGTGAAAGCTACAGATGCTGCACATAGACATGTTCTGTATGATTTTAAAGCATACAAGAAAAGCATGAACCTGAAGGTCAAACTGATGTTATTACTATATAAAAGAAAACTGAAATAAAGAGCCAAGTCTGCTACTTTATTTTAAAAAATAAAATTAAATGTCACACAGTTATTACCGCGATACATCACTGCCTTGAAAGAGCAAAGTATTTTGTAGCTCTATGATAACAAGTTCTGGTAATAAAAGGAAAAATTGTCCTGTTTTTGCAGATGACTTTAAGCCATGGCCACTAGATATTCAAAATACAGAAAAACAGAAAATCCCCTATTGTTCTAACAAGTGGTGATTCATATGAAAACCACATTGTTCATTGTTTCCTAAGGCCAATTAATTTTCTGAAGCTAGCACACATTGTCTCTTTGTAGGAGATTCAGTCAATGCCATTATCCAAAGGCATGACTTATTTCCTAATTCTTCTTCTATCAGTATATAAAGGATATTTCAATGCATTAAAAAAAAAGAGAAATAGCACAAAAGAAAATGTAGGAAAATATATTGTATTTCACTACTATCTGTTGTTGTATGACTTGTCCTAAACTCAGAGTCCAGAGCTAAATTCAGTTTGCAAGGCCTGTTCAACACTGGTCTGGAATAGACCTGAACAAAATTTGTGTTGTAAAACTTCCAAACCTAGCCAGAGGCTGAGGTTTCCATGAAATAACAAAAGCTTTGGTTTGGGTGCCTGATGTAGGAAGTTTGTGCTGTGAGAAAGAGAACAACATGAAAAGACAGTCAGCCCCAAACCTTCTGGACATGCTCCACAGCTATATCCAACCACTGCTGTCCTGGATGCTGGAGATTTCTACCAACTTGTCAAAGTAGAAGTTAAGCCCTTTTATAAATGTGGTTGGAACAGAGGGCTAGGAGAAACCTTCTAGGGGAAAGAAATTAATTAATCTTAGGTGCCATTTTTTTAGACAACATCCACAAGTCCATGGTGCTTTTTCCTTTCATTCCCAGTCAAGGTGATTTCAGCCTCCAGTACAATCAGCTGTTGGGATCCTCCTGTTACTCCAGATATACAAATGATTTCCACCCCTTGACGGCATCAGGGTACACTGTGCACTGGTGTCTGCTAGGGCCTACACTTTTGTGGCTCTGATATGCTAGGCCATCTAATCCACACAGTCCAGGAAACCTGGTCTTCCCTTTTCTCCACGTGGCTGGAGACAGGGCCCCTCTAATACTGATCATATTTCTTCACTTTTTGTTAAAAGGGACTAGAATTCTTTTTCATAGAAGTCAGGGTAAAATCAGCTCTTTCACTCCACCTGGGAAACTGCCTACCAGAGACTGAGCAGCAACTTTCCTGGCAAGATCTTCATTCACTGTTGTTTTTCCTTGCAATTTGTGTACCCATTCCACTAGAATTAAGCTAGACTTTCCATCCCACTTCCTCACATCCTACCCATGATCCCGTAGATAAAACCACAGAGTACACTGCAGTGTGTACCGTCTATATCCTCCCTCTTGAGAGATAAGGTGCTTATCGTTAACAGCTGAGATGTGGGTCCGTACAAGTGAGGAGACGGATATATCCTCTATAAATAGTTGGAACTCCCAGAACAGCTTTTTCCACAGCTGAAATGATGGGGGAAGGAAGGAAGCAGCAGGAAAACATTTCTGCTACCGGGAGAGAAGAGGCCAAAGATGTAACTGTTCATACTACGCACCAGATGGCTACCAAGGGACAAAGGTGATGGCAATACTGAGCGCATATACCAGATTAGTCTCGTGACCACTGATTTTATCATATCATAACCCAGCTCTACAAAGTACAACAAAATGACAACCGTAGCCCAAGTCCCAAGGGTAAACATCACCACAGGGAGCACATATAACAAGCACAGCATTACACAGGGTACCAGTGAATGCACACAAATGAACTCTGAAAATCAACGAGGCAACACTGTGACCAATTACAATTATAATGCAGTAAATGTTTACAACAAATTTGTTTTAACATGCTCTGATCAGATCCATCCTCATTTCAACCCTTCATGCCCCATGTTGGGTGCCAAAATAGAATGTCATAGTTTAAAGCCAGCCAGCAACTAAATACCACTAAGCCACTAGCTCACTCCCCATGCCTTCCCTGCCCCAGACCAGTTGGGGAGGACAATTGGAAGAAGGTAAAACCTGTGGGCTGAGATAAGAACAGTTTAAAAAATTAAATTAATTAAAATATAATGATAATAGAAATAATACCAACTATAACAATACTGATAATAATAGTAAGGAACAACAATGAACATTCAGAAAACCCAAGTGATGCACAATACAATTGCTCAACACCCACTGACAGATTACCAGCCTGACTTGAGAAGCGATCAGTCCCTTCTGAGTAAGTCTCCCCAGTTTATATGCTGGGCATGACATGCTATGGTGTGGAATAGCCCTTTGGCTAGTTTGGCTCAGGTGTCCTGTCTCTGCTTCCTCCTGTTTTTTTGTGCCCCTTGTCACTGGCAGACCGTGAGAAACTGAAAAGCCCTTGCTTGGGGTAAACATTACTGAGCTACAACTAAAAACGTCATCGTGTAATCAGTGTTGTTCTCAGACTAAAGTCAAAAACACAGCACTGCCCCAACTACTGGAAGCACTCCTGACTACTCTGGTAGGTGCGCTCATCCCCTCTGTTGTTTGCAAATACATAAGTAGCTTTGGAGCCTGCCCCCATGTTCATCAGTTTAAGAACATAACAGTAGAGTTGGCTTGCAAGCAGTGAAAGCTCATGTATGACTTTTTATTACCTCAGAGTGCCAACACTACTTCATTTCACCAAAGTTTTTGATCTCAAAAGATTGTCTCTTAGGTATATAATGCATTTCTTTAGGAAAATTGCCCATTTTCAGTACAGTTCAGTGCAGCTGAAGTCCTGTAGTCCTGGCACCATGTGCCTGTGTAACAAAAAATTTGTCATGCTTGTTTTGGGGTTTTTTTCTGAAATTTGTGAATACTGGAATATAATGACAAAATCATGACATCTCCTTCCTGAAAGAGCTTAAAGGAATTTAAAAAAAAGTGATAGAGTGAAGTAATTTATACAGCTTCTATATCCTCTGAATAGGGCAGTACCATCTCATCTCTCAGACAGTGTCTGATAGAGATTCATATCTGGGGACAGACAAAAGAAGGCTGGCTGAGACTCATGACTATATGATGACAAATATCAATTAAGGAAGAAAGTAGAGAAAGTGGATTGATCATTGATGCTTTGTGTTTATGTCTGCCAAAAGTTACTACAGTCCTCACTCTGCTTAAGAACAAGTCCTGAAACAAGTTCACTGGCATGATCTCTTTGTTGTCACAAAGAACATACACAGTTTATGTTAAGTCCAGTTTGAAGGTAACAGTTAAGACCCCTAAACAGACTTATCCAGGACTGTTTATGTTGGAATTTAATTTCCTATGGATACTTTGCTGTAAAAAGCATCACATCTTTTTTTTCTTCATTTTTCAAATATTGATGATAAATGTAACGTGTGTCAGAGAGCATTGTGACAGCCAAGGAAAATGGACAAGAAGCTTGAAAATATAAAAACATATGTCAAAATTGCATCCCTATGTAACATCAGTGCTATTGCTGTCATACTTTTAGGGGCCATACTGACATGTCATACTGAGACATGAGGAGTATGGAGGGCAGGGCAGTGAGAATTGCCACCAACGAAATGCAGCTGAGGGACCATGTCAGGAGACCCAGAAGGTGACACACACAAAGTTACTATTATATATCTATCTTTTTTTATAAAACACCCCACACTTCTTCCCTCAAAGCTTTCAGTACAGCATATGTGGATAAAAGAAACAAGTGTTTTGTTTATTTATTCCTTGCAAAGGAAGGTGATTAGCCCTTCGGATAGCTACTGCACTGACTAAACTCACATACTGTGATCAGTGTTACTGAGAAGTCCAGAGGTCAAAAGATATGTGCATATGAGAATAATATAGACCAGAGTAGATTTTGGTGCCCAGGCAAGACTGTTGGCACAGCTTTGATACAGTGGTGTTAATTCTAGTAAGAGGTAGGTAATAGTTTATTTCTGAAATTGAATTAACCTTTGAATACTTGATTTTTGCATTGCATCTGCATAATGATACTAATGAGTCTCAGCAGCACTGTGGAGGAAGGTGTTTCAGGTGCCAGCTTTAGTCTAGATCTTCTGCCAGAACTCATTTCTCCTATTGTAGAACAGCCTACCCTGGTGGAACAATGCAGAACGAACCAGATCCCCAGATATTGGAGCTTCCTAGTGAATTTTCTTATAACATCTATGCAATAATTCAGCTCCTCCTGCTGCATATGTGAGAAGAGACATCCTCTTAATTAGAACTAACTGCTTATCTTTTCCTGTGGCTTACGCTATGTTTCTGGACATCAGTTTCAGGACTGGCAGCAGTACTGTTGTATATGCAGATCTGCAAGGCATATTTCCTTTTGATTGTATAAAAAAAATCACTTTTTTCCCAAATTCATGATTTTACGTGGTTGTGGTGTTGCTTTGAAACTAAGATATGCATTGAAAACATGGGTCCTATTGTGAAAATACAATCTTTTCAACAGTTTAGAAATTGTGGGGAATTTTTGAGTTTTTGTGTGGCTTTCATACATGCAAAGTGACATTTTTTTCCACAGTATGGTTCCCTTTGACCCACTGTGCACTGCTTATTCAGAGAATGAGAGTTCTGTTCCTGGTTATGTTAAAATTGAATCAGTTAGGTTTGATAGGATAACTCTCTGAAAGTCAGTAAGAATTATGCCTTCTTGTTGTGGGTGTTAAAGTTTCATCCACTGAGGGAGAGAGATGAAAGGAATTTGAAAGTATTTTGTCCCCTGAGAACTGCAATATCTGATCTAAATATTTTCCCATTCTAAATATATTAGATTATCTTGTCTGCACTGGAAAATGAAGAATCTGTTACATGCTTTAGCTGCACTGCCAAAGTAAATGTGCTTTCTAAACTATGCAGTAAAATCCACTTTGTACTGTGTCAACATGAAGTTGGACCAAGACATTAGGTCAATATTGCGCTGGCTTTTATATCTGGGTGAGGACTGATGTAAGGGAAAGCTTTGGAAAAATTACAGTCTCTCAATACAAGATCTCAAATACACCCTAGGATCTGGACCAAATACCACTCCAGCATGGAGTCCACACTGGAATGCAGTGAAACACAGCTTCCCACCTGCTGCTGCTTCTTTAAAGCCTACACTGCCATTACAAGTTTTCCATTGTGGCTCCTCCTCTACAGTTTGCCAGATTCTTCTCCTGTAGGTGTCTCATGCTGTGACATCCACGATTGTCTAATTTATTTTTTACTTTTAGTAATACCCTCAAATGCCTTTAACTCCAATTGTTATTTGATCACCAAAATAGTATCCTGGAGCTCTGAGGCTAAGATCTGCCAAAACTGGCCATTAAATACCACCCTTTTTGCTACAGACACAATAAAAGGCATAATAAAATCATAGAATAGTTAGGGTTTAAAAGGACCTTAGCATCATCTAGTTTCAACCCCCGTGACATGGGCAGGGACACCTCACACTAAACCACATCACTCACAGCTCTGTCCAACCTGGTCTTGGACACCACCAGGGATGGAGCATTCACAGCTTCCCTGGGCAGCCCATTCCAGTGCCTCACCACCCTAACAGCAAAGAATTTCTTCCTTATATCCATTCTAAACTTCCCCTGTTCAAGTATGAACCCGTTACCCCTTGTCCTATCTCTACAGTCCCTAATAATCTGTATTTGCTTTTTGAAATTAACTGTATATCAGACTTATTGCATCCATTCTATTTTCCTCTGCTAAAGCTTTGTAAATAGACATAACTAAGTACCAAATGCTTTTGACCAGGCAACTTTAAGGAGCAAGACTCTTTTCATGCTGGCTTTTCAATGTTGCTCACTGCTGGGAGATAGAGCTGACATCTCTGTTTAGAACTTCACCAATTATCCATCATATTATTTATCATTTTCATTGAAGCTGGAAGCTTCATTTTACCCATAGCAACACAGCTGTTTTATCTTAGCCTCTGCTGAGTCTTTTTAACTGTATTTGCTGTTTTCTGGTGGGCTAACAGTATCTCTAGTCATGTTCTGAAAAATAGTATTAGCTCAGAATATGCTTGTCCAAAGGAAATGGTGCTTGTTCTTCATTGCTAATTGGACAGAGTTCATGTTGTTGCAATTGGGGTTTCACTCAAAGGCTACTAATGCAAAAAAAGGACTATTAATTATAGACTTCAGTAATATTTTGACCAGATATTCTAATTTTTTCTCATATATTAGCAACCTGCATTATCAAACACTTAAATTAGAACAGTGTCTTCTCAACAGCTTCTAGAAGTGTGAAGGGAGCAAAATAGTGTCAGCGGAAATAAGGGAAAAGGGACATTGTGATTTTTATGTGCACAGCAGTTATGAACGACATCTGCCATTCACAGTGACAGACAGCTGCAATCACACCATATTTTATGCTTGTTACACATGTCCATCTCTTCTAGCTCATTATGGGTTTTCATGTTTAATTGTATCAGAAATTAGTTATTCATTAGAGATGACTGAAATTCAGAATTGATAACCTGTGAGAAATCCCTATCTTTCAATGTGAATTTCTGTGCCAAATTGCTATGAAAGGATTGTATCACTCAGAGATTGAGTACCAGGCTTGTAATATGAGTCCTTGGGCCATAATGGTATGTCCAAACCTACATCTAATGCTTGAATACAGAGTGGAGTCTTGAGGTTGTACTAGTATCAGTCTTCAAAATGTATTAGCTATGGGAGCTAAGAAGGAACATTTTCCTCCCTGAGGAGTTATACTTCTGAGTTCATTTATTCTTTTACCTCCATATGAAGTCCCATAGTATGTGGTTGTGCAGAAAGCAGAGTCAGCTGAAGTTCCTAGGGAACACCAGTTGTCCAGTGGCTGTCCAAGGGCTGTTTTCCCTCTGGTGTACTATGGCTGTAGGTTTTGAAGATCATGTTTGGTGGACTTCCAAGTTGTATGGTGTTCAGTGTCTAGAGGGACTGGATGAACTGATGGCCCTGACAAATGTGCGCTCATGGAAAATGAAGCTTAAAAAGCATCTCTAATAGATATGGACCAACAGCCTAAGAAACAGAGAATATAAAGTAATTTCTTCCTGGCTGCCTAGCGTCTTGGCACAAACAACTGATGAGCACGACCAAGGCAGAAATGCAATCACCTGCCCAAATGTAACTACATAAGTTAAACTACCATTATATTCCTTAGAAAAGAAACAGAATTTTTCCAGGGGTTCTGAGCCCACTGAAGCCGTGCCTTGTTGCAGATTTGTGTCCATGTTCTAGCTTACCTGAATTTTCTGCTACAGATAAACAGCTGAGTTCACACTGCCTGTCTTCCAAGTGAAAATGTCTTCCTGTGATGGCTACCTGTTTTCCATAAAATTTACAGAAACTTTATATTCTACTTTGCCAACAAATTTGGTTTAGGCAACTGATTCCAAAGTTAAAAAGGAGGGAAAGCTGACAGAGCAGAGCCACAGAAGACTTGTTTCCTAATGGAAATAAATGGACAACAGGGTAAAAGAATCCTTCATTCTTGTAGCTATTGACTCTTGCTGTGCATGTCTGTAATCAGTAAGATGATGCAGTAGGGAAATAGCAAAAGAAGTGTAGCAAAAGCTACGTTCACTACCAGGCTGTCATACAAGAGCCAGACCCATATACAGTGCCAGATGAGACTGGTGCAAACAATTATTTTTGAAGTTGCTGTATTGAGATACACCCACCAGGAAGTACTTTGGTGTCATTTGACTATGCAAGCCTAGGTTCTTACGTGTGTACATAGACGGGTAATGTATGGTGAATCATCCAGTTCATTTCTGTGGGAGAACTTTTCTGTCTGCACTGGGATGGTGATGAGGAAACCACTTTGGTAATCTATAGTATTTCATATTGGCTATGTAGAAAAGCAGATATTTGAATATTGATAGGTATATTTTTGGAATATCAATTACGTGATTTACCTTGTCAGGATGTTGCAAATGGTTGTGCTCCTTGGAAATGCTAACATCTTTTTCCTAGCTCTCTGGGATATTTTAGTGATGTTGGCCTCCATGCTCTCCCTGTTAATCACCAGAAGAGAGGCAGTGGTCCAGTGGCTGAAGCATGCAGCGCTTGCAGGTCTGAACGAATTCATAGCTGGCAGTGCTCCAGAAAGTCAGGTATCTGGAGAAAAAGAATAGTACTGCACATCCTTTCCTGCCTCATTTCTAGTGCTAGTCATTGACAGCCCCTTTCCCATTCTTTAGAAAATCATTTAAGTGAATAAACCTCAAAACTGCAAAAAAACTAGAAATCTTCCAGCTACCTTTGAGATACTGCAAAGGCCCACAGTCTTAAAAACGCTTAAAGTAATACTGCTCAAAAGTATTCAAGTTTAAAGATACTGAAGCAGGATCAGTTCACAAGCTTGGTCTGAATTATCACACTATTTTAAACTACCGTTTCACAGTTGCTAGCAGCCTCCTACTAAGGACAATAGACCTTCTGCATCTCTTTGGGTTTTTCAGCTGTAAGTACACTGGAGTGCTCCCAGCAAACACTAAGCACTATATTTAAATGTCCACTGAAATTATTTCCTTCCTCTTCGCATGCTCCCTCTTGCCACTGAGATTTACTATTCTTTGAGAAAGAGGGGGAAATTAAATTACTTCAAGAAACAAGATTGATGGACCTAAGGAAATAAGAAGATTGAAATTTTCAGATGTTCTCCAAGGCAATTAAATTCTAATTGCAGGAAGTGCCTCATATCGAGCCTGCAGGCTTGTGCAAGGATGGTCATATAAGCTCCAAAAGGAACACATGTAGCTGTAGTATATATATTTGTTGCTTTAGGCTGCCCTGTATCGAATGGGCATAACTGAATGACAGGAAGGGCTGACGTTGTAATTATTCCTTCTCTCTCTAATTATTCCAAAACAATAGGAAATACCCCTGAGGTGCCTCCTGACTTACTGGTTCATTACAGACCCCGAGCAGGGAGCTGACTATATTTCATCTGGTGCTATGCATTTCAGTTACAGAAATGGCATCCTTAGTTATCCACCTTTCCTAGAATATCTGCTTATCGAGTAGTTTTGGGGCTCTCTTCTCTCAGGGCTACAAGTTCCTGGAGAGAGACCTCAGCACGAGTTAGTCTGAAGTGAAATCTGCACTGCCTTATCCAACCTGCTAGACTCTCAAACCAAGCCTACAACTTGCAGGAGTGAGCAGTGTTTCTAATTGCCTAAACCCCAACATTATCCCCTCCTTAAACCTGTTTTTTTTTCAGAGAAAAATAGCTTGAGGTTTACCAGTTCCATGAGGAGCAGTGTCAGAACAATGCTATCAGCTGAACATCCTAGCCTGCTTTAATGCTTTCATTCCTGTTCTAATGAACATAATATGGTCAGAATAGCTGTCCAGTGTGGTGTCTATTTGTACCAGAATGGTAAGGAAAGACACAAGAGCAAACAAGGAAACAAAGAGTTCTGTATCTAATTTATCCTAAGGATAAATCCTTTTATAGCAGGTATATGCTTAATTTCACAAAAAGACTGAACTGTTGCTAATTCTGCTTTCAGCAAAAACAAATGTAAGGTTGCTGACATTCTAATGTGCTACAAACATTTATGAGAAGCTAAGAGGTCTATTGGGTCATTTCCAATAATACTCCCTAATTTCTCTGGGTTTTCAAGGCCTATATATTTATTTCCTCTGGTTGTTCCATGTACACAAACTGGAATGATGATGCTTCCTGGAGTTCATAAAAGCATGAAGTTGCTAAAAACAACTGAACCCAGTTTTAACTTTTATGAATTAAACTATTATTTTCTGCTGGAAATACCTGCCACAAACTATTTGCTTTGGTGGCTTATATGATATCTAATGGGAAAACATGGTGGTTTTTTTCAATTTTTTCTAAATGGATAAAGAATTTTAATTGCAAATAATTTTTAACTACATAACAATATTTTGTCTTTCTTCCTTTTTAACACTGTTGGAGTTAAATGGTCTGTATAGGATAGGAGGATAGGAGCTGTATAGGATAGAGAATAGGAGCTGTTGACTTTAGCATACTGCCATGCATAATGTTACTTAAATGGAAAATGTGGGAGTCTGAGTTTCTTGTTTCTGTATGGGTAAGGTTCAGGAGCTACCTGTTGACTGAGTATATCAGAGCAAAGACTTAGTGACCTTGTCAAGTCAGTTTATAGAAATAAGTGTGAAATAAAACTGGAGAGCAAAATGGCTTTTTTATACAAAATCTGCAGTTACTCGTTGTGGGTATCTTGAGTGTTTAAAATGATTATTCATAATCATGGGCTAATTTGTGGATATTGTGGAAGTTTGAATAGTTTTTAACAGTGGATGATCACGGAAGTATTTCTGGTGCTTCTTTACAGAGGGATTGAGAGAAACAGAAGAATTGACAGAAAGAAGGTAAAAGTTAGCAGGTGGTAAAGTCTCATTTTTCTGAAGTAGCAAGAGCTTTTTTAGTTTAACATAATTCTTCTAATTACTGTGGTGCTGTAAAAGCAGCTGCATTTTTGAGAAATCACAGTCCTGCCAAATATATAGCGTTAACAAATAAGTATCAGCTGGCCTACAGAAAAGGCCTCTTATGTGTCCAGGGTTTCCATTTGGAGTCAGCTCATGAACATTAGTTTAAATGTTTTTGTAAGTACTTGAACCTTTAATCTTCACATTTCAAAAAACTTGTATGCCCCTTTAAAGACACACCATATTGAGTTACAGCTTTTCCTAAACCCGGGGATAAAATGACACAGCCAAAGCATTTTTTATAACTTCTGAAGGCAGAGGATCCTTTTTGCCACTTGTGATACCTTGGGGGTTTGTAGGAGAAATCTGAGGTTTTATGGGATATTTTGACTTCCCTTATAGGCAAATGCATATCTCTGGAGTTACTAGCATGCTTGTGAATACCAATTAAGGGCAATAATTTCTCTTTCTAGAGACAGTATTTTGAGCAAAATAAATAACAAATTACAAAAAGATGTTATTAAAACAAATCTATCCTACATTTTGCAAATATCAATGCTCTTAGTAGGACTGTTCAAAACTATTCTGTTAAAACCATTCTTATGAAGGCTAAAAAAAAATATTAATTTTTACTGAATTGACATTATACCCAAAAATGATTTTCTGAAAGAAAATTTCACCGTTGTTTTATATGTGGGATCATAACACCAAACACTGAATATTCAAATATCTTGGTTCAGCTACATTCTGTGGGGCCATAGAAGCAAACACAGTCCTTTGGATTGCATGGGTCCAGTCCAGGCTATGTTCTGTACAAAACTTGGCAGCATTTCCAAGCAGTATATCAGAAAATACACTACCTGGGAGGTCAATTCTGTATATCTTTGTAGGTGCATATATGCTATAAATGTCAGCAATTCCATGAACAAAGTAGGATTTTTCCTTTTTCTTCATGATCGCAATCTATTTTCCAAATAGCTAAGGCTAGCCTTTTATTTCTATTACTTTGATTTATAAAGCTGAGAAGGACTATGCTGTGTTAGGGACTATAAGTTTAGATACTCTGTACCAAAGAGGCTAGACCCTAATTTTAGGAGTGGGACAGTAGCAGGGATTAATTTAACAGGGCAATCAAGCAGTTCAGCAACAGAACTAGAATGTTATTGCAGATCTCCTGTTTCCCAGCTCAGTTCCTTCCCACCTGTACCATGTCACCAGCCATTTCACTAGGCCACTAAGTTAGGAACAATCAAAAACCTGAAATTTGTGAGTGTTCACCCTTTTTAACAAAATAGCCCCTTGAGGATAACTGGAGAGAAAAATATCACCATGCAAAACTACTTCCTACAAAACCTTCCACCACAAATATTGCTGAAGAAGATTATACTTCAGGATGGGGCATGATGTTGTGTTGCCTTACCCCCCTGCCCAACAGGAAAGAGTTTTGTTTCCTGTTTGCACACTGTGCTTGGTTAGAGCTCTGCTCCTCTCTCACTTTCACAGAGTGGGAGATGAGCATTTTGTGTAAAAAAAAAAAAAAAAAAAAGAAAAATATTAATTTGCTTCAGCCATAGAAGTTGATCCACCTCTACTAGCAGAAGGCCCTCCCTGGGAAATGAAAAATGGTGTGCCTGCTTCATGCGACAGCAGTAGCCCTGTATTTGGCACTAAAGAAAAACAGAGCATATGGCAGCAAAAGCAAAGTTGTAGCTGAGTGTCCCATTTCAGGTCACTGTTTGTAAGCATTTTGAGAGGGGAAGCAGCACTTAAAAATGGAATTCAGCAAGGGCTACCTATTCAGTCATGTTTTTTACTGTTAGTGGAAATACCCATTTTTTGTAATAGAGACAGAACTTCCCCACAATCCAGCCAGAAGCCAGTAGCTCATGCTAATAGAGAAAGCAGGAAGGAAGGAGGGGAAAAAGGAAGGGAAGTAGAAGAAAGAGGATCATGGAAGCTTTTAGTATTTCAAAATCAGAGTGAAGGGAGATTTTTAGGGGACCATTCCAGATGCTGAGCAGTTAATAGAATCCTGCTCACTTACTTCCTAGAGCAGATGCATTATCACCATATGCTTCAAAATCAGCACCCAAATAGGATTCATGCACTGAAGCCTACATGTACCAGCAGAAACAAGCTGTGTATTCCACATTGGCTAAATCTGGGGACTCTCTGCTCAGCCTATGCAGTCTCTAGGTGACTTTTCTGGAATTCCAGAACTGCTTTCCTCAAAATCAGATTCAGAGACTTTTAAAACACATAACCACTGCTTCTTAACAACAGCAGGTTGGTTTTGGTTTTGGTTTTTAAGAAGAGTTTAACTCTTATTTGCATGAAAATAATATTCTAAATCTATTACTGATTAACCAGGGGTAAAAAATACCAAATCTGAGTGGTTTCTTTGATGAGTGAATTTGCCAACATTATCTTTATGAGGTGTTGCCAAAGCTCAGCTGCAAGTCACATACCAAATTGAAAGCTAGCATACAGTCTTGCTGAAATGTGAATGCATGGGAGGGAACAGAAGAAGCATTTTGTAAGTCATTAAACAACCACTATTTGAATACTTTTATTTATTTTACTTGGTTATTTGTGTCATTATTAGTTATTTTTATTCCTAAACTTGAAGTCACTGACAGTCTGGGAAGATGCCCGTGGACGCAAATGCTAGCAACCATACTGCTCTTGGCTTCTCACCATTCTTGACTCTAGAAATAAATTGTGCTAACTTTGGGTTGACTCAGAGAATTTCCTCAATTGCTTCTTTTCAATAAACTGTTGCTACATGTTTCCAACATTTAGGGAATCCTACTTCCCTTATTATTGCTAACATTCCAGATATAGCACCTTCATTGCTTAAGCTGTATGCTTCTTCCCCTTTTCCTTTTCACATACAGATTTCCATCAGGGCTTAGATCATTAGACTTCAGATTAAGCAGGGTCAGTCATGAAGGACCAGATGAGGGCTAATTCTCCAGCCATGGTCATCAATGTTAATTTAAACTCTGATGCTGTACACTATTTTTTCTATTTCATCATGCCTCATTCAGCTCACATTTACCTTCCTTCAGCTTGTCATGTTATTTTGAAACTGTTGACTTTAGAAATAAAATACTATGTAGACACAGTGCCTATTGACACAATGACTATTTTTGATTAATTACTATTGATAAGATACTATTGATTGCAATTACTACTCAGTCCAACAGGAGTTTTTATGTTCTTTCTATAGGTCATAAATAACAATTGTTTCTTTTTTTTTTTTTTGTTAACTCTATTCTTTCCATAGTTGTTGGGCAACTTCAGTAGCTAAATATACATGCTTATGAAAAACACACATAGACAGTTAAAATCTGTTTTAAAATATACAGTGTAACCTGCACTTGAGTATCATAGTTTTTCACTTATTTTCCTTCACTCTCTCCCTTTTATTTCTACTTGCTTATGGGCTGGAAAATAAAGTCCACAGCTGTTCTAATATAAATGCTTGTAGGGAATTGTTCCAAAGAGAAATCAAAGTTCTTCACATGGAATTGTGTATTTGTAGACCAAAACCTTTTAAGTATTAGTGACCATAGTTAGGATTTTAAGTCTGTTACTAAACTTTATAAGTTCTAATTTAGCAGAGATTTAGCCATCCTCATATACCAGAATATGAAATAAAGATTTGTGAAATTTACCACTTCATTCCAATTCATTAAAATATGGGTATTTATCTTTTCTAGGTTTCTTTGGAAGCACCTTTAGAGCTTTTAGGGGTGGATAGACATCTTGAAATGCAGGTGCTATAATGCAGAACTCTGACTAAGATTTGTAAAATCAGTGTTTATGGTTTCCTTTTTGGAAAATCTGTGCCAATTGAGACATTCCTGAGTGAGTATATGTATATCAAGATTTTAATACATAATTTTCAAGATCTTTTGTAGACTCAGCGCTGTGTTTAATCTCCAGGCTAAACAACCCCACTTTCCTCAGTCACTCCAGATAAGACTTGTTTTGCTTGGGAAATGCAAACTGAAGAAAATTTAATCCTTTATTATAATAAAGTCCCCAAAAGAGAAAAAAATCTTGTAAAATCACTGTTTTAATCACTGGAACAATGTGCATATGAACAGTTATCCTAGGCAGTTGTAAAACATTTTTTTTTCTCACAGATAATGTCTCATCTCTATATATTAATGCACAACAGATTATTTTGCATTTCATTAAAAATCAGTGTAGCATTTGGAGAGGAAAGATCAAGTTGACCACTTCTTAATTTTTTCTCATTTTTCATTGAAAATAACTGAAAATATACTATTTGATTCCCATTTCAGGTGGCACAGACAAAGAAGAAGTCCAAAATCTGCATTTAGGTATCTGGAAGGAGGAATTGCTATGCAAATTCACACATGTTTCTGTAACTTGAATGACAGCACAAAAGGCAGTTTGCTTTTGGAAAGGGAAAGTGGGTCCCCATTTTGAGAGCATGCATTACCTATTAATACTTCCCAACAACAAGGGAGAAGTAGAGAGGGTTTTGAAAGTGAATCAAAGCCTCCTGGGCACTATGGATGCTTCAGAGACCAGAATCACATTGTCCATTCTCTTGATCTTACCACTATCATGTGCAAGATGATTAAGAATTCATTTTACAAAACAAGCCTTTCCCAGCAGCAACAGTATCAGGCAGTGGAAAGGAAATTCTGCTGCGATATGGGTGCAGAACAGGGAGCATAAAAGAAGGCAATGGTCTGTGCCTCATCTGTGGCACTATAGTCACTGAGCAGCAGGACATGTTTCCAAAGGCCAGGTAGTGAGATAGGCATGCGCTTTGAGGTTCAGAGAGGTTCCCTATGTTTTCCAAACTCTTTCTTAGGGAATTCTAGGTATGGTGGGGATATACTCCAGACTTGTCAGACATCTAATATTTATGTCAAAAAGATTATACTGATATATGCACAGTCAATCCTTTATATCACTTAGTCAAGATTTCAGTGTTTATTGTTCTATTAGGCACTATCACAGAGGCCCACAAAATTGACTTAGATAGGTTACAAGCCCCAAGGGAAACTTATCCTAACAGAAGGTTTTTTAATACTCTGATAATATTAGTAAATTACAAGTTCAAAATGCCAAACAGAATCAGATATTACACGACTGACTTAAGCTGAAGTTTTAAGAGAAATAACTCAAAACATGTTTCACTCACCAGTTTAGATGAGGACCCTCAACCTCAAAGAGTTACCTCAGCAGTGTCCTGACCCAAGAGCAGACTCCTCAGACCTGCTGTTTCAAGGATGACCAGCTCAAATTTTGTCTGCTGATGGAACATCATAGTAGTCTAGTAAAATCTGATCTCTGGTATAAAATTAGGGTCTGAAGGCTCTTGGCTTTTGACCAAAAACAATGGGTTTAGCCATGGCCAGTTATACAGCCCTGTTGTAGCAAAAAATCAGCAGACTTTGTGGTTACCAAGCTGGACCAAAGTCAGTGGATATCTGTTAGTATCAGCAAATATATTTTTATATTAGCATGCACTGTGGCTCAAAGGTCCTTCCAAGAGGGTGGGTGTAACTGCCAAATCCCCCCTGTTGCTATCTGTCAACAGCAGATGTTGCTAAGAAGGCATACCTTCTTTTACACTACCTTTGACAGGGAACATGTGCAGCTGATGAAAAAGCTACAAGCTTTCCATCATCAGAAGTTCTTTTTTACCCTTCTAGCCAATTAAATATATAGCATTGGTTTGCAGGAAAAAAAAAAAAAAACAAATTCCAAACCATCAGAATCATAAATACTAAAAGAAAATTACCATATTCAAGTGAGAAACATTTATGTTATTGCAAAATATCATGAAATTTGAAAAATACATTCCAGATCAGTCTTTTTTTCAAACCATAAAGCAAGGTTTTCCCCTAGAAGAAATGAAAATGAAACCCTTTTTCCAAAGAGGGTAAAAAATATCCATTGAAAAAACTCCACTGATACTGAATTTACACTTGTTTAACAATTCTGCCTTTCTATTATAAACACTGCTTTCAAATCAAAAGTTTATGATATTTTGTGTGTGTGTCTCCACAGAAGAGAGTTTACATTACAATAGGATTTTATAGGGTTTTGATTGAGACCTCAGAAAAATCCCTATACATTGAAGAGATTTGGAAATATTTTCAGGTTTCTGTACTAAGTATTAGTGGAAGTACCAGACAATCAGTTTGGTTTCTCTGATAACTTTTCTGCAGAGTTATCAGAAATAAAATGGAAAAATGTCAGAAAATCTTTAGACATAATAAGTCTCTAGAGAGTGCTCTTTATTTCCTACTTTTTCTGTTGTGTTCTTTTTCTATTGATTTTTAAATATATTTTTGGCTGAACACTCAGGTCAGATTGTTTGTCCTTCTCTCTCCAACCTGAGATTTTTCTGGCTTAATTTTCACTTTTTTTTTTTTTGGCTGTATTATTGTGGGATTTGAAGTATATTTTCTTCTAGTTCTTGTTTATTCTATTTTATATTCTATATATATTCTAATATATATATTTTTGCTTATTCTATATTTTAATATATTCTATATACCCTATATTCTATATATATGCTTATTCTATTGCATGCATATTAAAAATAAAAAATTAAAATTATTTTCTGAGGACTCTGATTTTATATTGTCTTCAGGAATGACCATCCAACAGGTTGGCTTCAATTCAGATTTAGAGCTGGTTGTTCCTTTGAAAAAAAGCACAACTGAAAAGTCCTATGTAGCCTTTGTAGTTAAGCTGAACGTTAATTTAAATTGATTCAAAGACACTTGTGATACCAACTATGATTTGACCATATGCCGGTACTTAGCACCTTTTAGTGTCCACAGTCGGGTGCCAATGCTACAATTGTTCTCTCTGCCTTGCATGCCACTGGAGGTTTTATACACTCATGCAGCCTGCAGTGTCACTGCACTGTAGGGCTCAGTGCTGGACCCTTCGTTTTGCACACATGCTTTGCTCTGGAGCCAGTACCACCTGTTCTGAGACACAGTCACATCCACAGTTCGTTACAGTAGGTCTTTGTTAATCTGACAAAGTTCAAAGCCCACCAAAGCAAAGTTGTTGATGTCCAGTAGCCTCAAAATCATAACACATTTCCTTACTGGGACTCTACATGTCCTGATATATTCCATCTGAGACTTGAAGTCAGAGAAATGCAGGCCAACAGCCCATTCCCAGTCTCTGGTTCAGAACACAGACTCATAAAAGTTCTAGTGAGAAGGGACTTATGGATTTCTCTAGTTGCTCATCCAGTCCTGAACAGAAATACAAACAGGTAGATCAGTAGATTGGGATATTAATTGTTTTGTCTCGCCAACCCTTGAAAATCTCAAATAGTGGAAGCCATTTTAGATCACCTAAAAGCAGGACAGGTCCTAATGGTTGCTCTACTTTAAGTGTAGGTTTCCAAGTTTGGGAAGGACAAAATGAAGCTTTGGGCCAAAGACAGCAAGTTCTGGGGCACTGCGACCTATTCCTTTTAGCCTGCAACCTAGCACAGCTATGTGGTGCAGTATTATTTTATGAATCCTATATATTCCACATGCACACATCTGATACAGCAGCTCTATCAGACTTTATAGCCATCCTTTTGTTCTAAAGGCAGCTTCTTTCTGCTTCTTGTCTCAACCCTGAGAAGGAAACAGTGCTTAGAGTTTAATTAAGGGAGGCTGTAATTACAGAGCAATTTTTTTTTTGCACATTTATATGTTTATTATTTTTTACCCCAGAACTAGCTTGGCATAATATCAAATACTTCTGTCTTGGGTAGAACAGATTCAACAGATTTTGCAGTGACTGAAATGTATATGTATATTGTTGTCTGCCAGGGCACATTTGTTATCCATATTGACCCCATTATCAGCCAGCACACCCACATTCCTTTCTGCAAGGCTTGTCTCCAACCCCTCTTCTCCCAGTTTATATTTGCATCCAGTATTATTCCATCCCAAGTGCAGAATCCATCATTTGCTCTTGTTAGGTTTAGTTCTGACTGATGATTGCCGTCTATCTATATTCCAGTGCTCCAGTCTATCTAGATCCCTCTGCAAGGCATCTTGTCCCTCAAGAGAGTCAACAGCACCTCTCACTTTGGTATCATCAGCAAACTTGCTAATGGTGCATTCAACTTCTGCATCCAGAACGTTGATAAAGATATTGAACAAAACTGGCCCTAGAATTCACTCCTGAGGAACACTGCTGGTGACTAGCCAGATGTAACCCCATTCACTACCACCCTTTGAGCCCTTTCCTTCAGCCAGTTCTTCATCCAGTGCACCATGAACCCAGTCATCGCGTAGTTGGACAACTTATTAAGAAGGGTGGTGTGAGGGACAGTATCAAAAACCTTACCAAAATCCAGAAATCTGCATCCACTGCCTCCCTTTCATCCAATAGGTAGATGACTTTATTGTAGAAGCATATCAAAGTAGTTAGAAAAGACTCACCCTTTGTGAACCCACATTGACTGTGTATTTGTTACTTGTCTTCTAAGAAGATGGAATTTTTCCCCCGGATTTGAAGATGAGGTGTGTGTAGAAGGGGACGAAGCCAAGGTAGGTTCAGAGGATGATATGTAACAAATCTATGTGCCAATTTGTCATAGACAAAAGATCACCTGATAAAAGGTCAACCTGTAAATGTCTGAATGTCTGTAAATCATGGCCATCAACACATGCCATCTTCATGTTATGCAAAGCTGGCCCAGAAGCAGTTTGCTCTTGACCAGTTTGTGAAAGTGGTTCTTTTAAAAGGCTGAACAAAAAGAAGCTGGATACTCTTTAGGTTTTGTTTTGTGATGACACCAAAGCCTTTTTGACTTGGTCTAGAAACTACTAAGCCAACAGAGGGCTTAATTCTTATCCTAGAGAGGATTTAGTGCAATCTGTATGGTATAAGATGTGCCCCAAAATTTTGCTGAGTGTAAGGCAAAGTGTCTCAAGGATGCACTCAGCATGCTCCTGAGGCCACAGTTCTGCAACATCTTTCCTTAGCTGAGACACTTTTCTTGTCATTAACCCCTTTTCTAGTCTGCCTTTGCAGATAGCTTTAACACAAGCAGCTTGTGCTGGAGAAGTTAAGAGCACAGACAAATGCTGACCCATCAGAGAGTTTGCTGACATGTTCAGTGCTTAACACAGAATCATGGCAGTACTCTTCTTGGAAAGGTAATTTTGAAGTATCACCACACTGTAACCATGCTATTGACTCTATTTTACCCACTAATTGTGCCCTAAATCCAGTGGCTGCAAAAGAGGTCTTGTTTTTTTTAAGTGGAGCTGTGATGTTCTGCTCCAAAGTCTTTATAAATGTGTAAAAGTGGCTAAATTTGCGAAAGCTCCTAGCTCCTGTAGACTTCAATGAGAGCTGTTGTGCTTTCTGTTCTCTTGGAATTAGTTCAGTTAATGAGATACTTACATAAACCAAACCTCCTCAGGCTCCTATTTTTATAAAAACTTTAGCCTTCAGTTTGCACACGCATAGACACACACAGAGATGTTTTCACATTTTCTTGTTTAATTGATGAATCAAGTAGGAAATATCTGTTTGTCTTGGCTACACTGCCTTGAAGACAGGAGTTCTGATTTCCAAATCTGGAGATTTTGCAATTATTATACATCAGGAGGTGGCTGAGAGAGATTCAGGAATATGTATGTTCTTCCCCCTTGAGTAACCACCAAAGAAACGACAGGATCCCTGCTGATTTATCGAGAAGGTAAGTCTGTCCTAGGTAAAATTCCATTATCCCTTCATTTGGTGCCAGAGTTGATCCTGGATCTTCACCATGCTGAGTGAACACCAATTCAGAGCATTCAATATCTACCTCTGTAATGGGGCGAAGTCTTTATTGTAGAGGACTAGACTTTCCAAATATTTTTTTTTTGGCCAAGCTGCAGAAAGGTTCTGTTGCAGTGGTTTTATCATCTCTGATGAACCAAAAATTATTATCTGGCTCTGAAACACTGATTCTTCAATTGTTCACTGTAATGTAACATGAATGGAATATGGGTTAATTATAGTTTTATCTATGCAGACATTTCTCTCTTGACTTGAATGTAAAAATGAGCTCTTGTAGATCTTAAGGAAAAGATCGTACCTTTTAAATATCTTTGTAACTCTTCCATTTCAGTCATGGAAGATCTGCAACATGTATTTAGGTCATATAACCTTTTAGTATTACCACTTAAGATGGATGTTATCATATGGGAAATGCAAACAAGAGCTACGTCCTTTCTTGCTTTCCCTGATAGGGTGTAGTTTCATTGCTTAGCTTGTCAGGGAAAGAAAACAGATATTTTTTTTTCCTGCCACTCCTTTGGTAATGGGAGAGTTGTGTTTATTAAAGAAAGCAGTGGAGAATCTTCATAGAATTTATTTAGGATGATGACATTAGCCTTTCTCTGCAGCAAAGAATATCAGAGGTGATAGTGAGAGGTAACATTCCCTTTTACTACTCAGTACACAAAATAGACTACAGCAATGATAAATTGTACAATTAAAATGGTCCAGCAGATGGCTCTGTGGTTTACCTCATGCTTCAGCACGGGCTAGGGATGCAAGAGACATTGCAGTAGCAGTGAGTTTGGCACATGGATAAAAAAGCTGTGCTGTCAGCCACTTCATGTTAAACAGCTTGATATGTTCAGATCTGAAACTTTCTCCCTCAAAAGGCTCTCTGTCCTGTAATGAGATATACCCCTTGTGTGAAAAGCTTAGTTCCTGCAGAAGGGCATGAAAATAAGCCTTAGTGTAAGGCTCAGTAGAACACTGTTGCCAGTGACCTTAACAGGTGACATACCATCCAGGTCTATTTATTCAAGACAAACAGCTTGACAAGCTCTACAAAGGAGCGAAGTATGAAGTGTGCATATAAAACCAGCCGAAATCAGAGACCTAGATAGTGACCCACATTGAGGAGTCTGTCACGATGAAATAATAATAGCGAAATAAAAGTTTTTTAATTGATCAGGATAACAAGCAGATCATAGAGTCATAGAATATCTCGAGTTGGAAAGGACCAAAAGGATCATTGAGTCCAAATCCCTGCTCCTCACAGGAATACCTAAAATTAAACCATATGACTATCAGTGCTGTTCAAACACTCCTTGACCTATGGCATTCATAGTGAGAATGTATATATACATGCATATACTTCTGTATTTAAATACATACACAGCTAAATAAATTGCAAGATTAATGGGTTTCTAATATTTTCTTATCATTGCAAAACTAGTTCATGACTGAAGCCTATTACAGCTTGATCTTACTATAAAAAAGCAGTATTAAGGAATAAATGAAAATTTTGTCCAATCCAACTGCAGGTGACAATGAAAAGCTAGAGATTGTTTGAAAAAGGAATACAGGTGCTTTTCATCATTGGTAAGGTTTATGCTGGAATTTCCTAGAGAGAGTAAAGATTGACAGATGAAGAGATGAAACTGAAAGAGCTGCAGTTCAGTTTTAAATGCTGGCCTACCACACATGCAATGTCTTAGCACATGGCTGGTTGCTTTGATACAAAGTCAGCCTACTAGTGTACCCCAGGGGTGATTTAGATGGAACAACTCCCTTGTGAGAATCCTTGAGAGAATGGCAATGCCTGAGACAGGTCATGCAATTAGTGTCTTTGTGGAGGAGATAAATATAACACCCACACGTTACTCAGACAGGTCCTTGTTTCTTCATGGATGTCAGCAGAATATTTGGATGGTTACTGATTAAAGGAAAAGAAGATTGAAAGTAGCACAAATCATCAACAAAGGGTTATAGGCTGCTTGGGAACAAAAGCTTGTGTAGACCCAGAATTTTGAAAGGCTTTAGGTTTAGCAGTGTTTTTACACAGGCAAGTGGCTAGCTATGATCATTTCCATTATCTGGTACCCACTGCGATAACTGTCCTGTACAGGAAAGAACATGTTCAGCATGTGGACATGCACAGAGAGAGACAAGTTCTCTACTTGGGTAGAATCTGAATCTTCCTGGGGGGGAGGAGGACTGCAAGCTAAAAACTCATTGGTCAGGCCTAGGAACACTGCAGTCTCACATTGTAATTGTCAGATCCAGTTACTTATATCCAGGAGGACTCACCCTGAGAACTGGGTAACCTTTCTTGTCAGCAGACAAGAAGATTGGGTGGGAAAGATATGTGTGCATGTTACTAACATGGCTATGTTGTATATTTATGGTGTATATAAGCGGGGGGCCAGTTCTGCACAATCTGCACCTCACCTAAAAAACCCACTGTGCAGGCTGGAAGGACTTGCTCTCACTTGTTGGTATGAACAGGCGAGGATCAAATCAGTAGGTGACAAGGTGCACAGGAAGCTGCAGATTCAACCTCGCATGCGGGTGGACCAGTGCATGGATAGCTCGAGATTGCTCAGGTGATGACAGTCCTGGTCAGACACTCCCTGATTGCCTAAAGCACCCTTTTCAAATCAGATTTGCATATCCCATTCGCCCTTGGTCATCGTGCTTGAAGTAATCGTGGTTAAAGCCCTTCCCAAAATCTTCTCTCACTAAGCCAAGCCATCAATCAATATAGGATTCTATGTTTCCCACATAATTTTCCTGGAGAAACTGCTGCTCATTCCTTGGACAGGTATACTCTTCACTGGACAAAAAACTGACTGGATGGCAGAGCTCTGAGGGTTGTGGTGAATGGAGTTAAATCCATTTGCTGGCCAGTTGCAAGTGGTGTTGCTCAGGGCTCTGTATTTGGGAAAGTTCTCTTTAATCTCTTAGTCAATGATCAGGATGGGGCATCAAGTGCATCTTCAATAATTTCCAGATGACACCAAGTTTGGCAGGAGTGTTGATCTGCCAGAGGATCTTCAGAGGTTTTGTCGAACATTGGAAGAAGCTGTTGAAAGTAGTTGAAAAAAAATGTGTAGGTTTGGTGCTTAGGGAACGGTTTAGTGGTGGACTTGGTAGAGCTGGATTAACAGTTGGACTTGACAAACTTAAAATTCTATGATTCTATAACTGTATATGTTATGTATATATACATGGTAGTATGGCAGGTTACATATAGAGGTAGTATATAGTCTTCACACAGTTTAGATGTACTTTGCCTCTCCTTACTTCAGCAAATGAGGGCAAGAAATATATGATGTGTATTGTTTTCTTCCACAGAAAGCCAAGCTACACAATGATAGTCCACTGAAGCAGATGGACTTGTTGAGTGCATGTATAAGTGAGAATCAGGTGTTATTTGATCTATTTCTCACATGATCATGGGATCTAGTATACTGAAAGGAAAGTCTCTTTATAGAAAGAGCCCTCTCTGAAGGGTTTTTGGATTGTGAAATGCCACAACTGGAAGTCTATTCATCTGCTGAGATGTGTTTTCTTTCCTATTTATCCTCTTCATTTTCTTTCTTATTTATCCTCTTCATTTTCTTTCTTTATTCAAACACGTTTGGAAAGGCCTTTGATAAAAAGCACTCCAGAATCTTTCTATAAAGCATCCCTTCAAATTAGTACCTCTCTGAAGCTATTCTTCTGCTCCAGAGCAGGAAAACAGCAAAGATTTCCTTTTGTTTTTCAGGTCAATCATATTGACCTGAGCACTCTAAGAATATCTTTAAACCTTATTGTAACAGCACATTATGTTGCAAGATGAACTGAGGATATCTTCCAGAGGCCTTGAGACCAATTAAAACACAGCATGTCTTCTGTCTTCTCAGCAGAGAGCTGGAGAGAGCCAAAGTGCAATATTTTGCAGCTGTGATACAAAATGAAGAGATGTTACTTGTCACATTCCATCTTTTATAATGTTTAAAAAGTGTGGGATAGCTACACATCCTTATGCATGTTCCTATTCTTTCTGCTCTGACTTTGAAAATCATTTTTAATACAGGAACTTGGAGAGAATGCTCTTTTCATGAATGCCTAAGAAAGGATTTTTGAGAAATGTAAGTACATTTGAAAACACTGCTTCTGAAAAGGCAATGACAGTGATTTCTTTAGCTTGTCCTTCAGTGCACAAACAGTAAACCAAGCTGGATCAAGCCAGCCGATGTGTTTAGCAGGAATGTTTGAATGCATTTTTTTCAGAAAGATTTGGAGCTTAATAAGCAATGCACCCTGCATGGTTTTAAGGTATCAAGAGACAAATTTAATTTGAGAAAGACACATTTTTCAGATTTTCACTGACCACCACTTGACACTCTCTGAATTGCAATTTGAACGATAAACAAATATGCCACAGGATGTGGTGAATGTACTGGCCAGCTTGCTTTTCATATATCATCTTTAAGACCTATTTTAAATTAGGATTTTTTTTTTTTTTAATGCTAAAACCCAGTGTAAAAAAATAGTGTAGAAACAGCGTACAGGTGAAAAAAAAATACAAAGCAGCAGCTCAGGAGTTCATGGCTTGATTTCTTCAGCAACGTGTTTTGAGTGAGGTTTGTGAGCAGGACAATTTCATTGAGGATATTGCTATAGAAATATAGGGAAAATTTTCCTCTGAAACAAATTTCATTAGAAGAAGCTATGTTGACTAAATTGACTGTTTTTATCAAATCTCAATATTGAGAAGACTGTCCTGAAAAATCAGAAAGTATTTGGAGAACTGTAAATTTACTGCAATGAACTTTTTTTTTTTTGGTAATGGAAAACAGGTTCTTTCCCAAAGGTCTTGACTGATTTTGATTGTTGAAATAAAATACAGTCAAAATTAAAAGCAAAGCATTATGTTCAGTACTGGGTCAGCTGAAAGGAAGCTACTTTAACACCCAACAAAAATTGTCACTGTTGTCAAAAATTGTCACATGGTCCTTGGCAGTCCTGGGAATAAGTGCTAGTCTCTGTGACACCTTGTGCATAGTCAGTATAAACTTTGTGCTTTTAGCAGATCATATTTTTTACTCTGGATGTCCTTAGAACAGTCGTTGCTGTATCATATCTGCCCCAAAATCTGAATTCCATGAACCTTACTCTAGATAAAGAGCTTCTGAGTCCTATGCTGCATTTTTTTCCTTAAGATCAAATTAGACACTTCTACTTAGGATCAAATTTCTGCTTCAAAGTGGCTTAAAAGGTAAAATTCACATCTGTATATAGTTCTCCTGAGTGGATCCTGGAAATGAAAGACACCAGAATAAGACACTGTATTGTTTTCACAAAGGTTGGTTGAATCTTCAGAACAAATAACTCTAACAAGTACAAAGTAGTAAGTACACAACCATGAATATTTTCAAAGGTGATCAAAAGGAAATAAACGAATAAAAAAACCCAACAAAAAACAAAAGCCAAGAGTAACTAATTAGACTCATCACTCAGTACAAGAAATAGAAATTATTTAATTCACCTGCTTTTTTCTGTTTCTCAAGACAGGCAGCATTTCTGTGCTTACTGATAATGCGTCTGATGCTTACCCAATGTGGATGCTCCTGGGAGAACATTCACAGAATAATCTTCAGAGATAAGATGCCTTCTGACCCATAGACCCATTTCTGCACTGGCTTGAACTTCATATAGAAATGTGAACCATTGTCTGGGATGTGGATTTCAAACAGTTAAGCTCCTATCAATTAACACACTGACAAATAAAAATTACTCATCTGGATAATTCATTTTGTTAACGATGAAGATATCAGGTTTTGATGAAGCTGTCAGAAGGTCTAGCATAGTGTGAAAGTCAAATAAGACATTCATATTAATAGGTTGCACTTGTCAGGAAGAATTCTAATAATGGCAAGGAGAAAAATTTGCAAAAACCATTTATTTAAGCCAAACTGCTGGGTAGCACTGAATTTCAAAATCTTATTGATTTTAAAGATAACTGAATAATAAATGAAAGAAACTGAATAACATTCTCAAAATTATTATTAATTTGAATTATTGTCATATTTCAAAACTCAAATTGGCTTTACTATAAAGGAGAAACAAAGAAATGTCCCACAAAACTCCTCAGGACCACATCTGAAGCTGAAAACAGACATCTCTGTTACAAGAAATTTCACAGCAAACTACCATGCTTGTTAAACATTCCTTTGGTATGAGACTAAATGTTTTGCTGGGGTTTAATTACCATTGGGTTTGAAAAGATTAATTCTTTCCACTTTCAATAGCAAAGGTAGTCAGATGGGGCAGGGGGAGTCTCACAGGTGAAATCCTGACTTGAGCCTTTACTGTGTAAAAGCCATATGAACGTATAAGAGCTCAACATCTTGATTCCAGATCCACAAGTTAAGACTTGTGTACCTGGAAAAATGGGTTAGAGGTTCCTTTTGGTCCTCAAAATCAGTGTATCCCCTAATTTCATTCCTGCACAGCCCAGCAGCTCTGGATTACCCACAAAACAAAGTATACTGCCTTAGGGTTGGGTCACACCTCCCTCTCTCTGACACTTATGACAGTTATAAATTAAGACGAACTAGGGGCTTCAGTCTTGGCAGCACAGATAGGTGGGACAGTACACTAAGGTTTTCTCTTGAACTCAAGGGAGGAGTGTGGGAAAGAAATTCTAAGCCCCAGTCCCTTTTCTTGTAGCCACAGTCTCCATCTTGATGTGAGGACCTATATAAGGACACCTGTAAGGACCAATGGATCTGAAGAAGTCAGGGCAATACCAGTGTGATTGACAGCTCAGCAAATGCCTGTATGAATCCCTAATACCTCTGGAAAGAAAAATCATGGAGTATGGGAAAGGCAAACAACATCATTTTGGTATTGCTAATAGCAAAACAAACTTTTCAGGCTCTACTCTGAGCCTGAAGAGGGATGACTGTATCAAGTAAGCATCAGAAAAAACAGCCCAGCACATTCTTTTCCTGGTGTAATTTCTTTTCCTTTCTGTAGGAATATTGTGAATTAGAAGGTTGCAAGATACAATGTAATGTGGAAAGGTATAGTCATTTGTGCTTTCTGCTTAGGAGACAGCTGTTCATTTGCTTCTAAAATGAGTATGGTTGTTACATCCATTTGTCACCTTTGGATATCACTAGATGTTGAAAAAGTAAATTACTGCAGTCATTCAGATGCATAAGACTAAAGAGCACAGAGGTGACCTCTACTAAAGAATTTCTAGGCATTACTAATGGTTTTTGTTCTTACTGTGAAGGACCATATTTTTTTTCTGCCTCAGAAGACAACATCCTTTGTTAATTAAAGTGTCACCAATTCTGTTTCAAAGACTATCTGCCTGGTATCAGAATAAAGCACTTTGTTAAAATTATGAGCAATGGCAAATGAAACTACCACAGTCACTAATTGGCTGAAAGACCATCACCTCTTATGATGAATAGAGACATGTTCATGTCATGCAGCATAAATGCTGACTTCTGATTACTGGTACTCTGATATTCATTTTATTCCTCCTGCTGAAATCAGAATTTCACATCAGCTTTCATTTATTTCACTCTCACTGGATGTAATAAAAGAAAGTCATGCAAAGAAGAGCAGCTAAAAATCCCCCCTTTTTTGTTAGCACATTTCAAAGATTGAATTAGATGAGCTGTGCCTAGTGGGAATACTGTAACAAACCACAAGCACAAGCGCTTGAGTAGCAGGTGAATACTTTCCTGATTTACAATTTTGCTTCCCTTCTCAGCCACACAATATTAATCATGGACAAGTCACAACAAAATGGGTTAGGTTGGTCACAGACTAATTAATGCCTGTTCCTTCAGTAAACATTTTGATAATCTGCATGCCAGAATGAGTGAGAGTATTTTTGCTTATGTTTGCTGGGCCATGCCTGCTGTATTTCAGAGAGCAATAAGATCTTGAGGTCTTACAAAAACTATGACTGGCTCTTCTGTTAAGCTGGTGGGTTTTTATCTAACAGACAGGTTACAATAGCATGGCTCTATTTGAAAGGACAGCTAGAATATATGTGGGGAGGGTGTTAATTTTTTTTCCCCCAAGCAGTCCATTTTTCACCATATCCCATTTCTCTAATCATCTTAAGAGAGTAGATCAAAGGACATAACTAGCAGGTCAGAATGTAGCTTAAGCTTTTGCACTCTTCTCTTTATAACCTCTTCTCCCGTTTCAGACTCTACTTTCCTGCAGCTTCCATGAATGTAAAAAAGCATAAGAAGGAGTCAACACAGGACAAGACTGTTTCTCAGCCCTCATGGGGTTTTCCTCCTCTACTCTTTTCCTCTAGCTCGTAAGTCCTTTGTTCTGTTGTTTCTGATGTGGGTAACAGAAAATTGGAGCCTTAATATGAAAGCAAAAGATAAAGGTATTTGGGTCACAGCACAAGCTGCAAAGCAGAGCTGTAGGCAAAGCAGAGAAGCAAGTTGGCTACCTGTAGGTTACCTGAAGTGTGCTGTGTTTTATTAACTTCTGCTCTTCACATGCTTCTCTTTGTGTCTAGCTTTGAAACAGTAATAGAGAGTCACACTTTTTTTGAGAATAGGACACCATGTTCCACTTCACACACGTATCTATTTTACAGAGGGAGGTTTGTAGCCTTGTGGTTGAAGATTCATTACTATGTTATGATCCCCTGTGAAACATAATAACATGGTAAAGAGGCAACTGATTTTGTTTTTCAGTGCTCGAACTTCCTGACACATTCCTCAAATCAAATTACAGTCCTTTGGCATTTTTCTTTCCAAGCAAAGCTGACATCTTTCAATCTTTCTTCCATGTTCAGCTGGAGCTGTTTAGCAATTTATGAGCTACAGGTGAGTATATCTGTGCTTTGAAAAAAGCAAAACACCCCTCTGTACACACACATTAATAACAGCTTTCCAAGGTAGCTTTGTTGACATTTATCATTTGCTCTGTTCATTGACCTTAAAAACAAGCCAAGTGTAGTGCATGTTTGAAAACATATCTCAAATCAAAGCAACACAAAGTAGAGCCACCTGTCCCTCCATGACTTACTTAGTGTCCCACCTTATTTTCTTTTCTTTCAAAAACCTGTCTCTAGTGGGATTTGAAATGCCTTTAAAACCCTAAAATCTGATGTTAATGGCAAAATTGTGTTTCTGTTCATGGGCCAGTCCAAGATGTTGATGCTATCCAAAACAAGTAATCTCTCCCAAAGAACTGGCACAGCAGTTCTGAAACAAGGAAGTAAAGCATGTAACTGTAGGTGCCACTTTGCTGAATTCCAACTTCAGCCCTCTCTTTTCAAAGCAGGGCTTCTCAGTGAGAGTCTGCATAGGAATCTGATACCTAAAAACAGCTAGTAAATTTTTTAAGGGTTTTAACTGGAAAAGAAAAAAATGTTTTAAAAGCCTTATGGATTATTACTTTTTCTTATTATTTCCATAAGAAGTCCTCTTCTTCTCCATGTTTACATGAGTCAAAGAGGTTTATCTCAAGGTGAATGCAGCCTCATCTGAGTACGTGATACCAAGGCTGTATTTATTTGTGGTACGCTCTGTTCCAGTGGGTGGAATTGTGAACACCTTGCACAAAGTTGAGGATATTCTTTTCTGAGGTAGAAGTGTTTAAAGTTCCACCCTGTCCATCAGACTGTTCCAGGATTAACTTCGTAAGTATGCCTGAGTTCTGAGGCATTGTACTGAAAGTGAAAGCAAAAGTATCTCTGAGCAGCTCTGGCAGTTTATTTGTGGTTCAAAAGGTCAAACCATTTTGCTGAATTGGAAAATACTGCTCATGAGTCTCTGGGCATATTGATGTTCTGTATATTTGATGGGATTAGTTACTTGTGCAAGTTTCTAATTCGACCTTTGTTAACAGGATACATTTTCCATAATGGGCTGCTTGCAGTTTCCAAGAGTCATTTACATGATATATTCAATAACAGATTAGACATTGCTAATCCCATACTGAAAGGGGTATCTGTCTGAATTGTATCGAAGTGCCAGGTGGAAAGCTGAGGCCTTCTAACTGTTTTGGGATGGGAAGCACTAAATCCCAACCATGTGATATGTGACCACTCAGCAAAGAAGTTTCTTCAAAAGTCTCTTGATCTCCTTCCAGAAAAGTTATGGGGTCAGAGTAAATATGTAAGACTGCTTCACATCAAGAATTTGATGGGCTTGGCTTTGGTAGCTGAAATAAGGTGTTATGTCAAGATGCTTCCAGCATGTCTCACTTAGGGCATGTAATAGTGAGCACAGTGATTTGGGGACCAAAGATGTCTCATCTGTGCTGCTGACCTTTATTTTTTTTTCATGCCATTTTGCACTGGGAGAGGGGCTTTTGTCAGCACAATGGAGAGAAGTTGTTCCACTATGTACAGCTGGATTATCTGTACCTGACTTCATTGACAGAACATAGCCTAGCTGACCACTTCTAAAACCTAATTCCACCATTAGCCTGCATGTGCTTTTCTGGGGCCAGGCAGGCACAGCACTCATGGCACAATACTAAATCAGAAAACACATAACCATTATATGCAGTGTGGCACAGTTTACACAGATGTTACTAATCTCTGTTCCCACTTTCCTTGCCTAAAAATGTCTCTGGGTTGTTGTTTACTGCCCAACAAACTTTCTTACATTATCACTAAAGCAAAGCTATGTAATTTATGTAGAGATTACTTTTAGATTTTTTCCTAGAGTTAATCCAAATTATAACAAACAATATTGACACAGCAGAAAATACAAATCCTAAATTGCATTTTTATCACTTATTAGATATTTTAAATAAACAGTGTTTCAAACTGAATTTCATTCTCAGTAATATGGAAATATAACTATTATTAATCAGAATATATTTGGAATATATTTGTAAGCATGTCATGGCAAAAAAAACAGCATAACTTATAACACAGGCAGCATCTGCAAAGAAAATTCAGCTTTTAAGATATTGGGAGCTTTGCCAGACTTCTGTACATAGTAGAGGTAGTGTAGTTTCACTATCTGGCCAATTTCTTTTCTGTAAAACACACAGAATTTCCTGGAGTGCTGAGAAAATAGTGTGTTTATGGATTTCCTGGTGAAATTGACAACATCTTTAATTCTATTAGGAACAAAAGCTAAGCAGAACTCACAGCCCTCTGCACAGTTTATGAAGTGTCCTCTGCCACTCATTTCAAGGACATACAGTTCAATTGCTTCACTATTGGTGTCTGATCCATTCACAGAATCCCAAGGGTTGGAAGGGACCTCGAGAGATCATCTAGTCCAACCGCCCTGCAAGAGCAGGGAAACCTAGAGTACAGGCTCAGAGATTCAAAGTGCCTCTGTCTCCTCCAGAAGTCTCCATATACCCCAGCCACCATCTCAGTGCATATAAGGCTGTGTCACATCAGTCAACACTTTTGTGGGAGCTTCAGATTCCTCAGGGCATCTCAAATGAAACTAAATGCCTAGGCAACTAATTTGAGCACACTGGGCCCCTTACAGTAAATGTGGCCATGCTTGTCAGAAAGAGATGCTGCTGGTAGCTGAGCCCTCTACAACATGCACCTGTGTTTTATCCCTTTACGGCATGTGCCTGTGTTTTATATTCCTCATTTGCAACTCAGCTGGACTGAGAAGATCTGACTGTAAGGCCACTGCTGAGATCAGGAAAATTTGATTTTAACCTAAGTGAAAAAGGTTATGGGTTTTTTTGTTTGTTTTCTTTGATGAAGTTCCAAAGCTTTGACATTCATTTTCCATTCACTGTGAGCTGTGGCTACAGTTGCAGGGATCATCATATAGATGGGGTTCTTCCCTATATTTTTTAAACATCAAAGTATTTCACCTCAGCTCAGTTCCACATCAAACTTTTCCTTTTCAATTGCTGCTGTGACATCTGTGATTTGTTGTTTCTTCCCTTTATGCCCCAGTTCTGCACATGCTTTTCTTCCCCTCTTTCTGCTGTGACACATCATGCTGTATATGGATGCCACACAGTCGCATAACTCCACCACAGACTTGGTGAGCCACCTAAGGGGTGGCGGTGGTGCATCACAGTATCTATTTTCAGCACAGCAACTGTGCTTTCCTCTTTTCCAAGAGGAAAAGCAGGGCATAAGCCAAGTACACTATGATACAAATGAAGCTAGATCTGTTAGAGTTCAATTTTACAGAAATAAAGGTTTAACATTCTCCCTTGATAAAATCCAAGCACCTAACTCTTTTTCTTTTAAAGCAGCCTGTCAGAAATGCTTCCCTGTAAAAACATGCCTTTTATTTTTATCTGCTAATTCTTAACAAATCTTTATTGTTTTATTTAATGAATACATTAATGTATGATTCTTAATGGAGCTTAATGAGTCTGTGCCAATGGTAATTAGTATATGATGATACAATAGCTTAATCCTCTTCTCATTGTCACCCCACAAAAGCAGCAAATAACTACATCAGCGTTTTAACAAAGAAAAAAATATGGGGTTGTTTTGTTTTATTTTTTTAACTCTTAAGGAGGACACTAAAATATTAGAGCTTTTCCTGTAACATAATATCTTCTACATCAGCCTACATACAAGGTAATTTGTTATCTCCAGCAACCTTTTAGGCCCTTATTGTATTTCTGCAGTGCTAAAATGATAAGGTCAACATCTGGTAAGAAATTTACATGTTACCAGGGAGCCTCAGAAGAACCCTCATTCATACACATAATCTTAAAACTCATTTTCCAATAAAACATATGAAGGTAGTTCTTATGGAAGATAGATCTCAAAAATCCAACAAGTAATTTGGGTTGATTTAAGGAAACAGCAGCACTTTATCAGAGTAATATTGCTCTTCAAACTGAGATGTCAATAGGAAAAAATTACACTTCTAAAGAAAAAAAGAAAAAAAAGCTGTTTTGGTACCAATGATGTGAAAACACAGAGTCGGAGCCTAACAGCTTCAAGCTCAGTGCAAATCTGAAATGAAATTTAACACCCCCAGAGGAAAGCACTCTTGCCAATTCTGCAAACAAGGAGTTGCTTCCATCTGCTGGAGGCCAAAAATACCTCAAGAACAAATGCCAGTAGTCTCTGCCAGATGCTAGGATCATTTGAGAAGCCCAGGGATGCTGTCTCCAGAACAATGGAAGGTAGTTTTACAACCTTCTTCTGAAGGAGAGGACAACCAGAATAAGTAATGCAATCCTACCCATTGAGGATACCCTGTTTGTGACCCCTGTATGAAATCCAGCATGAAGAAAGACAAACTAAAATCTGTAATTATTCTTCTAGAGAACAGCAGTCACATCTGTTCCAAAGGCACAAAGCCTTTTCTACTGTACAGGAGAACAGGACTAAACCTTGAGAAGAAATATCAGGCTCAGCAAACATATTAGGGACTGGAATGGTCATTCAATAGCCCACGTCTTCATTAATATGCTCACAGGTGTTATTCTAATATACAGATGTTTTTAAGCCAGAGTTACTTGCTGTAGGAATGATCATTTCAGAAAGCTTCTTAGGGCACTTGACAAACATTACTGCATTTATTCACTCAATATCTCTGTGTGAGGGATGTGTATTTTATTAATTTGAGACTGATCAGAAACATACCTATGCATACATTCTCTTCACCAAAACTTTATACATATGCAAACACATTTTGAGACAGAAACCTTGTAGAATGAGCACACCAACTTTGTATTTCTTGTTATCTGCTTCCAATAGATTCAAAGCCAGTATAAAAAGAGGTGTGACTTATCTGCCTTGTGTCTGATTGGACATAACTTGCAGTTTAGAATTTGATCCGCCATGCATGTTCTGAATGGGATTTCCTTCAGTTTCTTCTAGCCTTCAGGCTTACATATAGGTTGGTGATAGATGAAGAGAAGATCTGTTCCAGCCTCATTCCCATGGCTAGCCCTTTATCCTCCCCCATGGGAAGGTTTGGCCGGCTATCTCTCTGTGCCCTTCAGTACAATTTATAAAGCCATGTATCTTTAAAGCAAGAAGGAAAAAATACCATAGAAAGGTATTGTTCCATAAATTCATGTGCCAATTCATCATTTATGTGTGCCAGCCACTTGAAAAATCCAATGGCTATGGTGAAGATCATCATAAAGCGCATGTTTTCCACCTAATAATAAAGCTCACTTGCCAAATAGAAAGATGTGCATATTTTAAGCATGTTGCAATTAAAGATACAATTTCTTTATATTTTATTAGAATAATGCTCTCATTATTGTAGAAGTCCACAAGAGAGATAATTACTTATTCTTTGCTATTAGACTCAGATTCTGTTAAAACAGCATTAAGTTTTTCTGCTTCCTCCTAATCTCCTCTATTTTGATGTTTTCTTCAGGAGAAGAAAAAGATTTTTGTTTTTACTTAGCTGGTAATGGATCTGACAGTTGTAGTATTAATTCAGTCATCATTGTGAGTTATTTTTTTCTTTTCACATTCCAAACATTTGAAACCTGGCATCCAACATGTGAACTGGACTGCCTGCTATGGCTTGCTCATGCATGAAAATTTCAATGTTTCAGTTTCTAGTACTCTTTCTAATAATGTTTCAAATATCCATGATTGCATAACTAAAACGTTTTTATCATTATTTTATTTATTAAACGATCAAGTCTAGAAATCATGTAAACTGTTGCAAAGCTTAATAATCACGTACTTCTTAACAGAAGTCTCAGAGGCTTCATCTAACTGAACTTTCTCTTTAAGTCAAGCATGTGTCTAAGCTGTTGCCTGGACTCACCCTGCAGAGAGAAGTAGAAGTCTTCCTCTATACCTGTAAGATGGAAAACATGAATGTGTATTCTTATCTCAGATCCAACAAGATGGCAATCCTCCATTGACAAAACTCCACTTTATCTACGTATATGAATCTTCCATTCAGTGATGCCTATCTAGATAGGACACATCTATATGACCTCCACAGAACACATGACCAGATATTACCTCTTACCTATGCTAAAACTGAAAGACTTTAATGAATTGTATCAAATAGTGTCAGAAGATCATAGCATAGAACTAATTTCGACTGCATCACTTACTTCATGAAGGGCAAAAGAATCAGTCGAATACTGAAAGTCCTTTGTCTTAAGTAGACATACCTAAGTATTTTGCTGAGTTAGAATAATTAATTCCATATTAAAATTGAAATGACATGAAAATTTTTACTTATTTCAGCGTGCTTCATTTATATTCTGAGCAAAATATATGCACAGATCTGCATTTAAAACACAGGCAGGATGCTGTGAACTTTCCTGAATTTCAGAGCCCTTTCTTATATAGAAGACATGCAATTAAAGCTTTAATCTTCAATATTCAAGGTACAGGTTCTGTATCTCATGCATAAGCTACTTTCACCACCAGCACAGCAGGCTGACCAGAGATGCTGTGGACGCTCCATCCCTGGCAGTATTCAAGGCCAAGTTAGATGGGCTTGAGAGTCACTAACTGATTGGGTCTTTGCCATTGTTTCCGCACTTACCCAACACCTGTGTGTCTGTGTCTCTGTGTCTTTTGCTTGTAATTTTCCCTGTTACTTATGACCCCCTTTGAACTGAAAAAGTTTTTCATGTGATAACTCCAATGATGCAGATGCTCTTACATTTCACATGCTCCTACACTCATGGAATGAGTGTGGCTTGAACCCACTGGGAAGATCCAAGAGAGGTTATCTCAGTCTGGTTTACCTTCTTCTGATTCTCCTCTCCATCCCTACTAGGAGGGAAAGTGAGCGAGAGGCTGTGTGGTACTTAGTTGACCACTGGTCTTAAACCACAAGAACAGGAAAGGCAAGATGCATGCCTGCATCCAGGCTGTGTGCAGCTTCCTGGGTCAGGTACCTCTGGGTTTAGTTGTTGACTAAGCACTGCTCCACACTAATAGCCCATATCTGCAGTAGACCAGAATCTGACCAAGTTTGATTTTAGTGTATTTCTTGTGTTGGCTTCTAAGAAGTTCCTGCCAAATTTTAATTTCTGAAGGAACCTGAGGACAAAATGTGCAGTACAGGCAGCTGACAAACTGTTTCACAAATGATGTCATGGAAATACCCTCTGATGCTCAAAGCAGAACTTCATCAATTCTTGTTTTGGTGATGCACAGGCTCCTAAATCTAGCTGTTGTTCATTTGCCAGCTGCTAATTAACCTGAAACACTTCAAGTGTTTACTTTTCCTACTGTAGTTTGAGTATGGTACTCTGAAACTAAGCGTTTCATATTCTATAACAGAACAGTGTTTAAACTGTTTTCAAGCTGGAGCCAGGTTCTCATCTTGCCTTTACACTAAGATGAAAATTAGAGTCACTGTTGGCTTTGCTACCAATTATTCCACTTTCCCTGTATCAGAAGCTGAAGGGGATTGCTTTCTGACCAGTCTAGATTTAGGATTGCCAAGTAATTTTTTCCCTGCTTTTATTTATTAATTGCATTTCCTGATAGCAATTCCACATGGTACACATGTGGTACACATCTGTATGTGTATATTGCATTTCCCAGGTTATTGAAATCCCTCAGGTTTGCTTTTTTAATACCACAACCTAATGCATGTTGTCACAGCAAGGCTTGTTTTCCTACCAATCTTGTTGCTGAGACATACTCCAATAAAATGCTGAACTGCCCCTCTTAGACATCTTGCATAATTGCTAATGTCTGGCTGTTGGAACTTTTCTGTGACTTGAGGACAGGTGGCAGCCAATTCAGAATTCAGATTGTCAAGTGTGGCAGAGAGTTTTCTCCTTTCATTCACAGTTGTCAGTAGAAGTTTGTGATGGAATGTGAATGTAGAATGTGAGGATTACATCCTGATAAAACCTACCAGGCAAGAGGCAAGACTCCCTCTGGCTTCTGGGAAAGTAGCCTGGATGTGCACCAGCACAGCAAAGAGAGGGAAGAATCCTTTTTTTCAGTAGTTCTGCTTGTAAATCATTACTCTGCACTACAGTTCATCCTCATTCCCTGTTTTCAAGGGCAGAATCATTGTTTCTTAAAGGCTCATCTGCTCCTGCTGCTAATTTCCCTACTTGAAGTCAATTTGCAAAATTGCAGTTGGTTGCGGTGGAAATAATTATCATGTCAAAAATACAGTATTATGACTTCAGTTATACACATAAGTATCTGAAGCAGATGAACCCACACAAATTAAAGATAGCCTTCTAATGCAAGCAGCCTAGAAAAGATAAAGCAGGGAAAGAAGGAAGGAAGACAGGCAAGCAGAAGTGTTTTAGAATAAATGGAATTTCAAAGTTCAGCATGCAGCTATCATTTATTCTCTCATGTCTGACATTTTTGCTCCCAAGGAATAAAGACACTTTTATGATGCAGACAAGCCTTATACCTTCCATTTCAACCCAATATTAAAACAACAGGGAGGAAATGAAACATAAACAGTAATAATGATCATAGAATTGTTAGGTGATTGTAACGTTCTGACATCCTCAGGTATTTATGCTTTCACTCAATTTCCAAAGAACGAATCCAAGGCCAACATGTCTTATTCTGACACAGGTAAGTGCCATCTCTGTGTGGATGTTACTCACCTGAGAAAGGTGTGTAAGCAGGATTAAACTGTTTCTCATTGGTAGATCACTGGAAATTGCCACTCTGCTAATACTGTATTCCTGCTGATATCTCACAAAAATCTTAGAGAATTTTAGAGCACATGGGGTGTGTAACTAACCCTCTCATGCTATTAAGCCTCTGATAGCCTAATAAGCATTAGGGATGGCATGCTTTAGCAATGAACTATCCCATTATTTATACAATAACCTATTGATTCAGTGTACAGAATCATAATGCCATTGAAATGTAAATCTCTATACTGTGCTGACTATTTAATATTGTGTATTGATTATACTCTAAAAGATACAATTCAGCTTCGAATTTTTCTAGAGTGCCTATAATATGTTGCAACAGCTTCATATCACTTTCTGGTACTTACAACTGATGCTTGCTTCTCTAAATACATACTAAAACAACGATCAATTTTTCAAATCATTATCTACACTAACCATCTTATTGTTCTCCTATTTTCATGTGAACTATCAATTTAATGTGCCTTTGCAATTCATGTTTTGCCTGAAGGATCAGTGGCCTTCCCCAATATACTTGCTTTCTGCTCTCGACTGTTACTTGAAATGTTATCAAGGTGGGACATGGAGAAAGAGTGAAAGAGCCTAGGCTCCTCTCATAGCCTGCTGCCGTATCACTCCGTGTGATCTACTAGCATCAGGTGTCAAGGAGTAGACTTTACACTGCTCCCCAAGAGAAAGATGCCACTGACAGCAGTAGTAACTGGTAAACCAAGTGACCCAGGGAAAAACTGTAATTAAAGGAATAAAGAAGATGTGATCATTTGTGATTTTTAACATGGTCTTAGATGAATCTTTTAAAGTTTGCAGGTGAAACCTTGGTTCTGTTAATATAAGTATTTTTGGCACCCTGTATAGCTCTTTTCTCCTCTGCAGTATAGGAAATACTAATATTTCTCTTCTCTGCATGGATTATGTTTAGTTTGTGGGGCTTTTCAAAAAGATATTATAAACAAAAGCACTTCATCATAGCACTCACCTGGGGCCAACAGTGCTCTCACAGTATATACAACAGTAATACATGCAATACATAATGAGGTCCTAGAAGAAAATCATAACCCAACTAAATGTCTTAACACTGAGGTTATCTCCAAGGGCTTCTTGAGATCATTTGACTGCAGATGCAGGGTTGGATTTTAGTGACAGTGTTTTTCCATATGATCTAGAGGGTCACTGGGTGAACTTACACTAGTCCCAGCAATACATTCCCTTGTTTTTCCAAAAATCCACTTTCTCAACATTTAGCATGAATCTGGTTTTGTCACCTCTTATGCTGTGTCTTGTCAATGTCATCCAAAAATGTTCTCAACATCTCCTCTTTTCTCTTGATGATCTACAGTGTTAGCCCACTCTAAAGAAAAGTGTAGATTAAAGGAACAGCTGGAACTCAATCTTTCTTGTCTTCAATATTTCAGGTAGATTTATTATCTTCCAACCCATTAATTTGTCACTTTAATAAGTACCTGAAAAGTTAATTCATTAATAGGAGCAGCTTCTTCATTTATTAGCTAAGCAGCAATTGTAATTCAGGTAGCAATAAGGGATTGATGAAGAAAGAGTAAATGCCTGAATGGTACAGTAAATGTTATTGAACTCATTTCATCTATGAGTTTGAAGATAATTAATCTTGCACTCTTAATAGCTGGAGATGGACTATCAAGCCTTGTGTTCTTTGGACATTTCAACATTAGACCATTAATAACTTGTCAATGTGGAAGGGCAATGCAAAGTTAGAATAAAAAAAGTTTGTGAGGAAAATTAAAATTAATTGAGGATATTCAAAATCTTGGTGGGAAAAAAAAAGAACCAACACCATACTTTTCTCCTTTCTATCTCTTTTTCTTTTTAAGTAAACAAAATATTTTGATGTGAGGAAGAATTTCCTTGCACTCTCTATTTTTTACTTAGAAAAAACTTATGGAAAAAGCCAGAATTTTGTGTTTTGCACTAGAAACATGCTACAAAATTCAAATGCATGCTGAACAACACTGTGATTGGAGGTGGGGGAATGGGGTGGGAGTGTTTGAAACAATGCTTTAAGTTCAAAGACTCCTATCATCCTGCCCTCTCCTCTCCTGAAGTCTTGGGCTAAGAGCTCTCTTTTCCTAAGTCCTTAGTATCTGCAGTCCACAGCTGACTTTTCAGATCAGCTCAGTTGATATGCAGTGCTCCTCTGAAGAGCCTTTCTGAGGACACCGTGGTTGCATGGACTGTCATCAGTCAAGTTGGTGACCAAATTAGACTCTGTTTGTCCATCACTGCTCCCATCCCACAACTTACTCATGCCTTCAGCCCATGGAGCCTACAGCATCTTCTCCCTACACAGGCTGAAAAAACCTCAGACCTTCACAGCCCAGGCAAACCTTTGACTTTCACAAAGGCCTTCTTGCGGTCTGCTTTAATGTATGTATTTCTTTCTCTTGACAATTTTATGCTTCTATCCTTGCTACCACTGAAGTGGCAGCACATTCTGTGTCTAGAGGTAATTAACCTCTGTCTTCTTCAGTTCTTCACCCACAAAATAGCAAGAGTGTACCTTTCCAAAGAAAGTTTGTCCTGGCAACCATACTATTAACAGAATGGTCTTTATATGACACCAAACACACTCTGGGATGGTGTGATTTGATGAGGTGACAAATCAAGCTTCTTCTCCAGTCCTCTGCAATTTTTTTACCACAGCTGGGGACTAAACTTTGCCTTCTGAAATAATTCCATTTTTTTTTTATTCCACAAGCATATTATACTGAGCATGTCACTAAAAATCATTCTGAATCACTTTTAATGCTTGTTAATTGTCATAAGTGTTGTCATAAGTGTCATCATAAGGTAAAGGCAATGGCAAGAAGACACTGTGTACAGCAAGAGTTAAACTCCAGCTAGACCAACATAAAGGCATTCCTCAGCTTTCAGACTGCAGCCTACATACTTTTAAGACAAATATTGCAGTTGTTTAAGCACCTTAACACATTTCCTGATGCAAATCTGTGTGCATCTCCATGTACCCACACACTCATGAGCACTGCTCTTCCAAGGAGGGAGTGTAGAGGAAGTAGAATTTTCCTTGTAGTGTTGTGAATCTTTACAGTTTATTCCTAGAACTGTCAGCTCTCACTGTCTCTTTCAGTGGGTTGTTGTTTCTGCTGAGCTCAGAGGTGTGCATGAGAATCTCAGGTTTGATTAAAAAAAAAAAAGAAAGAAAAAAGTATGTTGTGTTTTTTGGTGGATGTAGACAAATGCTGAAAATGTGTCTTACATGTTTAACGAAGAGAAGCCTATCAAAAGAGCTTATATTTATTCATGTGTCGTTTTTTCAACTTTCTTGGTTCTAAGCATACCACAAGTCTTGGGATTGCAGTGTACTGTGTTTGGGAAAACAAAGGTAAGCAATGCTAATGTACTTTGTAGTGGCATTTCTTCATCCTGCCTTGTCATGCTAACATTTGTACAGAAAACTTGTTCTACAGAACCCACAAGTCAGTCAGTGTAGACACAGGCAGGCTGTTATTGTATGACCACTGTGCAGAAATAATTTCTTTCTTGATAACTTTTTCAGTTGAGAAACATGAAAACCTCCCTGTGGCTGGCTATAAGTGGATCTTGAACAAATGCTCTCCTATACCAGAAAAGTTACTCTCCTGCCATGTCACACAGAGGAGAGGCAGTCCTTTTCATGTCACTAAAAAAACCCCTCTTGCAAGCACAGTTTCATTATTATCCCCAACAAACACAAACCTGGAGCTCTTCAGACATTTTTGAAGTTGTCACCAAATTTAGCATGAAATCACGAAAAAAATGACTTTGCTGGACTGCTGACTTTATGTCACTGTATGCACAAGAAACCCACATGCCTCTTTCTTGCATGAATCCTGTATTCCCAATTGTTGTTCACCCAGCCTGCCCCTGCTGCTGCAGTGAGTTCATCTGATGGTGAGATGGAGAAAGGGCTTTTACTATCACATCATAAAAATGAGAACAATATATTCTATTCATTCATTCACACAGAGCCCCTTGATTCAGTTACTTGAGGGCTGAGTTCTTTTCCCTTCTTGAGCTGCTAGTTAAATGAGGTGATGAAGATAGAAGCCATGTTCTGTGCCTGAGCCTCTCTATCTGTGCCTGAGCCTCTCTATCCAACTGGGAAGCTGTTTTGCACTTAAAGTTTTCCTTGATGCTTTAGGGAGGGTTGTGCTGCACGACAAGACTTAGTCTGTATGATCGTCTCAGTCCATATGTTGCTCTACCAAAGCAGGATCCAGAATAGATTCTTGGTTTCTACTGTCTCTGGCTCCTTCAGCAACAGCCTTAACATCTAAAATGCTTCTTACATCCTTGTGTCCTCCTTCCTGCTCCTTTGTTCCAAGGATTTCTACATGGCCATCCTATATGTGGCCTTAAGTGGGACTTAAATAAAAATTAAATACACTGTTCATATGTGGCAAGCTATTTAAAGTTACTTCTGCCTGTGGTAGTGGTAATTCTGCACATGTATAATTATGTTATATTTATAAAAAATACTAATAGCAAAGAATACAGAAAAGTATATATAACAGTATATATGAAGTATCTATATATGTATTTTAAATTATTCAGTTTACTCAGACAAGCAATGGTTCAAGGGTTTCCTACCAATAGATTGGCAACAGACATTTCTGGGTGTTCAGGGTGCCAAGATTGTCAGTGAAGATGAGCCGATACTTGCACTTTGATGCCTAAACCACTTATACAATGACAGTAGTACACTTCCAGGTCCCCATGTCTACCATCTGCCTTGACATTACCCAGATATCTCATTTAGTTTCTAAGATGTGTCTAGATGATTCTTCTCAATTCCTATGATCATCACCTCTGCTTTCCTTATCCTCTTATTCAGGTTGCCAAAAAGCATTATTGGTTTTATGTGTGTTCAGCAGTCTAATTCATAGAATCATAGAAAAGTTAAGGTTGGAAAGGACCTTAAGATCACCTAATTCCAGCCCCCCTGCTATGGGCAGGGACACCTCCCACTAAACCATGTCTCCCAAGGCTCTGTCCAACCTGGCCTTGAACACCACCAGGGATGGAGCATGACTTTTAGCTGTTCCCTGCTCTTCCTTATACTTCGCCTTTCAGCATTATTTCCTAATGCATCATTTATCCTTTTCCTTTATAGGCTGCCTGCTTATATCTCTTATCCTTTGAAGTTATTCATCAGATGAGGCTAGAACTCTTACTTACAAATATATTTTTTCACCTGGGATTGGATTTCCAAATAATCTGTATATTTTGCCTTAAAGAAATCAGTCCCATGCTGTAAGATCAAGACCCTGGGAGGAGTGATCTATACAATACTGCATATAGCTATTATAGATATATAGGTGTTATATATAGGTGTTAGCTATACAAAGAGTCTTTGATAAACATTATGAGCCTGCCATTTCCATCTTTATATGACCCAAGAAAAGTTTTGTAAGCTTCCTTATTGACACAGGGGAGCAGATGTCAGTAATTACTAATGAAACAGCAAACAATCTAAATATAAAGCCCAGTCGTTGTGAAGTGAAAGATACAAGAGTTGATGGAGTTATAAATGAATGCTCCATTGTAAAAGTTTCCTTACAGCTCCCTGGTAAGCATTAACTAACTGAAGTTGTTGGTTGATGCTGCTAATACCAATATCCTAGGTTTTGATCTGCTGTATGGCAGGATGTGGAAACTCCCTGACAAAGCACTTTGGAGTTTTGCTGGACAAGGGAGTGGAGTACAGTCCCATAGAGATGATAATTACAGCTAGGCAATTTACCTAGATAGACCAGAGCCTATTAAATTATTAGAAGTGTCTATACTTCTACCATCTTGTAAGGTCACTGATGTGAGACAATATACTTGTTGGCTTCCATGCACTCAGGAATTGTCAGAGAGGTAACTGATTTGGAGAAGAGAGATATTATTACCCACGTACATTCCCCTTATAATCCCCCTGTCTGTTCAGCAGAAAAAACAAGTGGGCAGTAACGACTTGAATCTGGAAGGCATCTTCAATTGTCCAATGTCTTCTACTGATGTTAACGTTTTCTGGTTCTGTTCCCCCCTTGCACAAGACAAATACAGCACCTGACTGGCACCTGACCAAGACTCTCATTTACATATCAAGAATACACCAAAGTGAGAAAGCAGCTGCCCCCCACACCATCTGTGATGGCAACAACCAGTAACTTGCCTAAAGTCTCATCTCCACTTCTCTCAAAGTATAAATTGGGCATTTGAACTCCTCCACAGAAGAGGATGAGAATACAACCCTACTTTTTATACAAGTCAATAGGCTTGCTCTAATCTCCTCCCCAAAAACAGGGATGCCTCTTTGGTAAGATTTATGCCTCCAGCTATATTGGATGATACCCAGGTGGAACTAAGTTTAATAAATTACCAGTTTGTTTATTCTAGATGAGATCAATTAATTGTTGGCTAACTTTGGATTTTAACACTAATAGAGTAGGTGAATTTATCAACAGCAATTCTAAATCTGTATTTCTGTTGCTTCAATAAATCACATTTGTGAATCTGTAATTGTGAAAGTTCTGACTGAACATGAGCGGACATATAATGGCAAACTGATTATAATCAGAAATTAAGCCTAGCCATTCTGATCCATTAGCTATATGTAAGCAGATGTTATTGTCTTATTTATACATACCACCCTGCAAACCATCTGGCTTTTGATGTAATTTCCTCAAAGACAAGTCCAGTTTTTGAGGGCTGCAATGCTCCAGCCCAGTTAGCATGAAAAAAAAAAAACTGTATCATTCTATTAATCTGTTTAATTTTGCAAGGTGATAATGTCTATACTTTCTTCAATTTCCTCTGTTTGTCTTAAAAGTTTTTTCTCTTCTGTAAGGCTGTCTTACATGGTTATGTGCTTGTCTATGAGTTAGAAAGGAGATACTGCACTTTTACTACAAGAGCAGAAGTTCTATTGATTAACCCTGACAAATATTTTGCAGAGTTTTCTCTAACCCCGTCTTTTCAGAGGAATATAGTTGAGTAAAAAGAATTAGTTTGAGATGAGATTACAAGAAAAAGGTTACAGACTAAAAGAAAGAGGAAACCATTAATGCTTTTCTCACTGAACAGATGGACATGTAGGAGTTAAACACTTGTCTTTCCATTTTCTCACAGATGCTGTAACAAAATGCACGATAAATTAAAGAACAAAGGGAAAAAAGTAGTTGATATTTAATACATTGTCACCAAATCGTCTTTTGAAAGAAAATAAAATAGCTTCCCTTGTGGAAATATTCTAAAAGAAAAAAATAAAGATAGTTGAATACTATCAGCTATTCTGTCCTTGATCATTAGCTATAAATACATGCAAAGCAGGGAGATAAAGATGTAATGAATTACTTTGTGGCAAGCAAAGTTTTAATAGTTACTTCTTCAAATTGTTTTTTTATAACTGATTTATCCTATAAGATCAGATCTTGTAAGATCTTTAAAACTGCCAAATTTTAAACAATGTCTATTATATTTTTCTAAACAAGAATTGATGCATAGGAAATTAATTTGTTTTCTCTACCAGAGTCCTTGGCTTTCACCTATTTCTATGTTAATGCCTGGACAGTTGTATTATATCCTGAAAGACCATTTCTACCTACATCTATCGAACTGACAGTAACAATAACTCATTCCCACGGGTTATAGGTTTAATGGATTATTCATTTGTTTTAGGTCTGGAAAACAAGAAGTAAGAAAAAGTTCCTTGACCATGGGACCTGGACTTTAGAAATAAGATGCCTTTGTTACTTACCTTACCTGAGGAAAGAGTAAAATAAAGGTGAATCTGTTGATCAGATCTGTAATGGTCTCTGCTTGGACCTGTATTCTTTCTGCTATTTCAAGTATCTTTTTTTTTCCATGCAAGAGGATATACACTTTTGGTAAATTGTGGATTTTCTCCTTGGAGCTCTTCCTAGATTAATGCTTTCATTCAATGAATAGAAACAAAAACATAAACCCACAGGCACTTGTAATTATTTTAATTTTTCAGTTCAGATGTGTAGCAGAATGAGGTTTGAGACCATGTGCACGTGGTGGGGAATACTGTTTTTTTTTCATTGCATTAAAAAGTGTCCAAGAAGAGATACAGAAGATTGGTTCCGGACACTTGTCCGCATTTGAGTAGAAAAGATCTTGTCACGATTGTGAGGTGGATTCTTACAGAACAGGTCTTATGTCTTGTTTATGTGCCTTAATTTAGGCTATTAACATAATTATACAAAACATAATCAGATGTCCTTACAAATAGGGACTATAAAAACTCTTCCTTACCTCCATCACCTCCAGCCCGCCCTTCCTAACTTCCTTCACCTCCAGCTTCAAGCCACATAGTGTTTAATTACCATCCTGTAACCAGATTGTCATCTAGTGAATGGATCTGACCCTTAACTCCACTAATACTGTGTCATCAAACACCTATCGGTGTGTGTACATACATAAGTACTTACTTAGACATAGATATCCATTCCTGCAACTGGTTTGTAATAAGCAGAATCAACTTTACAGCTTCCCAAGAACCTGAAATTGAGGGTCTTTTTAAAAATAAAGGCATTCATATGCCTCCATTGTGTCAGCCTCTACCCACAATCTATTTTCATCAAATCCAGTGTGTTTCTCATGGGTGCCACAATTAGAATTTTACTCTGTTTTGTCAACAGTAGCCACCCCAAACTAGAGTTGCACTCTGAAATATAAATTCCCTTCTTTCTTGACTATCTGCTGACCTTCCTGTGTGGAAAAATCCCCTTTGGATTGTTGAAGAATGAGGAACTCTAAGATAATGGGTCAGTCTACTCATATCAGTAAGAAATAACAGTTGTGGATACAGAAACAGGGCTTATTTCCTAACTCTTCATTATACTTGAAATCCCATGGTTTCCAACTGCACCTCAGCAAACACACTTCAAGAAGCAAATTGGCTGAAGCCAACTCATGTGTCTTGTTACAGCAAAGACATACTTCAAAGACATTTCACTTTGAAGGACATGATGAAAGAAGAGTCAAAGAAAACTGAATCCATCATCAAATACACTTAGAGCCCCTTTTCTAAAAACCTCATCTCTTACGTGCTATAAATTATTTAAGAGAAATCCTGCTGATTTTGTTCTCACTCCATTTCTTTTCCTCTACTTTAAGAGTATTTAATTCATTTCCTTGTTTGTTTGAAAAAGACACTGCAAATTCAGCTTGTCTTCCTTAAAATGTGGTAGAACTCTTGCTACACTGCTCCATAGCAGACCCCCACTCTCAGAAGTTGTGCAGACAGAAACATATTGCTGAATTTGCATCATTGTCACACTGAGGAACAGCATCTTCATTGTTGTTCCTTATCACACTGAGGAAAGGAAACCGAACCCAGATTTCACATGAAGAAAACAGCTTTTTGCTATTTGTATGTAACCTCATTCTTCAAATATGTTAAGTAAAACTTCATATTAAGAAAGAGAAGTTATGTTAGATGACACTGGATGGTTTTGAAATAAGAATGTTGTCACTAATTCCAACACCTTATTCCCACTTAGGGCAAGATTCAGTGTTGCCCTCCTGATGGAGAAAGCCCAGGAAGAGAAAGGGAGGTGGTGGCAAGCTAGCAAGTAAGAGAGAGCCATGGAGAGCTGCTCCTGGTGCAGATGAAGGCAGGGGATGAAACACCTCAAGAGTTGCCCCAGCCCCTTTCTGCCTCCCAGCAGAGGTGAGGCAATCAGGGCTGTTTCACCACCTTCAGCATCCTGCCATCCAAAATTTCCTGTGTGCATTATCAGCTTATCAGATGACTTGAGATACATGATCACTTGTTGGAATGAGTTTTGCATCTTGTTTCACTAAGAATTGCTTGACTTGGGAGAACTTATACTTGGATATTAGAGAGACATAAACAGCCATAAAAAATCCAGCTCTGCTTGTAAGAGCGATCCACTGATGTGTGTTAAATGCACTCTGTTGCTGCACTCTATTGCTGAAGTCAATTTGCAATTAATCATATTGCATTTCTAGTGTCAGCAGATATGAAAACATGTCATTTACCAATGCTTAATGAACCTCTATGCTGACAAGACATAAATATCAATAAGCAGCTCTCCAGTTAAGGAGGTTAACCAGCAAAGTACTCAGTGAAAACATTAAAGACGTAATCATCTGGCAATTGCTGTATACATGGAGCAGCTGCCCTCAAGGATGACTAAACCTATGCAAAGGACCATTACAGGGAAAAAAAAAAAAAAAAAAAAAAAAAAAACCCCAACTCCCACCCCCCCAGCTAAAAAAAAAAAAAGAAAGAGGCTATTAACTCCATGTTATAAACTGAAAAATTCCATCTGAATGAAACAAGTAATTGCCTTTCTGGATTGCACTTGTACTCTTTTCCACAAGTACTTAAGGTAATCCGCTTAGTAGGGCTTTTTGACCATGCTGGATATTTGTAAAGGAAACAGCAAAACAGTGAGCTGCCCCAGTGTTGTTCCATTTAATCCTTCCTGGTAATGATGATTTTCCTGTCTCTCATTTTTGAGTCTTTGCATTGCTTTCACAAATGTTTTAATCCTACAGTCTTGCACTTCCTTTTTTTTTTTTTAATTTTTTGGGAACCAAGGTTTCATTTTCCTGTAAAGTTAAATGAGCACAATAAAGGGAACATTACCAGCACTTAGAAGCACTTCATGAAAGTAAAACACAGCAGATTAAGCTTTGTTTTACAGTTAATGGAACAATTTAATATCAGATACATTCACCACTGGACTGAACACAAATTTCAAGTTAAAATCAAGTTTTTAAGCAGATATAAGTGGTGTTTATATTTCATCTATGAAGCCCAAGGCAGTGTGAGTTTTCTGAGCAACCACAGGAGTCTGAAAGAGTAATCTTTACTGGTTCACATTCACCCATAAAATAAGCCTGTTCTGCACCATCAGGGTAAAGCATAGTACCATCGAGGGTGATGGTATAGAGTGCTGTGAGCAGAAATCCTATCTCCCATGTCAGATTTCCTGACCTGGTCATGTTTTCCCCGTTTTACAGGCATTTCCTGCCCCAGGCAGATAGCAGCTATCCTCTCCAAGCAGCCACTGACCCAAGCACCAGCCACTCCAGGGGCCTCCCTCCTTGCAAGCCACTTTCCCTCACCCAGATGACCTGGCAGCCACCTCACCAAATCCCCATACACTCTGTCCCCACTCAATCCTGCCCAAGTAGCATTTTACCTCCCAGATCCAACTCTGAGCTGATACCCAGCCATGAAGCCTCTCTAAAAGTTAGAGGGCCACATCCACCCTGCAGATGGCCAGAGCGACTCTGTGTATGTAGGGAGGAAAGGCTGAGCCCTCTCAGAAGCCAAAAGCTTTCAGGTTTGACAATGCCAAATGCCTGAAGTATGTGAATTAAGCATCTTAAAAAGAAAGAAAGAAAGAAAGAAAGAAAGAAAGAAAGAAAGAAAGAAAGAAAGAAAGAAAGAAAGAAAGAAAGAAAGAAAGAAAGAAAGAAAGAAAGAGAAAGAAAGAAAGAAAGAAAGAAAGAAAGAAAGAAAGAAAGAAAGAAAGAAAGAAAGAAAGAAAGAAAGAAAGAAAGAAAGAAAGAAAGAAAGAAAGAAAGAAAGAAAGAAAGAAAGTGTCATGGTTTGAGCATGTTTTGAGGGTGTTTTTTGTTCAAGGTTTTTTTTTTCCAGCCAGGTGGGAGGGGAGTCCGGGAGGAAGGAGAGACAGGACACCTGACCCAGGCTAGTCAATGAGGTATTCCATACCATAGCACGTGATGCCCAGGATGCATACTGGGAAAGAGAAGGCTGGAGGGTAGAGCTCTGGAGGAAAATGGAGGAGGGAGCACATGGTGCTCGGCCGGGCAGGGTGGAGTGAGTTATGGGTCGGTGGCTGGTGGGGTGTTGTATTCTTTTCACTTGCTGTTTGCTGTATCATTATTATTTGTAGTAGTAAATGGCAGTAGGGGTTTTGTGTTATGCCTTAGCTATTAAACCGTTCTTATCTCAATCCGTGGGGGCTACATTCTTTACATTCTCCTTCCTAACTCTCAGGGAGTTGGGGGACTTGGTTTAAACCACGACATTTTTGGCGCCCAACGTGGGGCACGAGGGATTGAGATAAGAACAGATCTGAGCGGATTTATGGTCTCTTGTCACAATGCTGATTTATTGGCTCTTAGAGGTTTTTCTCTGGATCTCGCTGTTTCGGGATTTTACCGGGTACTTGGTGTATGGATTGGATGTGTTTGTGTTTGTGTCGGAGGCTTGTAATACGGTGGGGCTCAGGCAGCAGGGGGGGATGGACGTGGCCGTGGACTTGAACTTGTACCAGGCCGTCCCGCTGCTCTTCGCCGTCCTTGTCCTTATCCTCGTCGTCGTCTGTGTGGAGCTGCGTGAAGCCAGGAAGGAGCGGCCCCGGGAGCTGCCGGCAGCTGAGGCTGCCAGGGAGAGCGGCACGGGGAGCCAAACGGCTGTGGCAGAGCAGCGGGAGCAGGCGGGGGAGGAGCGGAGCAGGGCGGTAGCTGAGCAGGGGGATCAGGCGGTGGGGGGGATGAGTCCTGCGGCCGTTCCCGACCCTCCGACGGCCGAGAGTGTCCCCCGGAAGTCGCCCGCCGACCCCCAGCAGGATGCAGGAGACCACGCAGCACTTCCCAGCAAGGCAGAGGAGGAACCGAGTCCTGCCGCCGTTCCGAACCCCGCAGCATCCGAGAATATTCCCCGGCAGTCACCCGCCGAGCCCCAGCAGGAGGCAGGAGACCACGCAGCATTTCCCAGCAAGGCAGAGGAGGAAGATCCAGACTTGGGAGAAGAGAAGCTGGTGGTGGGAGAGCTGGCAAGCAGGGCAGCTACATCAGCCCCAGTGACAAGTGCAGCAGCATCATCTGAGAGTTCTGATGGTTTTGAATGGCTTTTGGGTGCCCTTGGGACCTGCCTGCTGATTGTGATGGTTTTCAGCATGGTGGCACACACACAGAGTGTGTTCCATCCACAACCATTTTGTCTGATCCCAAAAGTTAAGCAGAGTCAGGTCTGGGTCTTGTCTAAGTTTAGACAAGGATATAGGAGCACCAGGAGACTGTCCCCAAGTCTGGACAGTCATGAGTGGCAGGGCATGTGGGACAGTATAGCCGGGTATCTGATCCACTGGGCCCCTCCAGTGCTTTGGAAGCATTGGAGGTGGAAGGCAGCTGTATGGAGTCCCCAGCAGCAAGCTGTAGAACTGCTGAAGGGGACGGTGAATGATTTTGGTGGGCCCAGATACTTCAGGCTATCAGTCCAGAGATGCAACTTAGAGATGTCTCATGATCGAGGGGTGGACTTAAGAGTGATGGTGCATTGAAAATGTGGGATCTGGGCATGACGTGAATGGTATGGAATAAGGGGTGGATAATGTCATGGTTTGAGCATGTTTTGAGGGTGTTTTTTGTTCAAGGTGTTTTTTTTCCAGCCAGGTGGGAGGGGAGTCCGGGAGGAAGGAGAGACAGGACACCTGACCCAGGCTAGTCAATGAGGTATTCCATACCATAGCACGTGATGCCCAGGATGCATACTGGGAAAGAGAAGGCTGGAGGGTAGAGCTCTGGAGGAAAATGGAGGAGGGAGCACATGGTGCTCGGCCGGGCAGGGTGGAGTGAGTTATGGGTCGGTGGCTGGTGGGGTGTTGTATTCTTTTCACTTGCTGTTTGCTGTATCATTATTATTTGTAGTAGTAAATGGCAGTAGGGGTTTTGTGTTATGCCTTAGCTATTAAACCGTTCTTATCTCAATCCGTGGGGGCTACATTCTTTACATTCTCCTTCCTAACTCTCAGGGAGTTGGGGGACTTGGTTTAAACCACGACAGAAAGAAAGAAAGAAAGAAAGAAAGAAAGAAAGAAAGAAAGAAAGAAAGAAAGAAAGAAAGAAAGAAAGAAAGAAAGAAAGAAAGAAAGAAAGAAAGAAAGAAAGAAAGAAAGAAAGAAAGAAAGAAAGAAAGAAAGAAAGAAAGAAAGAAAGAAAGAAAGAAAGAAAGAAAGAAAGAAAGAAAGAAAGAAAGAAAGAAAGAAAGAAAGAAAGAAAGAAAGAAAGAAAGAAAGAAAGAAAGAAAGAAAAGAAAGAAAGATTGTCATGGTTTGAGCATGTTTTGAGGGTGTTTTTTGTTCAAGGTTTTTTTTTTCCAGCCAGGTGGGAGGGGAGTCCGGGTGGAAGGAGAGACAGGACACCTGACCCAGGCTAGCCAATGAGGTATTCCATACGATAGCACATGATGCCCAGGATGCATACTGGGAAAGAGAAGGCTGGAGGGTAGAGCTCTGGAGGAAAATGAAAGAAAGAAAGAAAGAAAGAAAGAAAGAAAGAAAGAAAGAAAGAAAGAAAGAAAGAAAGAAAGAAAGAAAGAAAGAAAGAAAGAAAGAAAGAAAGAAAGAAAGAAAGAAAGAAAGAAAGAAAGAAAGAAAGAAAGAAAGAAAGAAAGAAAGAAAGAAAGAAAGAAAGAAAGAAAGAAAGAAAGAAAGAAAGAAAGAAAGAAAGAAAGAAAGAAAGAAAGAAAGAAAGAAAGAAAAAAAGAGAAAGAAAGAAAGAAAGAAAGAAAGAAAGAAAGAAAGAAAGAAAGAAAGAAAGAAAGAAAGAAAGAAAGAAAGAAAGAAAGAAAGAAAGAAAGAAAGAAAGAAAGAAAAAGAAAAGAAAGATTGTCATGGTTTGAGCATGTTTTGAGGGTGTTTTTTGTTCAAGGTTTTTTTTTTCCAGCCAGGTGGGAGGGGAGTCCGGGTGGAAGGAGAGACAGGACACCTGACCCAGGCTAGCCAATGAGGTATTCCATACGATAGCACATGATGCCCAGGATGCATACTGGGAAAGAGAAGGCTGGAGGGTAGAGCTCTGGAGGAAAATGAAAGAAAGAAAGAAAGAAAGAAAGAAAGAAAGAAAGAAAGAAAGAAAGAAAGAAAGAAAGAAAGAAAGAAAGAAAGAAAGAAAGAAAGAAAGAAAGAAAGAAAGAAAGAAAGAAAGAAAGAAAGAAAGAAAGAAAGAAAGAAAGAAAGAAAGAA